>NC_088606.1:68474271-68774271 GCF_036013475.1 Columba livia
GAGGTATCCCACATACAGCTCAAAGTAAATATATCGGGATACTTGGGGCACATTTGAGGAATGTGATACCATCAACCTCTGTTGGGTTTTTCTTTTATCACATAAAACCCAACGAACATCAATAACAACAAACGTGATAATAATAATAATAATAATAATAATAATAATAATAATAGTGGTTAGCAAGGTTTGGCTTGTTAGAGCAGCTTCATCATCCTTTCGAGCAGAAATGTTCATTTTCTCCCTTGCTCCCTGTGGGTTAATCAGTAACTCGGGGCCGCGCAGAGAAACGGGCGCAGGTCCGCAGGAGGGACACGCTGTGACACAGCCCCGACCCTGCGGCACCGGAACATCCTCCTCTCCTTTGTTTCTCAAGATTATTCACAAAGTTAGGAACTGATTATGGCTAGTTAAGAGTTTCTGGTGAGCTGCATGGAGAGTGTTCTGTGCAAGTTTATTTTTTGCTATTTATGGAAATGTTACTTGCTTTCTATATAGTTTTCAAGCCGCTGGGGGGGGTGTTGAGGGGGGAATTATCCATCAGCACCTACAGAGGAAGCACCTCTGTTCGTCCCAGTCTCAGGAAATGAGCTTCTCCAATTTTGAAGGGATTTAACCCCCCATGTTTCCAAATAAAAGCTCTACAGCCCCTGGAAAAAGGGACTTTTTTCCTAATATGCTGGTTATGCCAAACCTCTTGCTTTGGGGGCATGTTTGGGAAGGACCCCAGGGAATTACTGGCTTCACTGTCTCTCACTCTTCATGTCCCTGCCCATCATCTCCCAGTTCTTTACCTCCTGTCTCCCTGTCCATCATCTCCTTGTCCATCCTCTCCCCAGCCACCACTTCCCCATCCATCGCCTCCCCCTCCATCACCTCTCTGTCCATCGCCTCCCAGTCCGTCATCTCCTGTCCCATGTCCCCCTGTCCCACGTCCCCCTGTCCATCACCCCCTGCCCGCTCGCCCTTGCCGGGGGGCAGATCCTCCCACCGGGGTGACCCCCCACGTCCCCTGTCCCTCGGGGGCGGCCCCGGTGCCGGGGGCGGTGTCGCGGGGGGCGGGACGCGGGTCAGTCCTGGGTGCGGCGGGACCGAGCGGAGCGGAGGAGGAGGAGGAGGAGGAGGAGGAGGAGGATGCCGTACCTGCTCATCAGCACCCAGATCCGCATGGTGAGTCCCGGGACCTGCCGGGATGGGGGACACAGGGGGACACGGGGGCGGGCGGGGCCATCGGGACACGCTCAGCCCCGCTGTCACCGGCCCCGCTGTCCCGGCTGCCCGGGCTGGGGGTGCGGAGCTCCGGGGTGACGCCGCGGGGATTTGGGGACCCCGGGCACGGCCACGCTGTGTCCCGGCTGCTGTGCCCCGTGCGGGATGTCCCCGCGGTGCACAGCCCCCTGTCATCTCCTGCCCCCGCTCATCCCATCCCTGCGGTGCTGCTTGGCAGCGGGTGTCGGGGGGGGCAGAGCACGGGGGTGCCTGAACCCCCACTCCTGTCCCCTGAACCCCCAGCCCTCTCCAACAGCAAGTGAGCGAACCAGAGAAACTTGTCGTAGGGTCCCATGAATGCCAAAAAAAACAATCTGTGGCCATGTGTCCCCACTGTAGGTTTTCCCCCTTCCCCAAAATAGCTCTTTTGAGGTCGAAAACGCAGCTGCAGCCACAGGGAAGGGCATGACCAGCAGCACGGTGGTGTGCAGGAGCCCCAGGGGTCTCTGGCTGAGACCCGGGCTCGGAGTGCAGCCCCTAATTCTGATATAAGCCATAAAGGAAGCGTTGCTGCCCAACGACGGCAGCACCCGCACCCCACGAGCTGCCGATGCCCGGTCTGCTGGCGCATCCCGCCAGGGCTGCGAGAGCCGATAACTGTGTCTGAGCCCCGGGGTTTCCCTTCCCAACACAAACGTGATCTCCAGGGCTGGAAGCCAGACTGGGACCATGTCGGTTTGCGGTAGGAAGGGGTAACAGTGACAAAAGCCCTTCAACGAGCGGGCAGGAGTTGGGTGAACGATGCTGCTGCTGTTGTTGAAGATGCCCCAAGACACACATGTCCCATCCTGAGCGAGTGGTGAATTGAGAGTGGGGACGTGGGGGATGCGGTGGCACCGGAGCAGCTGTTGGGCAGCGGTGCTGGGCGTTGAACACATTGATTAAGTGGTTATGGACCAAGATACAGAAAGCACCGCAGCGCTGGGGTTTGCAGCGCTTTAGGGAAGAGCACGCAGCAGTGTGGGTTGGATTATCGTGGGTCAGCGTGTTCCCCCCCACACTTTGGGAACTCTGCTCTTTAGCAGCGCAAAGCAAACATTTCCAGGCTGAAGGCTGGCGCTGAGCCACGGCTGCCGCAGCCGCCTGCCCCGGCAGGACTGACGGACACTGCTGCCGTTCCCTGGCAGCGCCGGGGCAGCGCCGGGGCTCTGGGGGCTGCGCTGGAGCCGTGAGCAGGGAAGGATCTGCCTCTGCTTCGGTTTGTGCCTTTTCCAGCAGCGGAGCGTGCTGCGTGTTTGCACAGCTCACCACAACGCGCAATTACTGCTGCAGGGGATGAGGAACAACCCTTGGATGAACAGTTTTCACTCGCAAACCTTTTTAAATAGTGTGGAAGAGATTGAAAAGGCAACAGCTTTTTGTGAATAGTGTGGAAGAGATTGAAAAGGCGCCGTGTGGCACCACGCCACCCCGATCTCCTCACCCTTCCCGGGCAGTGGGGCCGTGCCCAGAGCTGCCTCCTCCAGGACAGCCCAACGGGGATGCTCATCTGAGGGTGAAAGCCCCAGATTTGCAGGTTTGGGAGGTGTAGCTCTGTCCTGCAGCCCTCGGGAGCTCAGCCAGCAGGTGGCCCTCCAGCAGCAAAGCCACCGTGGTCCAGCAGCAAAGCCACCAAGGTCCCTCCTCTCACAATCACGCCCACCCCAGTAGCGCTGTCGCTGGTGCTGTGTGGGGAGGGGGCCGCACAGGTCGCTCACCCGCTCTGCCGTCCCCACAGGAGGCTGGACCCACCATGGTGGGGGACGAGCACTCGGATCCCACGCTGATGAGCTTCCTGGGGGCCACCAAGAGGAACATGCTGGGGAACCACTTGTAAGTCCTCTGCGGCGTGTCGGGCTCTTCCCCCTCCTAATCTCCCAAACTGGGAACATTTTCACTGCTCGTGTCCACCGTGGCACCTTCCAGCTGCACGTTAATCCCAGGACGAGTTTGATGCTGAAAAGGCACACGTGTGTTCTTGCCCCAGCCTGTTGATTCTCACCCAAGGAAACGCTGCACGCTATTTTATTTAGTCCTTTCCTTTTCCCGCTCTGACCCACTTTAGATCTGAGCCGCCCGCTCCTCCCCTTGCACGCCGGGGATGCTGCTGGCTGGCACCGGCACATCCCGGCCTGAAATAAAACAGGCACAGTGAGCCCTGAAATCGCTCTCCATAATTCCATCTGCCCTCACCCTGACACACAAACCTCCTGTTTTATTACTATGCCCAGCATGTTCTTCACATCTTGGCCCACCTTTTTTCCTAATTTTCCCCACTTGATATCTCACTTTTTGTTTTCCTCTGGCAAAAAAGGTACAAGCAACCAAAGAGCAAAGCAAAACCTCAAATGCAAGTCAAAACACCACAGAGGGGCAGTTTGACTTCTGCTTGAGCGTGACAGGCAAACACCGATGTCTGAGTCCCCAGCTCCTGTGGCGTTAAAAACCTGCATGGGGTGGGAGGATTTAAAGAAGGAAGAGAAGTGCCGTGTTTTGCAGTTCGGGAGGAGGGACCTGGGCTTTCCACGGGTTCTCCCGGGTGGATTCACCCCTTTCACAGAATCACAGAGTCACAGGATGTCAGGGGTTGGAAGGGCCCTGGAAAGCTCCTCCAGTGCAATCCCCCCATGGAGCAGGAACACCCAGATGAGGTGACACAGGAAGGTGTCCAGGCGGGTTGGAATGTCTGCAGAGAAGGAGACTCCACAACCCCCCTGGGCAGCCTGGGCCAGGCTCTGCCACCCTCACCCCAAACAAGTTGCTTCTCCTCTTTCAGTGGAACCTCCTGTGTTCCAGTTTGCACCCATTGCCCCTTGTCCTGTCATTGGTTGTCACCCAGAAGAGCCTGGCTCCATTCTCCTGACACTCCCCCTTTAGATATCTGTAAACATGAATGAGGTCACCCCTCAGTCTGCTCTTGTCCAGCTCCAGAGCCCCAGCTCCCTCAGCCTTTCCTCACACGGGAGATGCTCCACTCCCTTCAGCACCTTTGTTGCCCTCTCCTCCCTCCCCGGGGGTTCTGAGCTCCCTGTTGCCCCCGTTCCTGGTGCTGTTCCCGCGCTCCCCGCTGCACATCTGCCCCGTTTGTGCAACCGCGGGTGGGGCGCGGGCGGAACAGAACGGGCTGGAAGGCGGTGCTGGCACCCGGTGGCTCAGCTGCATGCCAGCGGGGCAGCCCCGCGGCCCCTGCCAAAATCCCGCCCGGGAAGAGGCGAGAGCTCCTCAGCTTTTCCTTTCACCCACCCAAACATGAGGCTTCGCACACCAATCCTGCCCTTCCCGGAGTGCTCTGGGCATGAAACCTGGAGCGAGCCCTTGGAGGGAGCCTGAAAGCAAAGCCTGGGCAGCAGGGATGTGCTGGGGCGCTGCGGATGAAGGACTTAATTACCTGTAACGAGGGAGCGCCCGTCCTGCCCGGCAGCTCTGCAGCAGCTGCTGGAACGGCCCGTCCCTGTGTCCCAGCGGGCACTGGCTGCGGGACACCGGGGACGCCAGGGACATCGGGTCATGGACTCGGGCCGTGCCAGCGCTTGTGTCCCCTCCAGCCTTGGGTAACTGTTCTGTCCCCTGCGAAAGGCTTTGGAAACGCTCCCTGCCTCCGCATCGCGACACAGAGCGTTTGCGCAGAGATCAAGCAGCTCGTCAGATCCGCGCTGTGCGCAAGGTTTCAGTTCTCTCCCCACGGAGCTGCTCAAAGCCCTGGGCAGCTCAGCTTTGCTGCTGCTTCCAGCTCAGACCTCCGGTTTTCAGACTCCTACAAACAACAAACAGCCCCGGCCTCAGCTCCCTCCTCTGCATAATGGCAAGAATATTTCCCAAGCCCAGCCCGTGAATGTGCAGGGTATGTGGCAAGGCTCCTGGAGAAAGCTTTCAGTTCAAAGACACTTATAATAATACATATTATCTGTACACCACATCTATAATTACAGCAAAGCATAGTCTGTCTTGAGAAACTGGAAAAAAGCTTTCACATCTTGGTGTTATTTCACGCTGCAAAAGCGCTCGCCACCCCATTAATGTTTTGCAATCTTAGCAACTTTGGAAACGCTTTTGGGTCTTTTTTTTGTTGTTACTAAGAAAATCAGAAGAGGCTTTGTGAAGGTGCCCAAACTGGATCCCCAGCGATCCCGCAGCCCGTCATTATCGGCTTATCTGGCACCGTGAGTCATCGGAGCGCTCGTTCCATCTGCTGGAACAAACCCTGCGCCTGCAGAGTGTGCCGGGAACAGCCAGCACTGGGCAACAGCCAGCACTGGGGAACAGCCAGCACTGGGGAACAGCCAGAGCCAGGGAACAGCTGGTGCCAGGGAACAGCCAGAGCTGGGGAACAGCCAGCGCTGGAGAAACAGCCAGTGCAAGTGAACAGCCAGAGCCGGGGAACAGCCAGTGCCAGGGAATAGCCAGCACCGGGGAACAGCCGGTGCCAGGGAATAGCCAGCACCGGGGAACAGCCGGTGCCAGGGAACGGCCAGCGCTGGAGAAACAGCCAGTGCAGGGGAACAGCCAGAGCCAGGGAACAGAACAGCCAGCGCCGGAGCTGGGATTTGCCACATGCCCCATTTCGCTCTCCTCTCCCCACCTGGCTCAGCCCGTTCTGCATCCACACCGCATTGCTCCAAACCCTCCGTCCGGTTTCCTTACGGGGCAGCGGCCCCACAGCCGCGAGCGAGCGCAGGAGCCGCCGGGTGTCCCAGCTCCTGCTCCAGACCAGCAGAAGCCGCGGGGAACGCGCTGGACGGAGCGGCAGGGTCAGGCCCTGGGCATCCCCGAGCGGCGGCTCTGGCGCGGGCAGAGGAGCCTCCGCTCTGCCTTCTTGGCGGCTCTTTGGGCTGATGTCTTCTGTTTTTCCAAGGGCTGAAGCCCTGGCTGAAGGCAGCGGCTTTTTCCAGTCCCCACCTTTCAGGCACAGGCTCTCAAAAGCACCCAAAACTTACAGGCAGGCTCTGATGTAGGTAAAACATAGTTTTTTAATTCCTTAGAAACATCCGAATCACTTTTCTCTGCAGAGATGATCCACTTTTCTCCTGAATTCCCTGCTGGGAATGATGGGAACCCTCATTGCTGTGGTTTCAGCCTTTGGACACCTGCTCCCCTAACCACATCTCCATTTGCCTGATCTGGGTGCTCCTGCCCAGATTGGACTGGACGATCTTTCGAGGTCCTTTCCAACCCTTGACGTTCTGTGACTCAGTTTACCATGACCCGTTTCGGACATGCCTGCCCGCCGCTTGCCTGTCCCCTCCTGGTTCAGCACGAGGTTGCGTCACCACGTGCCAAACGCGGTCCCTTGGTTTGGTGGCCAGGCTGAGTCACTTCCCCGAGGAAACTCCCATCCCTGCCGCCCCCTCACGGTGCCCGTTCTCCCGTTCCAGCTGGGAGTACTACGTGAACGATGCGCCGCGGATCGTGCTGGACAAGCTGGAGAGCCGCGGGTACCGCGTGGTCAGCATGACGGGCGTGGGGCAGACCCTGGTCTGGTGCCTGCACAAGGAATAGCGAGGAGGACTCGGGCCTTCCTCCCGGAGCAGACCCTGCTGGGGCCGGCCCGCAGCACGTCTTTTCCCCTCAATTCTGCTTTCTGCCCCGGAGTCCAGGTGGTACAGGCCAAACCTGACCCCGTGGGGAGGAAGGTACACCCAGGCCAGAGGAAATGCCAAAAACCAGATGGCTCTGTCTCTGCTTTCATGGCAAATACCAGCTTTTTACATTTTAATCACCATTGGAGGGAACTCAAAGAACAGCTTGGGCTGCCTGTTCCCTCGGGCTGCCCGGAGAGGCTGGTGTGGAACTGGGCAGGACAGGGCATCCCACTCCCTGCCCAGCACCAATCGCACCATCCCACCCCCAAAACGTGCAGCCCAGCACTGATGGCACCATCCCACCCCCAAAGTGTGCAGCCCAGCACTGATGGCACCATCCCACCCCCAAAGTGTGCAGCCCAGCACTGATGGCACCATCCCATCCCCAAAACCTGCATGGGAGCTCCACGGTGCTCTGTGAGAACCCCGTCCCACAGCAGCACGGCCACTTTCTCTCCCAAGGGGGCTTAGCCGCAGCATCAGACTTTCAGTCCCCAAAGTCCCGTTGGAGCACAACACAATGTTCCCAGAACAGCCCTAGAAAGGCCTAGTGCCCATTTCGGGCTCGGGCTGTGTCATCTCAAGAGCAGCAGCTGCGATGCTGGATCGTTGGGGTCCATGAGTCCGTCCCGCTGCATGGGCAACACCAATAAAACATTTCTCCAAAGAGACCAACGTCTTTCTGTGGGTTGTTTGAACAGTTGTTCCCAAAGCCTCGTGGCTCCACAGCTCCTCAACAAGCTTCAGGAGTCAACGCAGCCCCCAGGGTGGGTGCTCGGACAGCAGCTCCACACCCCGCAATGGGGCAGCTGCTCCGGGCACAGACCCACAGCTGCATCACTTACTCTGAAGCTTATGCAGCTTTTTTCCCCGCTCCGTGAAGGGATAAGGGCTGCAGTCACTGGAGTTATGTTCCTACAACAGTTTTAAAAAAGGAGGTTTATTGACTTTAAATTAAGAAACAGCTTTGGGAAGGAAGGCTGGGGGGAGGCTGGGTGCTGGCGCTAGGTGTGAGACTCTGCCTCGTCTTCCCGCTGGAGCTGCTCGATGAGCTGCTGCCTCTCGGCCGCCTGCCGCAGCCGCATCATCACCAGGCTCTCGTAGTCCCGCTCCGACACCACCGACGCCTGCGAGCGGAAAACAAAAGCCAATTGTCAGGGGCAGCGCGTCCCCCCACCCTGCGCCATGAACCACGCTCACAGCGCACAGGGAGGCGGGAGGGGCCAGCGCGGCCTGGGCGCAGGGAGACGCAGGAGGTGGGAAAGCCACCCGGCCTGCAGAACACGGCGCCACGGGGTGACCGAGGGGACAGCGGGACACAGATGGAGCCTGAGCGACCCCGCGCCGGCACAGCCGTCCCTGCTCAGCGGCCGGAGGGGAACGCACGGCCTGTCTCACCAGGCTGGGTATTGCCATGACAAACCGCTCTGTGCAAAGTCCAGCGCACGCTTGAGCCGTTACAAAGGCCAACGCCATAAACACAATAAAATCACACCTTGCTGTGCTTTAGTCACGACGCGGCTGCAAAAGCAAAGCACCAGGCGCGCTCCCCAGCCCGACTCAGGAGCGTTTCAGTTCTCCGGAGCTCCTGGAGCCCCTCGGCCCGTGTGCTCGCGCCGGTCACACGGCTGACACGGAGCGCGGGCTGTGCTGACGCGCGTGGGCAGCGCTGGCGGCTCCAGCACACGGCGAGGGCTGGCTCTGCCACGCGCCTCCCGAAAGCCGCTCAGCACTAGTGGGTGGCCTCACTATCTCAGATGCATTCAGAGCACCGCAGTGCTTGGAAACATCCAGCTCGTTTGCTTGACAGCTCAGGTGGAAACAAAAGCATCTTGACAGAAGGTGAATGAAAAAATAAAGTCTCGCGTTCATCTCGGCAGGAACTAGGTTTAGTGGTGATTTAAGGACATCTGAAATAGAAAACAGAAGGGATGAAAAGGCAACAGAATAGCTGAATAAGATTCTGCATGAAAATGGGGCAAGTGCAAATTTGTTATCATGTGCCAGAAAAATGCTTCCTCCAGCTGCAGTCTGGCTACAGAGGCCCACAAGAGATGAGAAACGTAGGGAAATTAACAGACTAATACACCATAATTGGTATTTTAGGAGCTGCGTGAGTGAAATAACCTTTCAGCACTGCACAGCGCACATTCTCAGCGTCTGAGAAAGCAGCAGGTCGTCTCAGCCCTCGGCGGCAGGTCCGCGCTGCCGCTGACCGCGGGTACGCGCCGTGGGTGGCACGGCATACCTGAGCCTGCATGAATCACCGCACAAACCTGAATCCCCACCTCGCACCGGGATTTACATGTCAAACAGAGCTGAGGTGATTTCCGGGCTGGTCCGGAGCCCTGCGAGCCGGCGGGGAAGGGAGAGCAGAGGGACGGAGCGCGATCGGGCCGGGCCGGGCGGATGCTGGCGGTGCCGGCTCCGCAGCCCCGGCGGGAGCGTGGGCCAGAGCCGAGCCGCTCGCACACCTCCTCCCCGCCACCCCGGCAATTACCAATCGGGTAGAACCCCGTTCTGACGTGCCTGACTCAGCAAGGGCTTGGCTCAAAACAAACCACCCGCACACGGAGCTGCAGCCGGGGAAGCGGTGACGGAGGCACATGAGGAGAAGGCGGCGCTGGGGATTTTTAGCACTCCGGGTCCAGCCTGGCTGAGTCGTCCCCGGACTCGCTTCTTCCAGCGTCCCAGCTGGTGGCTGTGCTGGCCACGGTTCTCTGCGCGCTTCGGCAGCTCCTCCTCGCCGCCGGTTAGACTCGGGAGCTGCTCCGCCACGGCGTAAGTCTATTTTGCATCCGATTTTCCTAACTCTTGTCTTTTACGTCTGCGTTTTGTTGCTTTTTAGCTTTGCATTCGACTGCATTTCCTCGGTTTCCTTTGGCGTGACTGAGTCACCATCTCCCTTCCCAGCCACCCACTGAGATTTTTATACCGTGCCCTTCGCCAGGAAGGTGGCTGGTTACCATGGCACCGCCGTGCCCTTCTGTTCTAGATGCTAGATGAGATCTGTTCTCATGGTGACTGGGTGCCTTGGCTGTTCCTCACCAGCTCCTGTCTGCAGCACAGATTTCATAAGCTCAGACTCCGCCATCCCTCCTCCACTCAAGAAGGAGACTCCTTAATACCTAAGACGGGCCAACAGCTCCTCCGTGCAGGGCCGCGCTGCGTTCACATTTCCTGCAATACCAGCCTCTCTGTTTTCCTTGCAGCGCCGGGCACGGGGAAGGAAGAGGTTGTTCCTGCTGCGTGACTTGCTGCCGATCCTGCGACTGAAGTCCAACAGCCGTCCGGGAAGAGCCGGCAGCTCCCTCCCCTCCTCGGCATGGATACCTGGCGGAGAGGGTCCCTCAAGTCCACAACGTTCTTCAGACGCTTCTCGCTCAGGAGACACAAAAAGCTGGGCAACCAAGTCATCATCCTGAACCAGAACAGCCACACTCTGGACAGTGAGGGCCAGTGTCAGAAGAGGGAAGGCCTGAGGGATCTGAAGGACAAGTCTGATTACCTGTCATGCCAGAGCGAGCAGAACCTGGCCAAGGCGCAGGCGCCGCCCAAGCCGCCCCGGCTCTACCTGGACAGTTCCAGCTGCCCCAACATCATCGACCGCACGGATTCTCACCCCGACATCTCCTTTTCTGGTGCTGCTCACCAATACCACAAAGCCACCCAAACTCAGTCCCACAGGGAGCAGGGCACGGACTGCGGGGCCGCGGAGCCGGGCGCCCTGAACGGTACCGCTCCGCCCGACCCGGCCGACCCCTTCCTGTCCTTCAAGGTGGATTTGGGGCTGTCGCTTCTCGAGGATGTTCTGCAGACCCTCAGGAAACAGAATCCCAGAGATTACGCCATTTGAAGGTATTTATCACTTAACCCGTCACATTTACTCTCTGCTGCTGCCAGTTTCTCCAGTCCCAAGGGAGGAAGGGTCCTGCAGCGTTCCTGTTGTGCGTGGCCTGTTTGCTGTCCTCACCTCACCCGCCCCAGACTGTCCCTGTCCCTGTCCTTGCCCAGGAGCCCTGCGGAGCGGAGCTCCCGGGCTGCCGGAACCTCGTGGGCAAGTTTCCACGCTCCACACCAGGAATCTGCCCCCAGGACTGCACGTCTCCTCCTCCTGGAAGAATGTCACTGCCTGGCAAGAGACCCGTGACTGTGGGGACGTGGCTGTGACACGGCGGCGCACGGACAGATGGTGTGGCACACAATGCCTGGGGACAAGCAGCCAGCCTGCACGGAGACAGCAGCATCGCATCTCGAAGCCACAGCTACGGCAAGGGGCAGGACACACAAACTGCTCTTTCTCCTCCCACCGTGTTTGGACGTGAAACAAAGCTGTTAATTTTTGTTTTTTCTGGTGGGTTTCTTTCCCCCATCTCAAGTGCAGTTGGCACTGCCAGCCTGGAAACAGGTAAGCATCCATGTGGGCTCGTAATCCAGCGGCAGCAGGTTATTTATCCTACTAGCAGGAGAAGCAATTTCTCCAGCTACTGCTGCCCGAAGCATGCACTGATCTATTGGCTGTACAGATATGGAAGAATAAACGTGTCTGTGAGTGGAAGCGTCCTGTAGCCTCATTTCCTTGGTAGCAAGCCAGAAAAAGCAGCAGGCGCGCAGGCCCCTGCTCCGCAGTGAGCAGGATCCGTCCTCTCCGGCGCTGCAGGTTTCCAGGAGGGCGGGGAGGCAGTTTGGCTCTTCTGGGCGGGGAGAGGCCGGAGCTGCGGGTGCTTTACCAGCCCCAGGAGGTGCCCACAGCCCAGGGTGACACCAACACACCTTTCCGGGGCTGGACAGCGGCAGGGCCAGGCTGAGAATGCTTTGGGTGGTATCGGGGAAACTGTTCAGAGGACATGACAGAAACCGGGGCGCACCAATCCTTACCCTTTTCATAGCTAATTACATACTAGGGATATTTTTTTTTAAGAAAGTAAGCCCTCCATGCAGCCAGACAATCAGAAGTTTTGGAAGGCAGCTACAGCAAAGTGCCGAGAAAGCACAGACGGCTCTTAACCTACCAGATTTGCATCAGGCTGTGAAGTCAGGTAATGAAACAAACTCTGTGAAACCTCAAAGGAACTTAGAAAAGCAGCAAGAGTGCCAGACGGGCGGCTTTGCTCAGCGCTTCAGTGCGGCTGAATGAATGGCCCCCAATGGCACTGGCAGAGAGATCCCACAACGGGTGCCAGGAGAAGCTCCCCAGGAGTGAGCGCTTCCTGCTGTTGTCGTGGCAAAACACGCTGTCCACAGCTTGTCGTGTGCTGTGAGCCCTCAGAGCTGCCGCGATCAAACAGTCGCTGCTCCCGCATAGCCTGGAGTCACACTGGTCACTCCACAGCTTTTGCAATTCAAGCGTAGCTCGCGGTGCGGCTGCAGCAGCTCTCCAGGACCTGATGGCCAACGCGCACCCACTGCTGTAGCGGCAAACAAGGCAACAAGACCACGGAGACGAGCGTGTTGCGACTCACAGCCCTGCCTTCACCTGGGCCGGCTCCGGAAGCGCAGCCGGCGCGGCTCCGTGCCGTGTAGCTCCATGCCGCGCAGCTCTGTGCCATGCAGCTCCGTGCCGCACAGCTCCGTGCCGCACAGCTCCGTGCCGCACAGCTCCGTGCCATGCAGCTCCGTGCCGCACAGCTCCGTGCCGCACAGCTCCGTGCCGCACAGCTCCGTGCCGCACAGCTCCGTGCCGCACAGCGAGCGTGTTTCCATGAGAACGCTGCGGTGTGGGGCTGCTTGCTGAGGCAGAGCCGGGGAGGAGCTGGATTCGCACAGAGCGGGAACAAACATGGGGGTGGATTCAGTCAAAAATAGGAGCAACCCGGCAGGAGCAGTGAATAGGAAGTGAGGGGAGCGAGGGCAGCTTGAATTAGACAGAGATTAGTGCGGCTTGAAAGCAAGAATGTGGGAGCTGGTGGCTGGGGAGGCAGGCTGGGATGAAAGGACGAGGCAGGGAGCGGGCTGAGGCAGCGGCACACGGCGCCCGCAAGAGCTCACTTTGCACAGTCTGCACTTGAAGAGCTGAGGACAAATAACTCGACTGGAGTTATGAGCACACTGCATCCTAGTGGAAGCACGGCAGGATTTGGGGAGAGTCTGGAGTCGGAACTGCAAAAAGCAGGAAGCAGAGCAGCCTGGGCAGCAAAACTGCAATGCGATCAAGGAAACTGCAGCTGCTTACACGGAAAAGCAGCAGAAAGGAGAGACAAGCAGCAGCAGTGCAGTTTTGAGGAAAGGATGCGAGTCACTGGCCGTGACTCCTCAGCACTTGGAGGGCTAATTCGGGAGTGCCGGGGCTGTGCTGGGCAGCCGTGAGCCAGCAGCTGCACGCGCCGGCAGCGCTCGCTGCTGAGCCTGCTCCCCGCGCCGCTCCAGCGGGACAGCCCTGCAGAGCCGCGCACGCTGCACGGCACACCAACGAGCTGTGGCCGCGGACACCGCCAAGATCAACTCAGGCAAAAGCCAGAGCTTCAGAACCCACAGAGGCAAGAATCCACTTCCGAGCTCAGATTGCACCCTTAGGTACGAAGGAGCTCTCCAGAGCCAGTTCTCGCTCTCTACTAGCCAGGAACAGTTAAATAAACTGGACTGGATTCTGCTTTTTCCCCCGGTTTGCCTCCCACCAGGCTGGCCGCCCCGGGACCGTGCTGTGTGTGCAGCACTCGTGGGCTCCGCGCTGCGTGTGGCGCCCCGGGCCGGGACGCTGGCACTGCCCTTGGCTCAGGCGCCTGGGGAACCGCTGCCCAGGCAAAGAGCGAGCAGCCCGGGTGAGAACACGCACCCCTGAACAAGACTCGGGTAACGACGAGGCGCTCTGACGTGTAAATGCGTCTACTAGAAATAACGTAATTAAAAACTCCGGAGAGCAGATGCGCTGAACCACTCAGCAGCTGCTAAAACACGTGGGTAGCGAACACAGCGACAGCTGCTCGAGACACAGAGTGAGGGCACGAGGCAGGCGTCCCCTTCCCAATGACATCTTTCTGATCTTTACACCGCAGGGAAGGATGGGGGGGGATAAGTGTCACAGGAAGTGTGAACTGGAACTCGAATCACCAGCAAGGAGCAGGGAATAACAGAGAGCCAACGCTTTGCTGCAGCTCGCCTTCAGATCAGTTTTTGTGTTTTAACCACTAGATGTTGGTGCCTTCTGTGTGCTTTGTGACTGGGATACGTTTGCTGTCCAAGAGCAACAGCTTCAGAGGGATTACCTGGTGCAACAAAGAGGAAAGAGCCGGGAGCTAACAAACACCTTGCACTCGAAGCAACCACACTGGTAAAGGGGACCCGAACCAGACAATGAGGTCTCTACAAGGATATTTAATTTGATATTGCTTGCTCTGCCCTCCTGCAGACTCAAGAACATAGGTTTCCTTTCAGCACTGAAATTTCATCCTCTTGTGAACGCAGGGAGCAACCAAGCCTCACTAAAGCAGCTTTCTAGGAGTCCTGTTGCAACCACAGGATTCTCACAAAGTACATCACAAAAACCCCCAGATGAATGGCACTAGAGGGTTTGGGCTGAGCAAAGAACATCCTTGGTTTTCACTCGGAAAGAAGAGAGTGAGACTGTGGGAAGATCCAGCCATTAAATCGCCTGTGTTCCGAGTGTGCAAACTCAGGCAAAAGGTCCTTAAAAAAGCCACTGCTTCAGCACAAACAGGCTCATCGAACGGCAGCCCCTTCATTCAGAGCTCTTTTCAGCTCTGCTGGGAATCAACGCATCTTACCGTACATGCCAAGCACACTGTTAAATTTAGGTTGCTATGGAAACAGATTTAAATAACAGCAGCCTGTGTGTCCTTACCTGGGAAGTCCTGGGCTGGCCGGTGCTGCCGGGAAGGCCGGTGCTGGGACTGTGCCGGGGCTGCCCCTCCAGCCAGGAGATCTTCAGAGGATTATTGACCAGGCCGACCTCGTTCTTCACAGCCATCTCCTGCCAATGACAGCACTCCATCACCACCTCAGCTTCAGAGCCCGCTCTCTCCCACGTCCCTCATGCTCACAAAGGGTTTTCCAGCTCAGCCTGGCAGCACGGTGCCCAGCAGGGCACAACGGCAGAGTCACAGCTGCGCCGCAGGAGAAAGCCCCTGCGAGGCTGGGCCCCATCAAGCGCAGGTAGAACATACTGCTGCCAGTACTTCGATAAACAGGCCACGGACAGTTCTGTGGTTATTGATTATTTGGATATTGGAGTGAAAAAACAGGTGGCAAGAAATACGCTTGTACAGTATAAGTTGATGGATCTACTAAAAGGAAGGGTAACTGATGAGTTCTGTTGCCACGGCCACATGAATTGTTATAACTCATACTGAGTCAAGACATTTAGATTTATTTTAAACTGCAAATGCCTGACAGAAGCTCTAGAACTCATTCAGCCCATCTGCACAATGGGTAATTCAGTTCAGCGCGAGCAGATAGAATGGCTCTGTGCCTGCTTTCGACAGCAGCGTCTGTGCTCAGCGCTCCTCACGCACAGCCTGCTTGTTTAGTGTGCGATCTGCTCCAGGTTTGTGCCTCCAGCTCTGCCACTCCCTCCGGGCGCCCGCAGCCTCTCATTACCCCGTGCACGGCTTTAACGAGGCGGCAGCGCGTCCCGGCCACCGCCGCGCCAGCCCTGCCCTCCCCGCGCCCCGCTGGGGTCTCCCACACCTACAGCCGCCTTCACCGTGGCGAATTCCACCACCGCGCTCCCTGTCTTCCGACTGGACACCAACAGATTGAGCACGTCGCCATACTGTTAAGACAAAGGACGAAAGAGAAGTTAATTACAGACTCCCAAGTTCATCTGTGGAACGAGCGCAGAGAAAACACGTGTTCTCACAAACACGAGGCCTGAGCTGCCACTCATTCTGCCTCATACGATGCCTCCACTGATCCCAACCTGCCATAATTTCTGTCCCTCTGGGAAATAATTGCGGGGAGGCAGGGAGCTCCGCTTTGCTTCCAGCAAGCCCAGTGGCTGCTCAGCTCGGAGCCAGAGCTGCAGGAGACACTCGTGTGAAGGGAAAACAGAGACCACACGCCAGCATTAATCAGATCAAAGGCTCGTCTGTTCCCGTCTCTGAACCCGCCGCAGCAGCTCAGGTACAGCGCTGTGAGCAAAGGCAACAGTGCACCACAACCACACTGCTGGTCTGTGACTTACACAGGGCAGGAGCCACTGGGGGAAGAGTTTCCAGCAGCAGGAGGCCCTGGGAACCAGACAGAGCTGCTGGCCGGGCAAAAAAGAAAGAAAAAGAATGAGCCGCTTTAGTTCTTATGCAGCTTCCCAGGATTTACTGTCCTTTCTTGTACCACTGGAGCAGGGAAAGATCAAGTGGTGGGAAAGAGCGTCAGACAGGACCTTCTGTAGGATCCGCAGCAGAACGTCTTTGGAGTATCCCCCTCCTGTCTCATCTTCTTTCCCGCATTTCCATCGGAGCTGGGAAACAAACACGACAAGCTAATTTTGCCCGTTGGAACACACGGTGCCGCGCTCAATGCGGCTCCTGCCACCTGCACAATTATCAAGTTTGCTATTTTCGGCTACACTCCCAGCATCGCCAAGACAGCAATTTAAACATCAAAATGTGCAAAGGGAACAAATTATTTGGGGAATGGGGAGAGACACTGTTCAATGAAATAAAGAAGATAATACTTCAAAGCATACTACAGGGTAAGCAGCAGATGCTTCCTCATGCTTAGAGCAGAGATAACTCAATTTCAGGCTCAAAAATCTAGACCAGACACTAGAGAAAAGGACGAGGGAGGAAGAGCATTTTAAAGGCAGCGACAGCAGCTGTTCGCATGCACAGTACACATCAGACAGAGGAACTTCACCTCCGCGGTGTGAAGGGACATGCCAGGTCAGCAGCGACGCAGCGTCCCTCCTGATTGCCAAAGCTGCATCATGTCCCACCAGTTTTCACCAAAACCCAGCTTTATAACGACGTCTTACTTTGAGTTTGGGAGTTATTTTGCCCTCTGCTCCGCTTCTTTCTTGCCTGCCTAAAGAGAGGAAGGAAAAATAGATGAACAGCCCACAAGAATTAGAGGCAGACAGCTTCAAACATGATAATGAGCTATTGCTGCACAGTGGAGCGCGGATGCTTGCCGGTTCAGTGTGTGGCTCATTTCCTGACAGATGTGCTGGTGGTCTCTGCACAAACCTGCGCTGCAGTCTGTGTACACCCGGGGAACACCAGAGAATCAGGCTCCAGAGAGCAAAGCCTCAGCAACCACAGGCTAAACACAACTTTCTTCTGCACACCGAGCCCCTTTTGGGTGGTCAGTACTGAGAGCTTCCAAGGGGATACAGAAGCAGGAACCCACCGACAACTATTATTTTTCGCAGACTTGAATCACTCCCTATTTCGAGTCTGCAGCACCGACTGCTTTAATCATGCAGGACCTGAAGCTCCCTCCAGCGTTACTGTGGGGCTCCGCAGCACACATCCAGAGTCAAGGCTTTAGGGTATTTATTGAAAAGGAGCACCAAGCATGTCTTAAGGAGCAGCATGCCACAACCAAGCAAGCAACCCCAGAAACACTGGTTTTCTGACTTATCCCTGAAAAAGGCACCGAGTAGGATCCTATACGGGACAAGGCAATAAGTCAGCAGGCTGCAGCTGTGCGCCAGCTCTGCGCACGGGGAGCTGCGGTCCCAGCACATGGCATTCGGCTGAGGGCTCCGACCTCCTCTGCTCTCACCTTGGCCGTGCTGCTCTCTTTCAAGCCGGATCTGCTCTCGAATGAGTCTCTGCTGCTCCTCGAGCTGCCGGGAGCCTTCTTCCCGCAGCCGTATGATCTGCAGCAGAGGTAGGACAGCACGGGTACGTGAGGGCATCGCTCCACGGCTGGTTCACGCCAGCTCAACGCTGCCGAGGAGCTTTTGTCTCACACCCACCCCTGGGCAAGCCTCCTGCCAGCTCCCCTGTGCCAGCTCCCCTGTGCCAGCTCCCCTGTGCCAGCTCCAGCGCTCATACAACCAGAGCCCTCATGCTGCGAGTGACACAGTCCCTGCCAGCCAGCACGTCACCCATCAGCTGCTGTTAACTGCTGCTGTGCAAAGGGGCAGATAAAAATAAAACCCCGAGACTGACATATTTGCCAGAGCACTGCAAGATCCCTTCTGCAAGCCTCCCTTTCATAGAGCCCACTAATGCAAAAGGCAGGACTGCTAGACAGAGATTTGCTGCATCTCCTCCCATGGTTTTCATTACGATCGTAAAGAACTTCAGCAGTTCTTCTCAAAAGAAGCAGAGAAATATAAGAATTTATCATTACTTCTTGTTCTAATGATCTCGTTATCCTGGTCTCCTCCTCTTCACTCTCATGGCTCTGGGCTTCTCGTTCTCTGGCTTCAAGGTCTGCAGAGAAAGAAACAATTAAACCATTCAAAGAGAATCTTGGCTGCCGATGCTGCTCACCAGAGGTGGAGGGAAAGATCACACACTTGGCTACACCTCCCCCAGTTTCAATCATCAGAGCCCTGATAGCTCTGCTACCTGCCCAGGCACATCGCTGCACCAGCAACCCCAACAGCCACCACAGCCCCTAACTCTGCACCCTCCACGAACGGACGGCAGATTCACCAGAGGTGCATTCCAACCGAAGAACTGAAAACATCCAGCTAACGAAGACTTCAAGCCAAGAGAAAACGAAGCTTTGATTTTATTACCAAGCTTTACTTTCTTTCGCTTCTCATCGAGTTTCCGCGTCCTTTCTGCAGCTTGCTGCTTCGCCTTCCTCACTCTGTCATACGCCGCCTGCCAAAGAACCGACACGACAGTGAGAAACCACGTAAAGCAGAAGACATAAGATAGAAAGCAGCGAATAAAAGCAAGATCGTACACTGAAACGCCTTAAGCAGAGGTGAAACATTTTCTGCCTCTTGCTAGCGCGTTCCTCCTAAAAGCGTTGGAAGTTAACACAGGTATCCTGAAAACACGAGGCCCAAAGACCTCCAGATGGAGCCCCAAAGGGCGAGGAAGCGCGAAGCGTACTGGAGAGAAACTCTGACCACCTGCAGAACCCGGGGACTATTTTGGTTTCCTCAACATGTCAAAAGTAGCTTCAGGGGTACTGCTAACAGACCAGGTTTGGTTCGAGCGAAGTTTTACAACTAAAAAGTTGCGTTTTATATGAAAGATTTATTCACAAGACAGATGTTTGACTCACACGAACATATCAGATCAAAGAGCACCAGCACTAATAGCAGCAATAACACTCAGCACTACAGAGACTTATGAACTGGGGAAAACGGGCATTTTCACTGGCACCTGTTCAAACCAGTTCATAATCTGCTCATCAACCTTCTGAGAGCATTCCTGTGGTAGGTAACACACAGAGCAGCACACACGCTGAAGCATTACCCGCACAGCAGTTGTGCGGGGAAGCACTGCTCGTGTTGTTTAGCTGGCTAGAGTTATCTGCTCATTTTTAAGTTGTTTTTATCCTCTCCCCTCCCGCGTCACGTGCAGGTACTTCCAGGCCCGAGCTCCTCGCGGCACGGGGAGCTGCGGCCTGCGGGGCTCCGGCAGCAGCACAGAGATCGCCACTGTGATTCAGCTCTTCCGCTCACAGGTCTCCCGTGCACCGCGGCAGGAAACGCTTTGAGATATTGTTTGTCAGACCTTGACTTCAAGGGAACAGCAAATGCACCGCTGCCGTGGGAGTGTAACGTACCCCCAAAGCAGCGGTGCTTATTTATTTTTTTTAACGGGATATATCCATGTCTAACACGTTATTAAAGACAGTATCTCACCCGCACAGCACATGGACAGAGCTACTGCCAGAAAAATAACATTTGTCCGAGTTCCTATCCGGTACCTGCTATTTGACCTCATGGACAGCTACAGGGGCTAACAGATCAGAGCTGTGTTCGGGAAGGCTCAGCCGCAGAAGAGAACAGGACGGGGGAAGTGAACTTCCAACACCGCCCCCCAGCCCCCAGCATCCTCACCCTCGCTGCCGCGTCCGTCAGCACGGCCAGGGCCTGGGACAGCTGGTGGAAAACTTCCGCTGGGGATTACAAGAAAAGAGGGTGAGATGCAGAGAACCACGCGCGCAGCCTGGGGACGAGCCAGCAAACACAATCCTCATGGAAGAGACCTGCGGGACAGCAGAGAGAACAATAATCTTCCCAAAGCACTTGGAAAGCGACCCACCGCCAGGATCACCTCAGCCCAAAGGACATGTGTTACATCAGCTTCAGTGTAAATTAAGAAACAAAAACTGAGACCACTTCGTTTGAACAGAAATCCTGAAAATGTGAATTCAAGAGAAGCCGTGTACAGAAACGTATCACTCGGGCTGCAACACACGGTTACCGACAGGCGCTCCCCTGTGGACCAGCAGCTTCTCAGCCTGAGATTCAAACGTTGCACTTTACGTCGGTATTACCGACCCTCTTCCTGGAAGGTTACACGTTTCAGCCAGAGGCCTCCCCACATGCTCCAGATCGCCTCTAACCTCCCGCACACACCAAAGCCCCAGTTTGCCTCTTATTCCTGCCAAAATATTTTTTTTCTGGTGGAAAATTCTCCTCTGCACTAGAGTTATACATTTCCAGTCTATAAAACTGTAGCCTATCAAACTGGAAAACACAAGATACAGTATTTTTAATTTCCTCCTAGCTCCCACTGCTGTTCAGCGCTCCCTGGAGCTACAGAACCGAACCGGAGCAGCTGCAGGGCCAGTGCGAACAGGGCGGGTACGCTCGGCTCCGCAGGGCCAGGGCCTTGTCTCTAACAGACAAAAAGCAGCATTATCCATACGTAATATGATTTATAAACTTGCTATTGGAGTTTTGACTGTTGAGAGGTATGAATTAAAACACCGAGCAGCCACTAAACACTGGGGACAGCACGGTCAAAGGTCTGGGATTCAACTGCCACGTGGGAAGATTCTGAGAGGCGCAAATAAAACTTCAGCACTGACTTAACACAGGCGTTTCTAAACCCAACACGTGTGCATTCAACCCTAAACCCCAGAGCTCTCTAACCATGATGAAAATAGCCCTTAGTCCTGCACGTGGATCCTTGCCATGACATACACTTTACCTAATGACACGCAGACAGCGTGGAGTTAAGCGGAGCCGCCGCCAGGAGCCTGCGCGTGTGAAAGCAAACAGGGTTGTTTGTGTGTGCACAGCGCCACCTCACCTGCTCGGGGGTTGTCCGGGTTCTTGTCGGGGTGACATGTCAGGGCCTTCTGCCGGTACGCCTTCTTCACCTGCAAGACCACAAGCGGGTGTCACTGCCGGGTGCTGTGCGGAGAAAAGCAGCTCGGGATAGAAACAGAAACAAGGCACCAACGCTGCAGAAACAAAAAATGACTGTTCAGAGGGTTTCTTTGTTGTTGTTTTTGTCTAACTTAAAAGACACCTTCCTACCGTAAGTAGGTGGTTTTGGTTAAAGCCACACTCCTGCGCAGGACTGGATCTCCCCCAAGCCTGACAGAACACACGGACCATTTCTGGAGCGCTGACAGCTGCTCCAAGCCAGAGGTTTGGCTTTGGGGTGCGCTGTGCTACAGCCGTCACACCTCAGCATCCCACACGGCTGGCTCGGCCAGGAGCTTTCGGGCAGAGGGGTGACCTGCCCTTCGCAGGCGGAACTTCGGCACGGAGAAGGCACCATTTACCACGCAGCAACTGACGTTGGCAAGGTGAAGAAATTATGACCAAAGACCGCTTAATCTCTTCTACACTTCACAGAAACATTGACAGCTTTCTGAACTACGTCACTTCTAACAATCCGAGTTCCCTTTGTTGGGGAAACCGTGCAAGAAAGAAGAGGAAGAAAAACTGCTGTGCTGCTGCCAAAATGAGGGGAATGAGCGGTGTCCTGGCACCACCTGGTGGGCACCGTGCTGGGAAGTCACCTCTTAACATCCCGGTTTGTCATTTTCTCCTCCTTTTCCCCCGGTGACGGGCTCAGCAGTGACTCGAAATCTTTCCTCTCTTTCAATCCTGTGTGTTGCGTTCGGCTCGTTCCCATTTTGTGCTTCATGCACATGGGATTTCCAGGCAGCCTGAGACATATTTACCGGTTAGGCCCAGACTGCATCTGCCGAGCTTTACCCTGTTGAGCTGCTGCTGCGCTTTAGTGCTGAAGAGGAAAGAAACAAAACCCAAACCCAAACCCAACGAAGAGAAAGCCTAAGGAGGAAAATCAAAGTCTTCCTGCCAAGTTTAACCCTGTTCAGTTACTAATAGCTCGCCCCAAAGCATTACTTCCCTCGAAAAGGTCGCCTTCCCTGCTCAGCTTCTCAAGTCTTGTGCTCAGCATTGACTTACCAATTGAATTATAAAGAAAAAATGGAAATATATCATTCCAAACTCACAAAATTAACAGAATGACTTATGGGAACCTACAGTACCCGGACCAACCTCTACCAATCGGATTTTTGGGAAGCGCAGGAGGAGCTTTCCCTCTGGGGGGACACAACAAACACAGCGAGAGAAACGATCGCTCAGCTCAGTATCCAGGGAGCAGCAACACGGAGCCGCGGCCCAGCCGCCTCCTGCCCGGCACTGAGGGGAAGGCGGGGGCGGAGACGCCCAGAGCGGGGAGAGAGGGGGGGCCCCCGGTATGACCTCCCCCCGGCCCTCACCTCCTTCTCCGACGCTTTCTCGCCGATGCCCAGCAGGCCATACAGGTCCAGCTCCAGCACATCCTTATCCACCGCCATGGCGGCCCTGCCCGGCGCCCCGGCCCTGCCGCGCTGCCTGCCGGGAAATGGAGTTTCTGCCGGCTGCCGCCACGGCGGCAGCGCCGGCAGCTGGACTACAAGTACCATGGTGCACCGCGCTTCCTGCCGCAGGGGCCGCTGCCAGCGGGCGTGGCGCGGCGCGGTGTTTGCTGGGAGATGTAGTTTTCTGGCGGCAGCCGCAAGAGGCGCCGGGCCGCCGAGGCACTACAACTCCCGTCGGGCTCTGCGCCGCCGCGGCCGGAGCGGTGCCGGGGAGCGGGGGGTGCGCTCGGCGCAGTTTTGGGGTGTTTTTGTCCAGATTCGTGTCGGTGTGAGAACAAACGCTCCGGAGCAAACGTTCCGGTGCTCGGGGCGCGGGGAGGCGGCTGTGCGCCCCGGGCAGCCGGGTCCTGAGGAGGCCGCAGCAGGGCCCGGCCGGGGCGCTGCGAGATGTCCTAAACACATGGTAGGAACATTTAACGAAGAACTGTTGTTTTCACATGAGTGAGGACCTGGCGCCTGACCGCAGCAGGGGGGAAGGACCGAGAGACATCGGACTATGAATTCTTCATGTAATACACAGTCTCTTCCCGGAATGTGTACTGACACCTGCATACATACTGATACCGGTATTGATAAGTTAATTTAGGGGGAAGTGTAGCCAGAGTACCAGGAATCCATATCTTAAACAGATTGATAAGGGGAAGGGTATTGTGTGCACCGGGATAGTCTGTAAACCCTGAAGTACCCAACCAATGGGGAACAGGGGAGGGAAACGGTGGCCGGGATTTTGGGGAGATATAAGCAGGGGCTTTCTGCCCTAATAGGTGTGCCTACCTTTAGGTATAACACCCGGTCTTGCAAAATCGTTATTAAAATATGCTTTGCCAAGAGATCCTGCCTGGGCCTATTATATTTGCAAAATAATTGTTTCCTACATACACAATAATTGAATCATTTAGGGTGGAAATGGCCTTTGTGGTCCTGGAGCGCAGGGCTAGCCCAGCACCGGGGCTGCTCAGCCCACAGCTCGGGGGAGAAGCGCTCCCACCCTCCTGGTGTATCCAGCTCTTCATTTAGGATAGCTTCGTTTTTTCCATAGCTGTAAACAAGGAGGGAACACCACAGAATAATTTCTGTCCCCTTAACCCAAGATACAGGGCAAGCAATTGTTTCCACCAACCTTTATTCCGGTATTCCAGCAGTTCTGTCCCAGGGGGTGGAGACCCAGAGCCTTCATATCATTTATCTTGACGAGCAGCAAACGAGAGATGAGCAAGAAGAACCTGGAAATGGGAACGCAGCAAGAGGGACCTCGGAGAGAGGCTTCCAGATCCAGCTGTGTGGCACAGCTGGAGGAGCCGTGGCTGTCCCCAGGGAGGCTCGGCAGCACCACAGCAGCTGTGATAAAGCACAGGCAGTGACTGAAATGCCCACATTCTCATAAAGCATCACCAGAGGTAATTAGCAATAAGATCATACCCTCAGAACGGCTTCTGGCTTACTATGGAGTTTACACCTCTGCTACATAGGGAGTTAAATAGATAGCCAGCAGGCCCTGACCCGGGGAAAAGATACAAATGTTTAATTGGAAATGTTATTGAGACACCCGTCTTTTGGGGTCACTGATGGGAGACATCTTGAAGAACACAAACATTTCACCAGGAGAACCCAGGAAAGGTATAGGACAGCGTTCCGCGTGGGTGTACGGTTGTGCCAAAGCTGTATTTCCGCTATTTTAGAATAACAATGAATAACAAAAGAGGCAAACAATTTCTGCTGAAATAATAAAAAAGGGTTCGTAGAAAAGTGCAAATAGGCTGAAATAGTCTCAAGGACGAGCGAGCGCATCCCGGCCAGTCTGTGACTTCAGGAGGTCCTCACGAAAAACGGCACCTCGGCGAGGCCGGCGGAGTAATTCCTGAGGACGGTGCCGCCGTGGAACGCGCGCGCGGTGCGGGCGTCCGTCCACACCTGCCCTGCGCCTGGCAGGTAGATGTCTCGCCACCTCTGCCCCTTCTCTGTTATCGGGGCAACCAGCACCTGCAGGAAATACATCAATAAATAAATAAATGTATATATCAAAACAAAAACAAAATAGTCTTGTTGACTTTTCATTGTGAATAAATTGCAAAGCTGAAGGAGCTGATGGCCCCACCAGCGCTTTGCTTTCACACACCTTCCATACGAGCTCACGGAGGATGCAAAGAGAGAGTGCAGATATTTGTCCCCAATTACCCTTCGGGGACATTCAGTCCCCACATTTCCTACCTCGTCTCCAATGAGAAATTCGTCCTCGATGGTGAAGGCGGTTGGGTCGCTGGGACTGAGCCACCACGGCGGCCGGAAGATGGGGGACCCCGAGCTGAGCCACTCCTCGCTGTATTTTCTGATGAGGGGCACAACCAGGTCCCGGTGCCGCTGGATGCATTGGCGGGTGAGGTTCAGGACCTGCCGGGAAGAGAAATGACGGAATCGCGATGTCCTGATCAAGTTATGGCAGCTGACCAAGTGCAAAGAGAATTGATACAGGGTATTTATTCCCACTTAGATGTGAACTCTGGGAGCAGCAGCTGGCAGTGATACCCAGGGGGGTGGAGATGTCCCAAATCGAAACACCGAACTCTTTTGCTGTTTGCAAAGAGATTTAATGATGTTTTCCCCTGAGCCCCCAATTTTAAGAACTGCTCTCCCCTTTTATTGGCCTGAAGGTGACATCCCTGGGAAATGCCTCCAACGGTTTAAAAAGCTCTTGAATGTGGATCTGTGGATCTTCAGTCTACTGTAGATAGTAACTGATCAAACTGTAATTAAACTGTAGGTATTAACTAATTGATCAAACTATAGTAAAAAAAAAATAAAAGGGAGAGAGACGTGCAATGACTCTGTCATTTCTGCAGGTGGTGTGGATTCCAGCCCCGTGGTTGCACACAGCCATGAAGTATAAAGCCACAAAAACGTTCATTTTGCAGCAAAACCGCTGTGGTGAGCGCATAGCAATCCAGGCCAGGGAGCAGGACTGTGTGGGCAGCACGAACAGGGTTTTAGGCTCAGCTTTCCCCAGGGGGGTCCGGGATGGCTTCTGGGGGCATTTGTGACATGGGACCGCGGGTACGTACCCAGGCGTCGCAGCAGAGCCAGGGCGGCGTGCCGAAAGCCATCACGGGCAGGAACGTCACGATCTGCAGCCACCGCACGTACAGCTCCGGGTCCCCAGGGCTGTCACCGTCCAGGGACCCTCCTGCAGGGACAAGGAGCCTGTGAGGTGCTCGAGGGCACCTCGTGGAGCGGTGAGCCCCAAATACCGAGTGGGCAGGACACGGTCCCCATCGCAAAAGGAGCTGGATTGTCCCCAGCCCAGCGTTGTTCCCTAAATCACCATCAGCAAGTGTCAATCCAACCCCTGTTTCCAGCCACCTCGGGGCCAGATGTGCTGGGATGGTGTCTCAGGACTTCCTAAATTTTGGCAGAACTTTGTAAAAAGGGATTTCTCTCCTCAAAGAAAAGCGTTATGAAAATGCTGGACTTTCCTGCTGCTTTGATGTGCAAAGATGAAGCGTGATGGGAACGTGGATGCCTTCAAATTCATAGTGGAGAGTGTTGGAGAAGGAGAGTGTCACTAATTAATTAATTGTATTAATAACACATAGGGGAAGTGTCAGGGGATCCCAGTTCCTCCCCTCAAGCACCAGCGGGGCTTGAGAAGGGCAGAAGGGGGTGGGACAGCGGGGGTGACACAGCCCATGGACCCCCCGCCCCAGCAGCAGATGGAGCCACAGCCCCCGTGCAGGGGATCTGCTCCTGTCCAGCTCGGCTGAGATAGGCCAAGGGGTTCAACATCTCTTTGGCACGCCGGGATTGCCTCAGCCTTGCTTTCGAAGAAAAACTGGCTGAAAATAGAGGGGAAATTTAAAAAACTGCTCCAGAACCCCCTTTTCCAGGGCTGTCTTTGGGGCTCCGCTCCAGATCCACCACTCCACATGAAGCCACCCTGCTTCTCCACAAATAACATCCAAGGAGAGGGGAAAACGAGCTGCTTGGCCCTGACTACAGGATCGTTTCTTGACTTTTATCATGTTTTAACGTAAGGATTCCACAAGCCATTGTGCTTTGGAGCAGAAACACCAACGTGGAGCGGGGCTGCTGGTGCTTTGGAACACCCCCGTTCCGGCTGGGAGCCTGGGGTTAGCTGGGGGGGTTAGCTGCAGAAAAGCCACAGGAGCCAGCGGATTCCCTCCCACATGCAGCGAAGGAGCCTGGACAGGCGTCCGCAGAGACCTGCCTGCTCCTGGGGCTGCCTCTTAGCATACACAACGCTTTGTGTTTTCAGCTCCTCGGTCCATTTCCCGGTAACATTCAACCCAATTAAGGTAGCGTGGTGGAAAATTGGGTAGCGAGAGCAAAGTGCTTCATAAAACCTAACGCAAACACACCTCCCGCACTGCTCCGGCCTGAGCGACTGCTGCGAAAGCCTCTGCAGAAAAGCCAGAAATGAGGGGGGAAAAAAGCCAAAAATAAATGGATTACCTACTGCGTCGGGGATGAAGAAGCTGTAGCCCAGGAGGCTGTAGTGCAGCACGGAGGGAACCAGCCCCTTGAGCCCCGCGTGGCTCCAGTCCGCGCGCCGCGGGCTCATCTGCACGAACAGCGGCAGGTGGCTGGAGCTGGGGACACAAAACCTCGCTTGGCACCTCCAGCGGCACCCTCAGCCCCTGGGCACCCGCAGCCACGGCACCTGCCCCACGGGACACCCGGGGACACGTCCCGCGGGGAGGGTCGCGCCTCCCGCTCCCGTTTGTGCACCTCTGGTTCCCACTGAGCCGCTGCCGTTCCTGACAGCGCTTCTGTCCGTTTGGCAAAGGAAAACATTCTTTTCCCCATGGTGGTTTTTTCCCCCCAGTAGCATTTCTGTGCCTTGGGGGGCCAGGCCACACAGCAGCCCGGCACAGGAGACAGCATTTCTGTGGCCAAAAAAGGAGCAGGTCTGGGTCTTCACCATGAGCTTTGGCTTGAAAAATGGTCTGGAGCTCATCTAACCCAGGGCTATTGTTAGGCTGAGCCTGCTCTCTCCTAGAGCTGGGTTCCCTCCTTGACCTCGCAGCCCTTTTTACACCCCAAAGGTCTCCCAGGGACAGTTTTCCACCCTGGGAGCTGGGAAGGCTGATGCGGGGGCTTAGGAAACATTTCTGCTGTGGGAAGTGCCCACCAGGAAACGTTTGATCCTGATCAGGCTACAGAATGGTTAGAAAAGGGGCATTTCCAGCCCTCTGCTCTTGCAGGTGACCAAGAGCCATCCAGACCGGCTGCCAGCTCGTCACCGCCCCAGCGTGCGGGACTTCGCTGTGCCTCTGAAAATAAACCATGTTGAAGTTGCCTTCCCAGGCACTTTACCATCAATGCCCTGTCTATAACATGAAACTGATCATTTTGCCAACAGCCTGTGTATTCTTTCTCATTTGCCAAACAGAAAAACAACAGGGGGAGAAAAGTAGTGGCTTTTGGTGCCTTTCACCCAAGGGTCTGCGAGGCTTGTTACAACTGCTAATTAATAAATTAGCCCTGCTGTGGGCTATGCAAGTGTGAAAAGTCAGAAAATGGCAGTTGTTTGGCACTGCAGGCGATTGCCAAGGCAGGGATTTGGCCAAGACTCTGGAGTTCAACCTCCAAGTGACCCGAAGCTTAAACAGCCATAAATGACAAAGTGAGTTTTTATTGCATCTGGCATTAATGCAATCAAGCATCCACTGGGCCTCTCTAAAGCATCACCCGGGGCATGTTTAAAGCACCGTACAGCTCCAGCAAAGCGCCTTCTCGCGGCACCCACCTGGCACCGGCGCTGATGATGGTGGCATTTCCCAGCGTCGCCAGCGCCGCGGCCAGCGCCCCGGTGTAGCGGTCGCCGTCCAGCTCGGCGGGCGGGGGCACGGCTCGCTGCAGGAAGGAGTTGCCCTCGGCGCCCTCCACCGCCACGTACGCGGCCCCCAGCAGCTGCCGCAGCCGCCGCGCCCGCGCCAGGTACCAGCCCAGCGCCGCCTCGCTGGTGACGTTGAGCCGGGCGCACAGCCGGCCCTTCCACGTGCTCAGCAGCGGGACCTGCGCAGAACGTGAACATCTCCAGTGAACAGCCCTTACAATACCCCGCCAGCCCTGGGCTGAAAGGCCGGGGGACGGCCGCCCTGCCCCATCCTGCCCTACCACAATTGGCACCGTCGTGGTGCAACACGTAGAGGTGTGCGCTCACTCTCGAGACCCCCCAAGATCCCCAAGTTGGCGGCAAATTAAAATGACTGTTTTAATGGGAACTGCAGGGATTTTTCAAACACTAGCTACTTTAAAAAAGTATCTTTTGGAAGCGGAAATTTGGAAGCTGCTTCCCTATGCAACAAGAGAACATCTGCTGCCCCGGGCACCGCTTTGCGCCCAATGCCGGAGCACCAGGCTGTCCCTCTGCAGGTAGTTATTCAGCTTTCATGCTGATTTTGGGATGAGCAGCACGCCCAGGGGTTGCAGGGGGTCTCGTACCGAGCAGCCCCCGTGCTGGGGCGGGAGGCTCAGCCAGCGGCTCTCCGTGTCCCCGTCCTGCAGCGAGCGCAGGAAGAGCGGGGACGCGATGCTGGCGTACGGGGACAGCGTGATGGCGAGCTGCAGCGGCGCGATGGCAGACGGGTCCCAGCCCTGGGCAGAGTCCTGGCGCTTCCTCCGCTCCGGGACAACGTGGTCCTGCTGGGAAAGGCGGAAAATGGTGGATTTTTTAGGAGTGGCAAAGCCACCAAGCACTGTCTGCTCAGTGTCACCACCTGCATAGGGTGAGACCCCAAACCGAGCGTCCCTTCACGGGGAGGGGAGCTCCAGTACACCAGCACAGCCCCTACCCCACAGAACAGGTGCATTTGCACTTTACTCAGTGGGATTTTTACACTGAGAGCCTGGCCCAGGTTGGCCAGAGAGGTGGTGGATGAACCATCCCTGGAGACATCCCAGGCCAGGCTGGACGGGGCTCTGAGCAACCTGGGCTGGCGAAGATGTCCCTGCTCATGGCAGGGGTGGCGCTGGGGAGGTCCCTTCAACCCGAACCATCCTGTGATTCTATGATTTAACAGTACCAAATGGCAGCTCTCCATTTGCCACCCGGCGCGGCAGCGGCAGGTGGGGACGTACCGCAGCGGCGAGGATGGCAGTGCCACGCTCCCCCAGCGCCAGGACCCCCTCCTGCAGCCCATGCCGCTTCAGTCTCCTGGCCAGCGCCCGCAAGCCTCGCTTGATCTTAGCGGCCGAGCCCGCAGGGCCATGATATCGCCAGATTGGAGACCTGGAAAGAGTCGGAGAGGGGCGTTTGTGCCTTGTGCCAGCACAAGACACTCCAGGCAGGGATGGGGACAAGGGCTGGGATGGGGACAGGAGCACCTTACCCGAGCAGCGCCGTGTCGGGCAGCGCCCGCGCCGGCCCCGCCAGCCGGCTGCCCGTGTGCCGCGCGGCGGCCGCCACGTCGGGGCTGAGGCACAGGCGGTAGCGCAGGGGCTGCGCCGCGGGGCCCGCCGGGGACACCAGGCAGAACTGCCGCTCCCGCTCCAGGGACAGGAGAAGGGGCACGTCGGGTGCCACCGTCACCGTCACTCCTGCGGGAGAGAGGAGGGAAATGGGGTCTCAGCGAGCGCCCGGCTCCTCACTGTCCCCGCACTGGTGGCCATGGGGACAGGGACGCGTGGGGCAGAGCCCGAGCGGTATCAGGACCCCACGGACCAGTCCCAGCCGCAGATCCGGCCACCAAACACATCCCCGCTCTCTGCTCCGCTGTTCCCTGCTAACCTCCAAAATGCTGCTCAAGGGCTGGAAGTCGTTGCCCCTGAGGGTGGTGAGAGCCTGGCCCAGGTCCCCAGAGAGGTGGTGGATGAACCATCCCTGAGACATCCCAGGCCAGGCTGGACGGGGTCTGAGCAACCTGGGCTGGTGAAGGTGTCCCTGCTCATGGCAGGGGGGAACTGGAGGAGCTCTAGGGTCCCTTCCACCCCAACCATTCTATGATTTGCCCCATTTCTTGCCTTTTTGCATTCAGCTTAGGGAGCAGCTTCAGCTTCATCACTGCAGGGCAGCTGCAGATTGACTGATTCATTTGGGGGACATCTAAAGTTTGGTGTACTGCAGAGCAGCCCAAATAGCCACCCAAAAATGCCCACAGCCACTGAACCCTGCCCGCATCCAGCACCCACCACAGCACCGGGGACCCGCCGGGCTCGGGGAGAAGCCACTGGAGAGGAGCTGGAGGATGCGGCCACAGACACTGAGCTCTGCTTAAAAACACCCAAACAAACAAAACCAAGCACCTGGCATCTCCCTGGGGTGACTCGGGCCACCCCTTCCTCTCAGGCACCAACTTGGAGATGCAGCCCGCTGAGGTTTAATATCGTGGCCTTTTCCCCACGGATGGGGCAGGGTGGCATCCATCCCTTGGGTGGTGATGAGTGACAGCGGGACACACGTTGGGTATTTTAACCTCGGAGACACCAGCCCTGCCTTTAATTGCTTTATAGATGAGGAGAGGGATGGAGGAGCCCAGGGTTTGGAGGAACAGGACGCGGTTACCTGTGGAGCCCAGGAAGAGCCTCTCCAGGAGGGGCCCGTAGCCGGTGGGGTTGGTGCCGAGGTCGCCAGTGACCAAGGGCTGCACGGGGCTGTCGGCGCCGTTGAGGGGCCAGCGCTGGGCGCCCATGCTGGGCCCCCCGTACCAGGACACGTTGGCCATGGAGAAGCAATCCTGCAGCCGAGAGAGCAGCGTCAGGAGTGCCACGGGGACGAGGAACACACAGCTATTGCGAGTTGGAGGGGCAAACCCCCGCGTGTTACCCCAGCATCCTCAGCACCGTCAGGGGACAGATTTTCCCAGGACAAAAAATCCCAAATCCATAGAGTCAGGTGTTTTATGCACAAAGCAGTGGGTGCTCACGCTTCGCTTTCTGCACCTGATCTAGCAGAACATGCTTGGGTTTAGGTTTTTCCTCTATGAGAACAAGAGCTGATCTTCCAGGCACCAAAAATGCTGAAATTCTGTCTAAGCGCTGGATTTCTCAGCCCGCAGGTTCCTTAAAGTTATCGAGTGGTGAAGAGCAGGAGGAGAAACAAAATCGTAGCACGAGTCAGTAACGCAAGCTGTGAGCTTTGTTTGCCTTGAAGGACACAGAAAAGTTAACTTGCTGATTAAAGCCAAAACCAACAACTTTCCTTCCTTTTCGCCCTTATACATCCCTGTTCAATGTGCAGCTAGGTGGAGGAATACAAAAATCCCACCTCAGGAATAAAAAGCCTATCCCTGAAAATTATGGTTTACTTAATAATAATAATAAACACAAGAAATCCTCCCCAAAGCCCGCCGGTTTTAGATAGATGAACTCAAATAACATCCCTTCTCTGCCACCTTTCAGAAACCATCAGTTTTCGCTTCAAAGCCTCTAACCCCTTCTCCTTGCTGCCAAAGCGGGATCAGCCGGACTTATCCTCCCGCGTGACGGCGCGGGCCGGGCTTCCCCGAAACGTGGGGCTGGGGCTGCGGGGGCGGCCGGGACGGCCCCGCTCAAGGAAAGGGAACTTCTGGCCCCGGTCCAGCAGCCTGAGCCGGCTCTGCTGCGGGCAGAGGGAGGGGAAGGCTGGCTCAGGGAGGGCAGATGTAAATTATTAAAGTGGAAAGGCTGGAGGCTGAGGATAGCTGTGCCAGGAGCCGGCTGCACGGCTTACGGCAGCCGGCAGAGATGGGAGTGCAGAGCAAGACTCTTCTGAACTCACTTTTTGCTGGATCAAATATTTCAACAGGTTTTTTTTCAATTAAAAAAGTGGGGAAAAGAAACCTATCCTGTCCCGCTCTTGCCCACCCCAAACCGACGTCCCACGTGCAGCCGTCGTGTTCAGGCAACGACTTCCACTGGCCCAAAGGGATCTCAACAGGCGATTTACGGCTAAAAGGGAAAACCTCCCCGTTCGGGCAGGATCCCGTCCTGCTCCCCTGCTGCCCGCAGTCCCGGGGGGTTCCCTCCCCCCCCTCAGCTCATTTGCAGACTCTGCTTTTATTTAGCTGACGGAGAACACTGGGAAGGACACACACACACACAAAATGTATAAAAAGCCCCTGTGAATGCTTGCGGCAGCGGACACGGATGGATCCCGTCCCGAGAGAGCTGCCGCTCTGCGTCTGTGGCTGGAAGGAACCTGCCAGCATTGTCATTGTCATCTTCCGGGGTTCTTTACATGTCAAGTTCTGGAGTTATTTATTTCACCTCTAGATGGTGGTTCTCCCATGCTGGATTCCCAGTGCAGCACTGGGAGGAGATGGCCATGGTCCCCCAGTGTTTTGGGGGCTCAGCGTCAAGGCATGAGGCTCCCAAAGGTGCTTTTCCCACCCCAGCTATGGGGGCTTTGGGAACCCCATAACCACACTGGGAAATCGGGTGCTTGGGCTAGATCCTCCCCATCTTTGTCTGGGTTTAGCCCAAACGCCCTGGTTTGGAGGAGGGCGCGGGGGTCCCCGTTACCTTCAGCACGACGTCAGGGCGCAGGGGGGTCCATTGGACGCCGTAGCACTCGGTGGCGGGGGCCGGGGGGGGCTCGAGGGACAGGTGCAGCTCAGCGTCCTCCTCCCAGGCGTAGCAGAAGCGCCCCCCCTCCTGCCAGCAGCGGTCGCGGGGCGGGGGCGGCTGCGCGGCTGGCACGCTGCCCACCCAGATCAGCGCCGCCGGCCGCCCCCCCGGCAGCGCCCGCAGCAGCAGAGCCCCCCGGCACTCCCACAGCAGCCCCCCGGCGCGGCCCCGCAGCACCCACTCCTCGGGGGGCTGCTCCAGCGCCTGCCACGAGATGATGCCGATGGTCATGGCGAAGAAGACAGCGACGCCGAGGCAGCCCACGGCGCCCTTCCAGGGCTCCGTCATCTCCCTGAAGCCCGACGTCCAGGCGGCCTCGGGGAGGTGGCCGGTGGGGCGGGCGAGCGGCATGGCGAGCTGGCACGGCGGTGGTGGCCGGCCCTCCTGCAGCGGGGAGAGCGGGAAAAGCCGCTTCTGGGGGTGCTCCCAAAGAACGGTAAAGAAAAAAGGAAAGGGGGGTGTGGGGAAGGGAAATAAGGGGAAAAAAAATGGAAAAAAGGGGAAAAAATGGAAAAATAAGGAAAAATGGAAAAAGAAAATGGAAAAATAAGGGAAAAGTGGGAAAAAATTGAAAATAAGGAAAAAATGGAAAAGAAAACAGGGGGAAAGGGAAAAATAAGAGAAAATGGAAAAAATGCGAAAGGGGAAAAATACAAAAGAAAATGGAAAAATGGGAAAAGAAAATAGAAAAAATAAGGAAAATAAAATGGAAAATAAGGAAAAAAAAAAAGGAAAAAATTGGAAGAGAAAATAGAAGAAAGGAAAAGACTGCAAGAGAGGAGTTAATAAAGCCAAGCTGCGATGCCCTTCTGTGCGCAGCAACGGGAGGTCAGAGGAGTCTCTGCAGCCTCGCTCCGCTGGGCAATCCCCGTGTCGGGCTCGGACACGGCAGCGCGACCACGACCCAGGTGTCACCACGGCCGTGGGGACCCGTGCGGGAGGGGACACGGAGGGACGAGGCAGCGCCGGAGCCCCCGCAGAGCTTTGGGGTTGTGCTCGGTGACGCGGCTTTGCCGAGCAGCAGTAAATAGCCGGGGGGGGCAGAAAAAAACAACGTCTTGGCGGTTGGAGAAAGGAGTGGAATGCAACGTGCCAGGGACCGCTTGTTCTGCCATCCCCTCCCCTCCAAAAGTGTTCGATTAATGCACAGAGCAGGGAGAAAAGTCACCTGCGGGCACGGGCTGGTGGCACCCCCTGGGCACGGGGCCACCAGTGGTGACAACATGAGGGTGGGAGCAGCTTGTCCCCCCATCCCAGGCTGCCCCAACCGCTGCCACCTCGTCCAGTGCCTTTTGGTGCCAGGTGTCACCTGTCCCAGCCCAGGGGACCCCCACAGCGCATCCCCCAGCCCAGCGACAGCACAGCTGCGTTTCTTACCTAAAGGCAGGTGAAAAGCTGCTCCAGCAGCCCCAGAAGTGGCCGCCGATAACCAAGCGCTCAAGACCTGATGCTTTTCTCCGCTTTCCCCAGGGCGGTTTTTCCTCCGGGCCCCGGGAGGGACCTTTCCAGCCGAGGGAACTTGAGCCCAAGTAAGCCGGAGCGTTATCCAAGCCAGGCACGGCTGCTCCCTCCCACCCCGCGTCCCGCACCAGCCCGCAGGTGGTTATGCTGCAAACAGAGGCAGGAAACAAACCAAACCAAAACATTTATTGATAGGGGAATCCTTTTAAAGGGATTTTTTGCAAAGTTTGAGGTGGCTCAGGTTGAGCCCTTGCTACACACTTGCAAACCCACACACGAGAAAGCTGTGGCAGCACTAAGCCTTCCCGTTCTGCTGCCTTGGCTTATTATTGTTATATTATTATATTTGGGGGGATTTTCTCCCTGATTCTGCCTCACACTGAAGGAGCTGCCTGGGGTCCCCGAGGTCAGCCCAGGTGCTGCCTGCACCCCAAATCAGAGCAGCCTGCAGGGGACAGAGCCTCCCTGGGACCACCGTGATTCCCACCAGTGCAGAACACTCTGGAAATCTGGGACTTTCGTGCACTTCCCCATGCCCCACACATGCATCCCATGAGTTCCCCCCTACCAGAGAAGAGCTGGATTTTACAAGGGACATTACAGCCTGCTGGCTGCCAAGATATTAAAATAATAGAGATTTCAAAGAGTTTTCCCATTCTGCATCCAGTCAAAACCCCACCAAGCCCAATCCCCGCACCCTGAGACAAAGGCACTGCTCACCCCAGGAGATGCTGCTCTTCGGGACAGTCTCAGGATGACCAAATCCACCAGGAGAATTCTCATCTGTGCCCCAAATAAGCCCTGGAGGGGCCTTTCCCACAGGCAGCTCCAGGATTAACTTCTCATTTCAGCTGGGACAGTCTCCAGGGTGGGACGGAGGGAAAACAGGTCGATCACATCAGGACAAGCAGCTCACGGGGGCTCCAGAGTGGGGACAGCAAGGGGATGCAGGAGGAGGAGAGAGAATGAGGCAAAACTTCACCAAGGAGCTGCAGACAACACGGGGCCAGCGGTGTCCCTCCAAAACAGGACTGGGGATCCCCGGGAAGTGATCCCTCCGGATTAGAAGAGGTGACAGTGAAGCTGTAGGTGATGGAGACGCGTTTGGGTGGGAAGGGCTAGAGAAAGAGGTCACAGCTCTCACAGGACCCCCCCAAAAAATCCATCAAGGTTACGGAACAGATACTAGATAAAAATGAAGGGAAAAGCATTAAAAAAAAAAGAAAGAAGAAGGGCTCCTGCTTCCCCAAAAAAGTTACAGGCAAGGTCGTGGGACTCGCGCTGCTCAACTCACCCCACAACCTGGAAAAAGGCAACAAGCAGAAGTTAATAAAAGCCCACGGTGAGTCAAAGCTGCTCAGCTACAACACAAACCCGAGCCCAGCAAGTCGTGGGGGTGGGATTTACCACACGCTTTACACGGCTTTGTAAATCCATCTGCCCAAGCGAGAGCACGGCTTGGGTACAAACCACGCGGAAACAGGGCAGAAGGGATCAGAAAGAACCACCCTGGAGCTGGCGCTGCGGTCCCTGCTGCGCCGGGAGGGTTTAACCCCCCAGTGCCGGGCAGGGGGACGGACGGGATGTGACAGCGGCCCCAAAACTCAGAGAAGCTGCACAGGGATCAGCAGTTCCCCATTGCTCACCCCAAAACGGGCAGGGGGTGGCCGATGGGGTTATTTGGCAGCAGCGGCTCAGGGCAAAGCTCTGTCACATGGAACACGATTAAACCGCGGCTGCGGGACGGCAGAGGGGCCACGAATAGCTGATCCAGACGGGGTTAGAGAAACCCGGGACGGGCAGTCTGGTGGGGACGGGGGGTGCTGCCCCCGGGGGGTGCCAGAGAAACAGGGGGATTTCTAGAAAGCTTTTCTTAAAAAGCAGCTCAAATCTCCTCCTTGCACGCCAGGGAAAGCCCTGCCGGAGGTTTCAGCAACTCGGTGTTTTGCCAAACTGGGGCCCCCGCCATCTCCGCGAGCAGGCGGCAGCGTGGGGTGCTGTGCTGAGCCCTCCCCCCGCGTTCATCGGCTCCTTGGTTTGGGGGCTACAGAACAGTTTGACCCATTCTTGCCCCTCAGGAGCGACAGCACAACGCGCTGGAGCCCCCGTTCAGCTCCTTGGTTCCCTCAGACCACCAAGAACAACCATTTCTCCTTGTCTGGTACCGGAGAAAAAGCCTTTTGGGGGCAGTCAGCCTGTTTTCCAGCCAGCCGACCTGCCCCTCTTCTCACACAGTTTTTTTAACAGATTTGAGTCTCTTCCTCTGCAGAACGGGGCGTCTTTTCCTCCTCCCTGACCTTGTAGGGCTGAAGAGACCTCGAGTTTCCCATTTTACATCCACAGGCGCTTCCTGAGCCCCCGGCTGCAGAAGAGATTTTGATTTACAGACCCCTGAGGGATTTTGCTGGGATCAGTGGGAAAATACATTAAACCCAGCAGCACCAACATGCAGAGCTGGGCAATCGAAGCTTTTTGGTGAACACCCAGGAAACAGGCACCAAGCCTCATTCCCCACGGGATATACCCCATAGGAGAAACTTTGGAGTACACCCTGAAAATCGCACATTGCATCCTTTTAAAAATCCTGCCGTTATGCTTCAGGCTGGCCAGACGAACAGAGAGCAGAAGAGCTGCGGGGGCTCAGGGTGGGAGCACAGGGCTGCGTTGGAGAGGACCAGCCCTCACCGTCAATGTTGTTGCACGGCCTCGGAGCGCCGGCTGCCCCCGGGACACGCAGCCTGCCTGGGGTGCGTGCTTGTTTTAATACATTATTATTGAAGAAAGAAAAAAGACAAAGAAAAGAGAGCAAAAGCAGACTGGCAGGAGCAGCGAAGCAGCTCCGGGACTTGGCGTCTCTCCTCAGTTTTGCCAAGGTGGGAGCAGCCGCATCCCAGGCTCCGTCCGAGCTCTCACTCTGGGGAGGGACCCTACGTTACCTTAAGAGCCTTCACCCAAAAAAACAGGGTTTTTTCCCTTATATATACAGGGCAGGAGATGCAGTGATGAGCCAAAGCAGGTTGCCTGGGGCCCGAGAGCAGGGCTGCCCCACCGCGGTACCTGCCCCCGGTGCCCGACCCGGAGCGGCCGCCTCGGGCACCGACCCCAGGAGCCAGTGGCCGCTGGATGCTCCGGTGGGGTTTTCCATCCGCGTTCCCCCCCGCTGCAGTTCCCAGCCTCTCCTTGCAGGGCCAGCAAAAGCCTTTGGCTGGGCTGGGATTCTCTGTGCCTTATGGAGCCTTGTGCTTGTTGTTAGAGTTCAGCTAGTAAAGAGTTTAAAAGAAAAACAAAAAAAAGGGTGGCATAGTTTCTGAAAACCCTAAAACTCAACCCTAGATTCCCCCTGGAAAGCAATCCCGAAGTTCCACGAACTCCCAGGGAACTTGGCGGCTATTTATAATGGCAATAAAACGAGCAGCGGGACTCGCATTGAAAACGTGGGCATATAAATAGTAACGGCACTTGGGAACCGCTCGGACCATTGTCTCCTCTCGCCGCGGTGCTCACCAGGGAGCTGCTCTCCGCGCCCGCCGGCGCAGCCAAACCACAGCGGTGCCTCCTGCAGCAGCGGGTTTGGCACAGGGTGTCTCGTGTCCCAGCCCGAGCCCCATTCTTGGGGGACACCCAGGGCAGTGAGACCTTCAGGGGGGCCAGGACCCAGCCACGTGCCCCACAAGACTCACCCAAAACTGCTCATTTGGGAGAGAGGAGTCAGCTGTGCTGAGGAAAATCACCTTGATCAGGCTCTTGTCCTCCTGCACCCCCAGACACAGCAGCCCCAGGTCAGGCATCTTAAGCCAGGAAACATCGCAACACCCAGACAATCTCAATTTTTCTGCTCTGGGCTTAAATCAAAGCAATTCATTAGAGGTGAGTTGCGCTTATTTGGGTTCTAGAACCAGCCCCTGTTGGCAGATGCTGCTGGCAGCTCCGCTCCCGCTTTGCCCCCGGGAACGGGTTTGGGCTGCAGAGAGGACAGGTCCACACGCTGCTCCTCCCTCCAGGTGCAGCCTTCAAAACCCAAACCCTCTATTTTTTATTAAAAATAAAAGCATAAGACATGGTAAAGGCCGCAGCTGCAAATAGAAAGTAGCTCCACCCCACCTGGTTCTGCACCCCTTGCTAAGAGGTGATTGTACCTCCCTCCAAAACCAGCCTACCCATCCCTAAGCCTGGTTTTATCTTTCTGACTGAGGCTTTGGCTGCTGGGGTTGAATCTCAGCCCCCATAACTGGCTTAATTTTCGCAGCAGGTCTCCAAAACCACACGTAGTGTGTGAGCACAGGAGCGGGCACCATGAGGACCTGGGCGTCGGCGCAAAGCGCTCCTGCCCGGCTCGCTCAGGAAGGCCTGACCCGAGAGCAACGCAGAGGAGAAACAAGTTATAAAAGGGTTATACGTACCGATCTCAGCCCAGGCGATACGCACACCCTTCGCTCTTGCAGCGATGGTGTTTGCAGCCGGGGCTCCGGGGGGACACGGGGATGCTCGAGCTGCCGGGGGCGCCCGGCGGGTGAAGGAGATTTTGGGAAAGATGTTTCAGTTCCATTTGCCTCTCCCAAGCTTCCCAGAAATCTGGTCAGCAGATCTGCAGCCTACACATTCACCAAATTAAATCCCTGCCTTCGAGATGCCTTTGGGATGATGAGACCAGAACTCCTCAGCTTGACTCACGGAGCTGCGCCAGCACAGCCCAGGCACGGGGCTCAAGGCACCGGTGGTCTCCAGGTGTGGGACAACCCTCCAGACACCCATGTGTCCCCAGAGAGGTGGCACTTTCCAACACCACCCAGGGACACTCACCAGGGGTCGGTAGGGGACACCCCGGCTTTGTCACTGTCCCTCCCACGTGGGTTGTGAGGCTGCCCTGAAGCCTGGTCCTCCCTAGGGCGGGTTTGGGGTTTATTTCGAGGGTCCCCAAGGCAAAGTGAAGCAAACCACTGCCCACCCTCCGCACCCTTCTGGCTTCCATCTCAGAAATCCCCTGAAACGCTATTTTAGTGGCATTGCTCTTCTAGCAAGAGGAGGCTGCAGGTTGGGCACCCCCAGGAACAAGCGCCTTCACAGGGCTGCAAAATGGGCACTTTCTGCACAGAGACCCAGGTCAACCTGCCGTCCCCAGCGCCATCAGCTGCCACTCTGTGCAGAGGAAAGCAAGGCTTTCTTCTTCTTCGTGTTCCTCCTCCTCTGTCTCTGGAGCCAGGCAGAGCCCCCACCACAGGAATTTAAGATTGATGGGGTTGTTCCAGTGCATCACCCCCAAAGGCACCTTTAACCTCAGTCCCCATAGAGGAGCTGTCCCCACCAAGCCCTATCCCACCCCATAGACGTGGCACCCTCCAACCTGTGTACTTAAGGGAGATCCTCCCCCAGGAGAGCAAACAAAGCCTTTCAGTAATTAGCAATTAGCAGCCCTGACAAGCTCCCCCTGGCCCCTCTGAAAGCAGCTAAGCCTGATGCAAATGAAGTTTCTTGCTAATTATAGCAGGCGAGCAGGGCCAAGCGGCCTCGGCGAGGGGCTGCGGGGTGGGCAGCACCACACTGAGCTGCTGCCCAGGACCTCCCCCAGCTCCCAGTGCTATAAAAAAAGCCGCAAGGTTAATTCAGGACAGCAATCCCTGCTGTGCTGGGTGCTGCTCTGGTCCTGGAGTGCTGGAGGATGCTGGTCCCGGCAGCTGGCTCTGTGTTCTGCTCACAAGATGCTTCTCTCATTCATCACTTGGCATAATTAATGCCAGGTAACGTGGGTTTCTGCTGTGCCCAGCATTGCAGCACTGGCCTAGAGGCCAGCGAGGAAACACGGTCCCTTGGACAAGCGCTGGGGACAGCAAGAACTTAAGTGACGTGCTCATCACAGCGGGTCTTTGCAGCCTGCAAACCCCCGGCTGCCAGACCACAGAGTCCCAATGGGGAATGCCATAAAAAATACTAAATTAAAACAAACAAAGAAAACACCCAGCCCTGGCTTCCCCAGGCATGGCAGAACAACCCCGGCCCCGCAGGCAGGAGAGCATCACAGGCAGTGGCCAACACAGCTTTTATTGTCACAGGATGCAGCAGCAGACGATGCAACAGGTCACTACAGGGCGATGTGTGACACCGTGAGAGACTGAAACGTCAAATAATTGTCTCCAAGCTTTCTCCAAGCCCAAAATCAGACTGGGACCCTGCAGACACCGTGGGTCTCCCAGCACCTTCACCTCCAAGGGCACCGCAGCACCGTGCAGCGGGAGAGGAGGGACGTGCCCGCCACAACCCTGCTCCTGCCCGCGCTTCCTGCACTGACAAATCCTCAGCCCGCAGCGATTTCCCCTTTGGGGATGGGGAGCTTAGTGAGCAGACAAGGGGGTCCCTGCAAGGAGCGTCATTTGCACCTCCCGGTATCAGCCCCGTTGCATCCGCGCGTCTGAGCCGCAGGGCAAAGCGTGGGAAGCTGCCCGGGAATGCTGTTCCTGGGGACGCAGGAGCGGGATCAGAAATGCCATATGTGGGAGTTGCGTCCCCTCAGAGAGGAGCTGCCCTGAGCCACATGGACATGAGACACGGGGCAGAAACCCCGCGAAGCCCCGGGCACGGTGCCGCCAGGTGGGACGGAGCAGCCGCGTCTGCTGCCTTCACCACCCGTGCCAGTGTGTTATTTACAGGGTTGTTAAAGCAGAGCGTGCCAAGTGGCCTGAAAGGTTAAAAAATCAGTTTTTAGAAAAGCTGGGGATTAACAGGCTTTTTTTCCACCCCCCACTGTAAACGGATCTCTGGTTTGCCTTTAAACGTGCCCTCGGTGCCAGCCTGCGAGCAGCCGGACGGAGAACGGGGGCCCTGCAGCTGCCCTGCGGGCGGGGATGGGGGGCTTGGGGGGCTGCGGGGGGATGTGGGGGCCTGGGGGGTCTCTGGGGGCTGCAGGGGTCTGCTCCTCCACCAGCAGCTCCAGTTCACAAACCCAGGGTAAAACCAGGACAGAAACGCAGCCCCCGGCTCTGACAGATGGACGCTGGTGCCTGCGGGTGGACAAACGGGCTGGCCCGGCTCCTCAGGGCACCAGGCAGAGGCAGAGCGGGGACAGTCCCCGCCAACCCTGACCCACGCGTGGGGCGCCTGGGGCTCCGAGGGGCAGGACATGGGCAGCGACCACCCCTGGAACAGCTGGCCGGGCTGGAAGGGTCTGAGCAGCCTCTGCTGATCATGGGGGTTTGACCCCCAGCAGCACTGGGCTGCAGAAGTGACGGCTGTTGCCCCCAGGACAGGGCGGATGGTGACAGCTCAGGAGCCAGCGTGACCTGCAGGGTTCCCCCAGTGCCATGGGTGCACATTTTGGGGCACACACAGACCCAGCGAGTGTTCTGAGGGGGGTGGGAAACCCATACAGACATGTCTGTGTGGGGTCTGATCCCCACTGAGACTCTCCTGAGCCCGCATGGGTTGACCCAACAGCACCGCAGTCACCACGAGCCACCTTCACCAGCACGAGGAGGGAGCAAAGGGGTGAGACGGCCAAAGAACATCTACCTGCTGACACAAAGCCCATTTCCAGGAGCCTGCGGGCATTAAAAGGCTGTTGGACCCCGGTTCCCCCCTCCCCACCTCTGAACCTTCCAGCCCCAGCAGCTGCTCCTCCACCGAGATGGCCTCACAGCAGAACAACATGTCCCTCGGTCCCGGCTCGGCCGCCGCTCTCGTCCCCGTGTCCCTCACTCGGGGATGTAGTCCCTGAAGGAGTTAAAGCTGAGGCTCCGTCCCGCCGTGCTCAGCGTGGAGCTGCCCTGCATCTTGGGGATCTTCTCCATCAGCTTGGACACTGTCCTCCTCTTAAAGGAGCCCGGCGAGAAGTGTCCCTGTCTCATGAGCTCCTGGTAGAGGCTGTTGAACACCACCACGGTCTCCTCGTAGCTGTCCCGGGTGGAGATCTCGTAGAACGGGAGCTTCAAGGCTTTGGAGAGGTTTTCGCCGTCCTCCGTGGACACCATCCTGTCGAACTGCAGGTCCTTCTTGTTGGCCACGATGACGACGGGCGGCTGGTCGCCGCCGCTGCGCTTGGGGCTGGCATGGAGGTGGTTGATGAGGAAGCAGAGCCGCATCACCTCGTCGAAGCTGCAGCGGTCGGTCACCGAGTAGACCACGGCGAAGCCATCGCCCCACTTGATCTTCTCCTCTATCTGCAGGGAATCCTCCTCCTGCCGGGCAGACACGAGTGAGCCCCAACCTCCGCCCACCAGCACCCCGGTGCCACCAGAGAACCTCCCGAGGGACCCGTCACCCGGCCCGGGCGGGTTTGGTCCTCGTGCACAGCAGCGCAGGGTGCCCGGGGCAGGCTTGGTGGCTTGGGCAAAGCCACAGAATCGTATTTTTGTTGGAAAAGAACTTTAAGATCATCGAGTCCAACCATTAACCTAACACTGCCAAGTCCGCCTCGGAACCTCCTCATCTGCATGAAACATTTCATCTGTTAATCCCGTGCTTGAAGCCTGTACTCTTCAAAGCACAGCAGTCAGGAGAAAACACTTGGAAATACAACAGATAGAAAAAGATAACTTAGTAACGAACAGGTAAATATTGAGCTGAAGCGACACTGTAACTGATGTTAGAGAGACACAAACTCCCCAAAACATCCTGTTTCTGAGATAAACTCGTCTCAGTCGGTGTTTCGGGTGGAACAGATGAAGCTGGCGGAAGGGCAGGGCTTGTTGCGCTACCCCGCGGGGATGCCCCCGGTCATTCGCGTACAACAGCGCCGGAGCTCACCTGTCCCGCCGTGTCCAGGATCTCGAAATGCACCATCTCCCCGTCGATGACGGTCACGTGTCTGTAGATCATTTCTGGGGGAGGACAGACAGACAAGCACATGTGGCACGAGCCCCCAGGCAGCAGGTGACAACTCGGTGGCCTCAATACAAGCCGTGCAGGAGACATTGATTTCCGCCCACTGCAGCCCTGTGGCCTCCCCAGGGGTGTTTGTCACACCAAGTGTCCCCTCAGGCCCCCTCTGAACCATCAGAGAACCATGGACACTGCCCGGTGTCCCAGCGCAGCGGGGACAGCAGGAGCCGGGCAGAAGGACGCACAGCCAGCGAGCCGGGACACGTCAGCACGGATGGGACTTCAGTGCCCTAAACACCTCAAACCCCAATGCAAAAACCAAAAGAGACCCCAGAAGCCAGGGAGGTGCTGCCCTGGTGCCGGATTCCTCCTGCCCCCAAAAGCTGCCTCCGCATGCAGCGCCAGCGCCCACCCTGCTGATTTTGCCTTAACAAAAGAGCAGAGAAGACGAAAGGGCTGCGGGAGCCCGGGGGTGCCCTCGAGCAGGGAACCGGTGAGCCTGGGGCAGGGTCGGCTGTGCCGGGGGCGGCGCGGGGTCTCCGAGGTCTGGGCTGAGCCAGCGGCAGCCAAAGCAGCGAGGAAAAGGGCTTGACCTACCCAGGGTCGGGTCGTAGTCTCCGATGAATCTCCTGGTGATGAATCTGACGGTCAATGCTGTGAAAAAGCCACACCAAACGCAGTTAGGGCTGTCACACTGAACTGCAGGGACGGGGGGAGGCAGGAGGGACGAGCAGAACCTGCCCCAGCCCCGGGAAGGGCCCGTGCGGGGCCAGGAGGTGACACCCAGCAGGGACACTGCAAAAACAGCCCTGGGGACTTGGGGCTGGTGGCTTCGCCTCGGGGCTCCCCGCTTGCAAACCAGCCGTTGGTGACGTGCGTGAGCTGCTCTGGGACACCCGGGAGCCAGAAGTTTGCAGCCCCGGGTGGACACACTGCACGGCAAAACTCTGCAAAAGCCAACAGTGTTGCACGGCTGTTACTCTCTGTGCACCGAACACCAACATTTCATCTCGCTGCGGTGATGGATTCATTAATCAGCTTGGTCAGCTGTGCTGCAGAACTCGATTTCAGGAGACAGCGACCTCCACTGCGAGTTCACTTTAGCGATTAAGTTCTTTTTAAGGCTAATTTGTATATTTTCTCCCCCTAGAATCCTTCCCTGATTTTACACCGTTAATAGGAGTAATGCTATTGACTGATCCTTGGTTGGAGCCCGGCTCCCGGACAAACAGCCCCTGCGAAACCCTCCCTGCCCATCCGTCTGCTGGCACAGCGGCCCCACAGCAATCGCATCGTTTGGCTGGTTTTTCCTCATTGAAGGGCGAGGCAGGACCAGCCACAGCACGGACAATTAAACCTCTGATCCCATTACCGCATCTCCCTGCGCCAGAGCCCGGGAGACGCGGAGCCCACGTTCCAGCGGTGCTGGGCTGGGCGAGGTGTGCTGGGCTGGAGCAGACGGGCTGGGCTGCAGACGGGCTGCTCCGGGTGCGCAAGCTCTCTGGGGACTGCATGGAAAATAACCCAATTAAAAAATCAAAGAGACTCCTTAGAACTTTCCGTAAGGGGGAGCAAAGCTTTGCCACGGTGCAAGGTCTCTGTGCGGGTATTTCCAGCAATGGGGCTGTGGTGCAGCTGGGAAATGGCCAGGAATGGGAAACGGGTAAAAAGCAAAGGCTTTCTGAGTAATGGAGCAATTTGGAGGTGCCGAAAATCCTGCTGGTCTGATCGGGGCAGGGATGCAGCCAGAGAGAACCTGCCACTCCTGCTAATGGCACCGAGCTTTGCCAATTGTCCCCAACGCAGACCAAGGGCCACAAACCCACACCTATCCCAGCCCCCTGCTCCAGAGCCGGCACATGGGGAATGCCCCGGCACCGCAGCTGGACCAGCGTCCCCACGCCGGCACCCTGCGTGACAACAGGAGCCAAAGCACACGCCTGGTACTGCAGATGCACCGGCTCAAAGCAGAACTCTCCACGCGGTCCTTTGTACACAACATCTTCCCAGCACGGCTGCTCTAAAAGCGCATCAGCGATGCCCAGGTGTGATTTTCCGGCAGCGAAACCCGCGGCTGGGTGCTGCGGGAGCTGGGGAGCACGGCTAATGGAAGGGACGCCCAGCCCTTGGAGCTGTTTATGCCATTAATGGGCACGGACAGGCTGTGCAGGAGGGAGAGGCTGAGAGCCGGCTCGGAAAGGCAACAGGAGAGAGAAATTGGTGGAAAATGAGTGCAAACGGGGAAAACAGAGCCAGCCAGAGTGACGCAGGAGCAGAGCCTGGGAGGGACAGGATGGGGACGGGACGGGGACGGGATGGGGACGGGACGGGGACGGGATGGGGACGGGATGGGGACATTGCTGAGCAGGCGGCAGCGGGAGGGAGAGAATGGCAGGAGTGTGAAGGGAGAACGAACCCCACCAAACCCACCTCCCACCCGGGGCATCCACCACCCTCTCACCTTCCAAACCGCCTCTGAGTTCCCAACCCTGCCCGTCAGAGAAGGGATTTGACGGAACAAGCGTGTAACTCAGCAAAACTGCTCTGCGGAGATAACCAAGGATCCCGCAGGAGGCAAGCAGCAGCATCTTCAAGGAGATGACCACAATTATTAGGGGGAGAGCGAGACAAGTCGGGCTCGGTTTCTTGAAAGCACCTGATTGTGTGTCATACGTTAGGCAGCCGCCCAAAGCCAGAGCGCATGGTGCTGTACGAGACGAGGAGCCAATTAAATTGATTAAAAATTGGCCGGAGCGCAAGAATACAAGGGAAGCTGCCAATGGGCAGAAGTGGCTGCAGCACAACAGCGTCAGCACGGCCGTACAGCCTTATAAGGAGTATTTTTTTTCCCCATCTTGAACACAAGTAGCCTGGCAAAGGGCTGTCCTCGGAGAGCCCCGGAGCTCACGGGGTTCATTTCCTATTCGGTTTGGTCTCTAGGAATGGCTGCGGGTTGTTTCGGGGCGCGGGGTCACCCCCAGGGTCACACCGAGCCCACGTGCTGCCGTTGGTGCCGCTGTGTGACATCCCTGGGGCCGGCAGCGCCGTTCGTCTTGTGTCGGGAGCTGTAAGCAGAGCTCTCTGAAGTCCAGCCCAGTTCGCACTGGCCGGCAGCAACTGCAGAGACAGCAGATCATGCTGGATTGACAGCGTCCGGCAGGTGATTTACACAGCCCAGCCAAAGCTTTAAAGTACCGAGGGGGCTCACCCAAACTTGTCCGTGCTCGGAGAATCTGGGACCTCAGACCACCAGGTCTTGACGATTTACAAACCGCTCCAAAGAATCAAACCGTTGCTGAGAACCGCGGGGTTTTCCAGCCCTTTTGCTTGTTCACACCCCTCAGGTCCCCAGCCTGCCCTGGGGACCAGCACCCCCAGTTCACCCTGGGGACCAGCACCCCCAGCCCGCCCTGGGGATCAGCACCCCCACCCCCCCAGGCCCTGTGGGAGCTCCAGCGATGCTGCTGATGCTTTCGGCTCCTTCCTGTTGTATCCCAGGCAGGTTCCTCAGCCCAGACGCTCACATCCATCACCTGGGTGCATGTTCACCACCCCGGCAGGCAGGGAAAGTACTTGGAGGTGTCCCTGTCCCTGTCCCGTCTGGCGCCGGAGCCAGCAGCAGGGTCACAGCACCCAGGGAGGGTGACATGCTGTCCCTTTGCAGGCGAGGACATGTAGGACAGCACCCCAGGCGACAGAGACCTGCACCAGAGTGGCTGCCAGCCCGGGGACATTGCATGTCTGCCATTCCCGGGGGCTGCTCCGGCTCCCCGCTGCAAGAGCAAGGGATGCATTGCCTCCCCCTGCCCCCGTTTCATCATCTCTGTCATTGTCACAGCCCCCAAGACAGCCAAGCAGCCCCTGAAGGGCCTTGGCAGCCGTGGGGCTGCACCAACACAGAGCAGACCCTGCAGATCAGCCCGTGGGACACCCAGCCCTGTCACAGCAGCCACCGCGGGGCTACCGGGGCCAAACCGGCTGGAGGAACCGCTGGAGCCTCGGGGATGACCCGACCCCACGGAGGAGGCACAACGGCCCCTCGCTCACCCACAGGAGCGGCTCAAAGCCCCCGGCCCCGCTCTGCACGGGCTGGACTCGCTGGGGGGGAAGCGCGTCTGTTCGGGCCGGACGGGATCCGAGCCAAGCGCTTTGGATGCTCCGCACAACCCTCGCTGGCGGCTCCATCTGCTCGCAGGGACCGCGAGGCCAAACGCAGCACAAGGACCCCCCGGTGCTCCGGGTACACCCCATTCCTGTGCTCCTGCGTCCCAGTGCTGGGCCACTGATTGAGATCTGGGAGCCGCCCCCTTTAATTTAATCAAGGGAATGATGATTTTTCACTAGCGTCGGGCAGGCGGCTGGCTGCTTACTGGATATGGAAACGCAACTTCAAGGGCACTGACAGCCAAAGCTGCTGCACCAGAGGTGCCACCGCTGCAGTGCATTCACAGGTTGTGTCTTCCAGAGCAGCACGCCAGCGGGACATGGCCCTGTCCCCGAGGCCCCCGCAGCCCCGGCCGTGTCCCCACAAGCTCTGCGTGGATCGCTGCTCCCCTGCAATAAAAACAAGCTGGACCCGTGTGGACATGCACCTTTCCTTGTCCGCGACCCCACTCCGGGCACTCTGGGTGCTGCAGAACTGCAGCTGGGTGCTCACAGCCCGGGATGCAGGAGCAGGAAGGGGGAAGGATGATCCTGGGCTGGGGGGAAGATCATTCCTGGGAAGGGGGAAGGTCGATCCTGGGCAGGGCTATGGTGAAGGAGAGAGCTTGGGTGCTCCGGGCTCAGCATCCCAAGTCCTCAGCCCAGCAGATGGGGAGCACTGAGCAAAGTGCCGGGAAAGGGAGTTTTCCTAAAGGAAAAGCAAACCCAGCGCGGCAACACGGGGCTCTGCAAACCCCGCTCCCTTCACTGCAAACCAGCTGCAAACTCCAAGTGCCCAGTAGAGCACAAACCTGAGGCTCAGCCTTCGGTGCTGAACGCTCCCACGGTCACCAGCGTCCCCCCCTGACCCGCAGCCCGGGGCTCGCTGCACAGACAGAGGTGGATTTGGCTCAGAAACCCCCTCGGGACCAGCCCAAGGCTGCAAAGCGCCCACGGGGAAAGCTCGAGGGGGGAAACTCGGTGCCCTGAGACTGAGCGGGCTCGGGGGTCCCCTGGACGGTGCTGCCACTGCCCCCGAGAAACTCCTTCCCCATGCCGGCTCCTGAACCAGCCCCAGCCCCGGCTGCACCCCGGGGGGCTCGACCCCCTTCCCGGGGAAAGAGACCCGGGGTGCGGGGGAATGCGGGGCGAAGCGGGGGGATGCTGGGGGGTGCCGGGGGATGCCAGAAGGATGAGGGGGGATGCCGGAGGACCCCGGAGGGATGCGGGGGGATGCCGGGGACCCCCGTCCTACCTGTCTTGCCCACGGCGCTCTGCCCCAGCACGACGAGGCGCAGGGTGCGGGCCGGGCTCAGGCTGACGGAGCGGCGCAGGGGCCGCGGGAAGCTCATCCCGGAGCGGGGCCGGGGCTCGGGGCTCGGGGCTCGGGGCTCCGGGCTCCGCGCTCCCCGCTCCGCCGGGCGCTGCCGCCGCGGGCTCCGCCCCGGGGCCGGTCTGGGCTCAGCCCCGGCTCGGTGCGGGCGGGTCCCGGCTGCCGCCCACCTCTTCCTCCTGCTCCTCCTCCTCCGCCCCGCGGAGCCGCTGCCCCCGGGGTCGGGCAGCCCTAGCCGGGCGGCTCGGGCATCGTGCCTCAGTTTCCCCGCACGCCGGCGGCTCCGGGTGGGAGAGCTGCTCCGCTGGAAGGGGACAACAGATGACAGGACAAGGGGCAATGGGTACAAACTGCAACACAGGAGGTTCCACTTGAATTTGAGAAGCAACTTGTTGGGGGTGAGGGTGGCAGAGCCTGGCCCAGGCTGCCCAGGGGGGTTGTGGAGTCTCCTTCTCTGCAGACATTCCAACCCACCTGGACACCTTCCTGTGTAACCTCATCTGGGTGTTCCTGCTCCATGGGGGGATTGCACTGGAGGAGCTTTCCAGGGCCCTTCAGCCCCTGACATCCTGGGATTCTGCGAAGGGGGAGAGCAGAGAAGTGCACCAGCCCCCCAGGCTGGGAAACACGGCCAGGTGCTGCCCCCCCCCAGCCCTGCAGGAAATCACCACTTCATCTTCAGCCACTTGTGTGTGCCAGACAAGTTAATAAAGACAAGTTAATAAAGACCCGAGAGGCTGGCCCAGCCGCGGCCGTGCCCCCCGGCCCACCCTGCAGGGCAGTGCGGCCCCTGCCAGCCCGGCAGCCCCAGCTCTGCACGGCCGGGGTGCACAGACCCAGCCCTCGCCTCGGCTGCAGCAAGGGAAGGAGCAAATCCTGGCTCTGCACCCATCAGCAACCAAAGTCCGGTCGGTATCAAAGACCCAAGACTGCACACCAGGCCTGGAGCCAACCTTTGCACGTGCTTTGGTGCGGCAGCACTGCAAGTTGTTGAACAACAGCATACAGGCACATTGAGAGCAAAGGGTTGTGTGTGTCTACACAAGCGTGTGCACAGTGCTGGGAAGAGGGGAAAACACCTGCAACATCTTCATTGTCTTCAGCAAACTCTGGGACACAGCTTGTCCGTGTGGCACGGATGCGCGGGTGACACCAGCACCGCGAAGCCCGGCAGATGAGCCCCGAGGGAGGGAGCGGAGCGGGGGGTTCTGCCTCTTCTCCGCAGGCCTGAGTGACGTTCCTGGCACAGCTCTGACCATCTCGGGTGACTTTGCTCGCAGCAGAGCACAAACCTTCCGGCTGCCCTGGATGGTGCTCACGGTAACGTGAAACCCGCCTGATATTTATAGAGCGTATCACGTGTGGAAAGCAAACATCCCTGATACCCGCAGGGGACATCGCACAGCTCTGCTGCACAGAGGGACCCGGGACACACCAGGGGCTGGGGGACACAGAGGGGTGTCCTGGGGGAGCACACAGACCTCACCCCGAAATCCATCCCGCCATGGTGAGCTGGCGTGCGTGTCCCTCGCGTGTGTGTCTGCACCAGCCTCTCGTGACATCCGTGTCCCTGCGCCGCTCCGCCAAAGCCAACAGGGACACACGTTCCCGGCTTGTGACATCTGGAGCCCAGCAGACACCAGCGAGAGCAAGAAACCTCCGATTTCAGGACAAAATCCGGTTCCCAGCTGGGGAACGGGGGTGGGGGTGGCAAGAAAAAGAAGCCTCCGTTATGTTCCCTTCCTATTTTTAGCCCGATTTCCTAAGGAAATGAGATGTCTGCAATCAAGGCCTCTGTCTTGCCTGTCCCTCTTGAATACCAGTTGTGAATGCATCGCCCAGTTTCAGCCAAATCTGACAGCGAGGGAGAAGCTGCAGAGAGAGTTCTTTTCCTGCAGGTTTTGTGGCAGAAAACACCCCAATCTCGTAGAAAAATCAGCGTTCGCGCTTTGGGAGGCAGGGACCAGCCGGCAGGGACCCAGGGCTGCTCCCACGCTGTTCAGTCCCCGGCAGAGCGGCAGGACTGCTCTGCTCCCCCACCTCTCGCTCCCCACCCCGACACCTCTACCTGCCCCAACTTTCCCTGCACCGAGGGGCACGGGTGTGAGGTGGGATCCATGCGTCTCCCCCGTGTGTATCCAGCGCCGGTGCCGACACGGCCCCGTGTTTCCTGGGGACCTTTCTGCTGGGCGACAACAGAAACACAACTTTATCACCTGGAATCGCTGACTAAGCCACCTCCAGCCCAGCCGCGCGCCAGCCAGGTGAGAGGAGGTGCAGCACAAATTGTTTTCTGTTGAAATATTTGTGGTTGGGCTATTTTGTACTTGCCACTGTTTAAAGATGTGGAGCCTGCACCGGGAAAGGAGCCAAAGGCACCTGTGAGTCACGTCCCTGCAAACAGCAATCCAGCAGAAATAAGCAGTTGTCCTAAAGCAGAACCAAACCACGTCCAGCTGTAGATTCGGACCACAGGAGCCCAAAACCACAGCCCAGACTAAATCCCTGCCTGGTCATGGGGTATTTTGAGAGCTGCCAAAAAAGCCTGAACTTTGCTGCTTCTGAAAGAAAGAGAAGTGTTTGTTTTTATTTAGAAAAAGATTAAATGAAAGCCGGGCCCTTCTCCGTCTGTTAGGAGATCTGAAGGTACGGGATGCTGCAAGATCTATGCAAAAACCAACTTGATTCTGAGCTGACTTGTGAGCCTGCACCCTCTTTCCAGCGCTGACCGAGGGTTGGCAAAGCTCTGCTCCCACAACGTTAACTCCCGCCCTGAGCACCCTCTCGAAGGGCTCAGACCCCCCGCTTCCAACTCGTGCAGCACATTGAATCGTCCCTCGCTGGTGACGGCACAAGCACTGCTCCTGCCGGACAGCCCCGCACGGCAACGCTCCGCTGCGAGAGCTGACAGTGGACGGGGCCGTCAGGGAACGCTCTCCAAGGACACAACCAAACCCTGCCGCCCATCAATAAACACATTTCTGGTTGCTATAGCAAAGGCAACGTGCAATTCAGAAGTGCTCAGACTCCAGGGCCCTCTCCTCTCCCCCCTGTGGCTCCGCAGACCTGCTCCCCGCTCGCCCCAAGCCCCGGTTCGGTCCGGCCACACGGGGCTGCGGTGGAGCCGGCAGCAAGGATGTGCATCCCAAACGCTGCTCCCGGCTTCTATAGATAGGGAGGGCAATAACAGCAGAAAGGCACCTCCAGCCCCCTCGGCCACCGGGACCATGGGGAAGCGGTTCCCTTTCTCTTCTTAATGAGGAGCTCTTCATTGGGACAAAAGAGACAAGAAAACCTCTAGCGCAAGAGAAATCGAACCAATGCAGCCTCCTGGTGTTCTGTTCTGCCTGTTCCGGATTTCTAACCGCTAAAGCGTATTGCGACGTGCAGCCAAAACGTGTCCAGAACACGCTGAGAAAATAAATCTGGCTCCACGTAGAGTTCAAAGATGCCTTTGCAAAGCTGACAGGGAAAGAAACCACAGAGGGGCACATTAACAGCATTTCCCTTCCACCCAGAGGCCCGAACGGCATTTCCTAATTGCTTTTCAAGCTGCCGTGTCCCTCCAGCAGGACAAACGGCGGCTGTCCCCACGGCAGAGCAGGGCCACGCTGAGCAGGTCTCTATCCCAAGTCAGTAAATCCCTTTGCTCCCAGAGGGAGTTCTGTGTGCTCGTGCTCCCGTGCAGCAGCCGGGCACGGCGCAGGACGGGCACCGGCCCTCGCCACGGCCGCCGCGCTTCGTCAGGCTGCGCAAATAATGGAGTCCCACGGCAGGAAGCCTTCCCGCTGCCGCAAACGGCTTTGCTTGCCACGCTTGTTTTAGAACGCAGAACAGCTTGCCGAGGGAAGGGAGAGGAACCCCATCACGTAGGTAATGTAAAACTTGTCCAGACGGAGCTGTGGAGTCGCCCCGCAGAGAGCTGACCCCTGCGCGCCGTTCCCCGGCGGTCACGACGATGATCTGATCGCTGTGAGGACGCAAACCCCGGATCCGAGCTGCAGACCTCGCTCCGAGCAGCCGTGCAGCTGCATCCCGCTGGAGGGGCTGCAAGAACAGCACCAACGCCCCAAACCTCCCTGCAAACCAGCTCCTGCAGGCATCTGCATCTGGTGGGGGAAAGCCAACAACCCAAAAACCCCACGAACCACAGCCAGAATTGAGTGAAGGTGCCACGGTCCATCGCTCACAGGGCGAGGACGAGGTCAGGGCTGCGCTGACATTCAGCAGCGTGTTCCCTTTGCTGCCGCAGCACACTGTTAATTAGTGCTCAGCTAATCAGCTCCCAGAGCAGCGCTGGCAGCTGCCGACAGCTCCGTCCAGCGAGAAAACAACGCGGCCTTATTGCGGGAAATGTCAGCACTGAAAGGCCCTTGTCCCCGCGTGGGGCTCGGAGCGGAGCCCCAGAAACACCCCAAGGAACCAGAGACAAACCAGAACCAGCGATGGCATTGCAGGCAGGAGTGGGCGCTGGAGCCGGGTCTGGCCCCGCACGGGGCTTTGCGGACAGGAGCGGGCGCCGGATCCGGCCCCGCATAGGGCTTTGCAGTCAGGAGCGGGCGCTGGAGCCAGATCCGGCCCCGCACGGGGCTTTGCGGGCAGGAGCGGGCGCTGGAGCCGGATCTGGCCCCGCACGGGGCTTTGCGGGCAGGAGCGGGCGCTGGAGCCGGATCCAGCCCCGCACGGGGCTTTGTGGGCAGGAGCGGGCGCTGGAGCCGGATCTGGCCCCGCACGGGGCTCTGCGGGCAGGAGCGGGCGCTGGAGCCGTGTCCAGCCCCGCACGGAGCTTTGCGGGCAGGAGCGGGTGCCGGAGCCGGGTCTGGCCCCGCACGGGGCTTTGCGGGCAGGAGCGGGCGCTGGAGCCGGATCCGGCCCTGCACGGGGCTCTGCGGGCAGGAGTGGGCGCTGGAGCCGGATCTGGCCCCGCACGGGGCTCTGCGGGCAGGAGCGGGCACTGGAGCCGTGTCCAGCCCCGCACGGGGCTTTGCGGGCAGGAGCGGGCACTGGAGCCGGGCCTGGCTCCGCACGGGGCTTTGCAGGCAGGAGCAGGCGCTGGAGCCAGGTCCAGCCCTGCATGGGGCTTTGCAGGCAGGAGCGGGTGCCGGAGCCGGGCCTGGCTCCGCACAGGGACGCCCTCCCCAGCCTCCCGCTGGCCACAAAACCCGATTTACACAAAATCCAGCAGCTCCGAGGGCGATTATGGGGTGAACGCCGCGGTTTGGCTGCGGAGGCGCTGGATGGTGAGTGCTCGGCTCTGGTTCTCATCTCACCCCCGAGGGTGCCTGATCCCAGATTCCACCCCATTCTGCACAACGTTTTGTCCTAACAGATAAATTTCCACTATGAATCAGCGCTGGGGGGGCTGGGGAAATTAAAAAGGCTGCTTTGTTGCGAAACTTCTGCTCTTAAACCACACTTAGCAGCCAGAATGAGGATCAATGACGAGAGGCCGCCCCACAGCGTGTGAAGCCAAAGGGAGACTTGTGACTTCACCCTGGAGAACTGGGGTTTGCGCTGCCCCTCGGAAGGATAAAACACTGCTTCAAATTCCCCTGAACAATACGCCCAAAATGATCCCCTTTTGCCTCAGTCTGAATGCTTCATTTCAATAAATCCTGAGCATTTTGCACTAATTCTATATTAGCACTGAGCAGGGACCTGGCCGGCGTGGAACAGCCCGCAACGCGTCCTGGCGTGTTCAGAACTCCTGACAAACACACACCATCGAGGCTGAAATAATAGTTAAAAAAATATTCATGTTGTCTTTTTTAAACGAGAAAGTACATATAGATTTCCATTCCCAACACCAGCAAGAAGTCCAGAGCTCTCCACGGAGAAGGCAGTTTTATTTCCATAATTGCCTGAAGCAATAATACAGCCAAGCCACACGACGCCTGATCAATCCATCACAACAAGCACGGGAAAATTTCTATGGTGTTTATCCGGAGGACGGTCTGTGGGTGCACGATGACTGCAAAAGAATGGAAAGAGACAAAAGAGAAGATGAGACGAGAGCACAAATGGTTTGCATACCTTAGGGTCTGGGGGGGCGAGGGTGCAGACTGAGCCCCGCCGGGGCCCGGCTGGGCAGGGGTTTAGCGCCCGTTCCAATAAAAACGGGGTAATTTCTCTCTCCGCCGTGTCCGAGAAGCAGCCGCTGTTTGGGAAGCACAGAGCCTGCACAGGACATGGTTAAGCCTCGCAAATATCTGTGATTGCACAGCCAGTGTTTAAGGCTTGGGACAGAGAACCAGATGGGTGTTCTTCAGCCAGGTTTTCCACCAGGCTGTGTAACAACGGGAGCCGGGCAGGGAACATTCAGTCACCGCGCTCCCAACACAGGAAACTGCGGCATGAGGGGCCCTGGGGACGCGGTGACAGTGACAGTGTCCTTCCCAGGCGCTGGTGTCACCACGCGTCCCCGCAGAGCCAGCAGCAAACAGCGGGGAAGGACACTGTGTTCTCCTCTTACTTTTCTTCTTCTGATAGTTGTGCCTCTTCCGAAAGCGCATGTTGATTTTCGGCCACGACTCCGTCTTCTCAATCACGGTAGCCTCCACACGGACGAGATCTTTCCTTAAAAATAAAGCGTAAAAGCATCACTGTTAGATTATTTACATTCTCCTCCTCTCGGTGAGCAGGTTTCTGGGGAACAACGCAGATGACACATCCCGCCTCGCAGGAACTAGTGTCACCGGGAAGGAGGGGAAGCTGTCAGGCTGTTGGTTTCGGGGTGCAAACCCGCAGGCCTGGAGACGCGGCGTGCGGATGAGCCCAGACAGCAGGGCAGGCAGCTGGGAGCAAGTCTGCTCGCCTTCCCAGCTCAATTATCGCGGCAAAGGCTCCGTGAGGCGCTCCGGCCCCCGTTCCGGCGGGGAGCACAGCACCGGCTGTGGCCGCCCGGCCCGCTGCCCGCACGCCCCCCCGCTCCGCTCCCGCGCCGCCCCCTCGCTTGCCCCGCACTGGAAGAACAGCCAGGGTGTCCCTGCGGGTTCCGGGTACCGCTCCCCGCCCCGCAGCTCAGCCTGAGCGCAGAGAGCGCTCCAACACTCCAGGTATTTCTGGATCTCATTTCCACACATGGAAACTCTCGCAAGTAAACATCCTCCTCCCCAAGGACGGAGCTGACGGATACGGCCCATATTCCATCACAGGTGAGGGAAATCCCAGAGTGACGCGTCCCTCCGCGTTACCTGACGCACACGCTGTGCTGCCCAGCCGGGCTCTGCAGAGCTCCCACAGGACAGCTCCGAGATGGAAATTGGATTGGACTGGGATTTCAGCTGCCGCCTGGAAACCACCGGAGCCGTGCGCACCAACACCCCTGCCAGGGGCACGAGCCTCTGGACAGAGCCCGGCCTAAAGCTCTGCAAAGCCTGGTTTTAATCAGCAGCCACGGCGGAGGAGGAAGAGACGCTCTTTGGTGAGGCACTGCTGCGCAGTGGCATTAAAAACTCATTAGCATGCTCATTTCACCACCAGAAGACATTTAAAGAGCATTTTCCTGACAAACGGCCCTGTTTGCACTGCCCACCCAGCCTGGCTCTTCAGCAGGGTCACCGGCAGGCCAGGGTTGAGACATTTACCTTCTGGGTGTCATTTATGTCAGAGACCAGATCCGCGAGGGAGGAGGGAAGCAAAACCGCAGAGAAAACAGATATATCTGCATTTAACGACTAGCTCAGAAGAAAACAGACATCAGATAATCTCGGTTTTAAGATACCACTGGGTGACCCTGACCTTCTGGCTAAAGGCTGTTCTCTGGATCCAGCAGCACAATACACAGCATGTTCTGCAACTCCAGAACAGACCACCCCAAACGCCCTGTGCTTTACACGACCCCCCAAACGCCCCGTGCTCCTGTGCCTGTTGTGCTTCACGCAACCCCCAAACGCCCCGTGTTCCTGTGCCTGTTGTGCTTCACACAACCCCCAAACGCCCCGTGCTCCTGTGCCTGTTGTGCTTCACACAACCCCCAAACGCCCCGTGCTCCTGTGCCTGTTGTGCTTCACGCAACCCCCAAACGCCCCGTGCTCCTGTGCCTGTTGTGCTTCACACAACCCCCAAACGCCCCGTGCTCCTGTGCCTGTTGTGCTTCACAGAGACCCCCAAACGCCCCGTGCTCCTGTGCCTGTTGTGCTTCACACAACCCCCAAACGCCCCGTGCTCCTGTGCCTGTTGTGCTTCACACAACCCCCAAACACCCCGTGCTCCTGTGCCTGTTGTGCTTCACACAACCCCCAAACGCCCCGTGCTCCTGTGCCTGTTGTGCTTCACAGAGACCCCCAAATGCCCCGTGCTCCTGTGCCTGTTGTGCTTCACACAACCCCCAAACGCCCCGTGCTCCTGTGCCTGTTGTGCTTCACACAACCCCCCAAACACCCCGTGCTCCTGTGCCTGTTGTGCTTCACACAACCCCCAAACGCCCCGTGCTCCTGTGCCTGTTGTGCTTCACACAACCCCCAAACACCCCGTGCTCCTGTGCCTGTTGTGCTTCACACAACCCCCAAACGCCCCGTGCTCCTGTGCCTGTTGTGCTTCACACAACCCCCAAACGCCCCGTGCTCCTGTGCCTGTTGTGCTTCACAGAGACCCCCAAACGCCCCGTGCTCCTGTGCCTGTTGTGCTTCACACAACCCCCAAACGCCCCGTGCTCCTGTGCCTGTTGTGCTTCACACAACCCCCCAAACACCCCGTGCTCCTGTGCCTGTTGTGCTTCACACAACCCCCAAACGCCCCGTGCTCCTGTGCCTGTTGTGCTTCACACAACCCCCAAACACCCCGTGCTCCTGTGCCTGTTGTGCTTCACACAACCCCCAAACGCCCCGTGCTCCTGTGCCTGTTGTGCTTCACACAACCCCCAAACGCCCCGTGCTCCTGTGCCTGTTGTGCTTCACACAACCCCCAAACGCCCCGTGCTCCTGTGCCTGTTGTGCTTCACAGAGACCCCCAAACACCCCGTGCCCGTCGTGCTTCACCGTGGGCCAGGAGCCGCACGGTCTGCGCTGCCCCCTGCCCACGGGGGCAAAGCCGAGGCGCAGCAGAGACCAGCGCGCTGCTCAACACGGGAAAAGCTCGGCAAAACAGAGCTCAAGAGAAAAAAAACAACAAACCAACAACTCTGAATTGAATGTTCTAGGCATGACTGGAATGTCCACGAAAATCCAAAGGGGGTCACAGGTTTCGCAGGGGCGGCCACGTCTCCTGACACAGCGCGGCTGCCCCATTGCTGCAGGAGCAAGAAAGCTTCACGCTGAAACCTCGCAGGTCGGAGCTGGGCTGAAAGCTGCTGTCACTAAGCAGTAAAAAAGATCCAGGCAAGCTACAAGCCCCAAGGGTCATAACTCACGGAGGCAATAACCTCAACCGACAAGCTCGCTCGGTCCCTCCCTGTGAAGGTAACCGAACCTGGGAAAGGAACAGGACCAAGGGCCTTTGCCATTTCCACCACAGCTACTGCAGAAAGGGGCAGGTAAGGACAAAGAGGAGGGTTCATCCACAGGAATCAATCCCCCATCAGCTGCACTTTGGCTAGATATACGCTGAACTTCCTCAGTGCAGCACCGGTCATTTTGCTTGGATCTACAACAGCTGAGGGCGCTGAACCGATGGCCTGAAATCCAAACCTGCCCAGGTTATGCCGCCCCTAATCACAGCTCCAGAAGGGCCCAGCAGCCTCTGCAGCACACGGGTGAACACGGCCCAGCCGCGGGCTGCCGGCGCGCTGGTGACACCACGCAGCCTGTCACTCGCACGGCCACAAAGCCGGCGGATCCCGGAGCAGGAGGCAGCTCGTGTTCCCAGACAGCCCCTGGCACGCAGAGACGTCCTGCCGCACGCCGTCCCGCCAGGCTCCGCGGGACTGTCATCGGGGAGGCATCGACTGCTACACACAATTCAATTATGATCATCTGTCCAGAGCAGGACAAGTTCCCACCCGCCCGCAGGCCCGAGCAGGGAGTGCAGCTGTAAGGAGCTGTCTCACGCAGACACCAGTGCAAGCATTCACAGATGTGCTTATTTTTAAAACAACAGAAGACCAAAACCGCCTTTGTTTGCGTCCAGCCTCTTACCTCCCCTCCCAAACGCCCGTGGTTTGGGCACCGCGGGGAGCCGAGTGGGGGAACGGCCGCGCTCCACCCTGCTGCGAGATGCTGGGCTCTGCTCGTCCTTCCCGGCCCGCACCGAGTGCTGGGGACTCAGGGAGGATGTCACCTCCCCACCAGCCCCGTGCCACCTGCTCAGCCTCCTCCTCATCCTCTTCCTCTTCCTCCTCCTCCCTCCCAGCGCTACCGGCTGCAGCTCCCGCTGGCACGGTACAGTTTGGTCTGCCCCGAGCGACTGGCAGCGCTTTCCCTGCACCTGGAGGACTCGCAGGGACCCAACAGCTGGTTCTCCTCCCGGTCCAGAGCTCCAGGGTCTCGGGCCACGTGCCAGGTCCAGCACAGAATGTGGGAGCTGCCCAGAACCAGCCTGGTCCACAGATAGGAGAGGCACGTGAAGGACGGTGCTCCTGAACCGCCCAACACAGCACAGCCCTGTCTGCACAACTCGGGCTCTCACTTGAATCCCTGGAAGATGACATTTCGAGTCCAAATAATGAGATTCCCCTCCCTAGAATCTCCTGCAAGTGCAATAAGTCAAGGACTCCCAAGGGTCTGCGGTTCCAGATCTCTCTGCAGGACCAGCAGCCCTCCACTCCAAATCCTGCTAACATGGGGACCCGAGGCAGTTACACCAGCACAGCTCAAGTTGTGTTAGCACAAACACGTACAAACACGTTCCAAGCAAGTCCTAAGCACCATGGAAAACAGAAGTGAAACCGATCTGAAACCACATGGTTTTTCCAACCTGAATCCACTGGAAACAACTGTCAGATGTACAAGTTCCTCCTTATCCAACCATCCCCTGCAAAGCCGGGCCGGTTCAAGCCAACACCTCCGCGTGCGGCTCAGCTCCCAGACACACTGAGCACCCGCAACCCACCTTAGCTCGACTCGTGTTTTACCGCTAAAACCTCTTGTCCTGCAGAAAGCAGCTCGTGGCTTTGCTCCTGGCCAGAGCTCAGCGCCGAGCAGCAACAACTGCGCCACACACCACGTGCTTTGGGGAAGAAAAGGCTGAAGAACCAGCTGCTGTGCCAGGCTCTATAGTGAGTCCTACAGCGCGGGGATGGGGATGGTGCCGAGGGGGAAACGCCTCCTCCCCGTTCTGTCATTGCTGCGCTGTGTGACCAGGAGGAAGGGAAAATCGGCAACTCTAATATGAAGATAAAGGTCTGCTGGGTTAAGACACGGGTAAAAGGAAATGGGCTTAAAAACCCACGTCAAATTAATAGATTAAGGGATGGGCAAGGATTTCTGGGTTATTCTGAGACAACCATCATTAAATTAGGGAGTAAAGATGTTGAAAAGCAGGATTTACTGCTAGTTTCCCCAAGTCTTATACCATGAGAAAAAGATCCAGCCCAAGAGAGGTGCATATCCGGCGATTACCTTAGAAATGGGCACTGCTGCCCTGGCGCTGTGGCAACAGGGCCAGCTTGGTTTGCTGTGATTCGACAGGCACGGGGCTGGGAAAAAAGCCACTGCTGATAAACCCAGGTTTCTCTTCTGTTTCAGGGACTGCAGGAGCCCTGAAGCTACAATTAAGTACAATAATTGCCTTGAAGATAGTTCTTGTATGAGACATCTTACCTCAGGAGCGGCCTTCCGATAAGCGTGAAGTCGTCAGCACCAACCAGCAACACCTATGGAAAATAAACCAGGCATATATCACTGGTCCACTGCCCCAGGAGAGACACAAACAAGAGCTTCCAAATTCTACAGCCAGCAGACAGGACCCGAGCTGGTTAAAAACAGGCCTGGATGCGTTCCGAATGGAACGCTCTTACTGGAGAGGGGTGGTGGGCAAGGCGGCTAACGGGCAAGAAACAGAGCCATTAATCAGCCAGTCCTCAGGAGAGCTGCTCCTGCTAAAACGGACTTGGGGAGTATCTTCCACGCTGATCGGAACACACTGAACCTTCCTGTCCTGGCTCACCAGGAGCTGTAAAAGATGTGAAAAGCAACGCAGGGCAGGAGAGGAACATGTCTCGTGTGGGATCGGGAGGAACGGCAGCTATTAAAATCATTGCATTTTTATTGCCATTGCTACGTAACGCAGTAGAGCAACACTTTCCTCATTCTGCCCCCGAGGCCCCAAGATGGGCAACAAAGAAATGAGCATGTGGGGGATTCACCCCCAGGGACCAGCCCTGTTGTCTCAGGGCATTTCAACCCCTGCCTCTCCAAGGGCCGGGCAGGGGGACACTGGGGACAGGGGGACACGCTTCGCGCAGGCTGCCCGCCCCACACTAACCCCTGGCAGCACTTAAACACAGCAGGAGCCGTCATGAGATGTTCAGACTTCGTCTTCGACAGATACTTGCCAGTGAAACCCCCAGAGGTCACGGTGGTTCAGCAAGTTTTGCACTTCCCCACTCCCATTAGAGCCCTGCGCTCCCAGCTGGCTGCTCCCTGCAAACCCTCCTCTGCGCTGAGGACACACACACCAGACGCCCCAAAAGCTGCCCCAAAACTGCACTGCACAGCAACGGGCAAGGGGGAAAACTGCCCGGTCTCGACCGCTCGCTTGGCTCTAACAACCACCAACAAGATTAAACCAACACAATCCCACCTCATCGTCTTTCGTTTGGATTAACGAGCCTCCACAAGTTCCTGCTAGTTAACTGAGGCTTCAGATAAAGATATTTAATTGCGCCTTGGCAATCCTCCCGCACGGGCACCATCCCTCTCCCTCCACCCAACACACTCAGCGTGATAAGGATCTGGCAAAGTGCTGAGCAGCGACAGTCCCTCCGGGAACAGCGCAAGTATTTTGGGTGCTGGAGTCTGGAAGTAAACACAGGCTTTAACTGTCGTCTCTGGAAACAACAACTGTAATTTTGTTGGGTTTTTTTGGATGAAGTTAGTACAACAAAAATCTGTCTCCTGACAGAGTCTGGCAAGACTCACTGCAGCTCTGTTCAACAGAAATCACAGTAACATTATCACTAACCGATACTGGAACAAAACTAAGGCAAAGCAAATAGCTGGAGTGAGAACGAGAGATCTGACAGGAGCTCCTTGGGACGGGCTTTTAAAAACCGGCTTTCCCTCGGGGGCTGCGGGCAGAAATCGGCTCTGCTGGCACGGCACCTCACCTTCTCCATGCGGATCCGGTCTCCGCACTCGGCCTCCAGGATGTTGTCCATCATGATCAGGTCTTCGCTGGTGACCTTCCACTGCTTGCTGGCGAAGTGCACGACGGCAAAGAGCCTCCCGTACTGCCCCGCTGCGATCAGCCCGTTCACCCTCCGCACCACCTCTGTCGGACAGAGCAGGGAGGGATTGCTGCAGCAAACCCGGCGCGGTGCTGCTCTAAACCGGCAAACCCGGCGCGGTGCGCAGAGCTGCTCTAAACCGGCAAACCCGGCGTGGTGCTGCTCTAAACCGGCAAACCCGGCACGGTGCGCTAAGCTGCTCTAAACCGGCAAACCCGGCGCGGTGCGCAGAGCTGCTCTAAACCGGCAAACCCGGCACGGTGCTGCTCTAAACTCTGCTCTGCTGGGAACCTCTCAGCAAGGACCAGGAGCAGTGTTGTTTCTGATGGGGTCTGAGCCTCTCTTTCCTAAACTTAATGACCTATGAGTATTTTAGTTGCTGGCAAACCCGCGCATAAACAAACACCTCATATACACAGTGTGCAGCTAATGTAACACTCGACTTCTCAGGCTATTTCTTAGCACCCTAACGTTCACTGTATTGAGATTTAAAGCCTTCCAGGACAGGGCGCTTGTCCACACATCCCACACGTGGCGGGCAGCTCCCTCAGTTTCCGTGTAACACGCAGAAGGCCCAGGACCACAAACACTGTGCAAGGCACATGGGAACGCCAGGAAGTTTGGGAAAGCACACAGGGAAAGGGCTCCCGTGTGCTAACAAAGCCTGGCCTGACAACCTGTGCCTGCTGCAAAGACAGAGCCCTTTCCCTCACTGTTCCAGAAAATCTCTTGCCACACGCAGAGCAGGTGCCCGAGCAGCACGGGGCCCAGGGACCGGGTCCTGCACACAGACAGACCCGGTTCTCTGGATCAGCTCCCTGTGCAGTGAAGCCCAAACCAATTTTGATGGGAACACCAAAAGATATCACTAACAAGTGCCGTCACGCTGCCAAACAGCAGCTTTCTACCCTCCTGAGCTGCTCGGGAAAACAGCAGCTTCTCTGTAACTGGAAAGATAGATTTTCTTCATTGTCCGCAAAAGCGGCTAATAGTTTTTTCTTGGAACATACACAACACAACATCCCTTTGGGACAGACAAGAATTCAGCAGCCAAACCAAACCCAGCCCTTACCGGAACACTCGGAGAGCGTCCAAGTTCCAGCCCAGCAGAAGCAAACTATTGAAGACAAAGGTAAGAACAGAAACGATCTGCAAGGCAGCAGTTGCTGCAGTTCCCTTTAGGATGAAGAGTTTAGCTTCTGTGTTGCTGGAATTGCTGTCCCAAAAGAACAATCCACTGTGTTCTCTTTGCTCTGATTCACAGTGGTCCACTACAAAACACCCAGAGAAAAGATACAACCCTCTTCCTTTGTTATGCCCTCACCAGCACAACGGGTACAACCAATTTCTTCCTGCTCCAAACTGCTGATCTCTGTACATCAGCCGTCCTGTGGTCAACATTTCAAAACCAAAATTCCAAAATGTTGGACCACAATCTTCTCTTGGCAGAAAACAGGGAGAGTCATGCTCTAACGAGGGTTATTTCCTTGCCAAATTGCAACCGGCTGCCCACAGGCCCTTCTCATCTGTTTGTAAGCAGAAAAGGCACGTTGTCTTCACCGCACTTGGGCTCCCAAGTTGCAGATAACTCCTCCAAACAGTGATGTTTCCATCTGACTGTTAGCACGGCTTGTACCTCAGCACCATGTGGAGCGACCCCTCCTGAACTGTCCCTGTCTGTTCCCACAGCCAGCAGGAAAACGGCGGGCACAACTCAAGCGCTCTCGCTCTGCTTTGCTTTGGATGAGCACAGCCAGGAGCTAACGACCCCACTCATCAACAGGAGGAGGGCACGGGGCAGGAAATCACAGGAATCCATGTGGGGAACATGGGATGCTGTTCACTATGGGGCTTCTGCACATCAAACTGAGCAGTTCACGGTTCACCGCTGGGTCAAACCGTGCTCGGGGACAAAACACTCATCTGTCACTTGAGCACCCCCAGGAGCGCAGAGAGATGAGAAGTTGTGCGCGGCATCCTGCAGCCGTGCAAGGCTGATCGCTGCGGGCTCCGGGCACCGCTGCGGGGACCACTGGCTGCGATCAACGGTCCTGACCAGCCGTGGGGACAAGAATCGTTCACCGATGTCACGTCCCTCCCCAGCTGCTCGCTGCCACATGTCACAGCTCCGCAGCCCCGCCAGTGCCCACCGCCCACCTGCTCCTGCTGGCTCTGGCACTGCCTCAGGCACCGAAAGCCACCCGCTCTCTGGTGTGCCCACCAGCCAACTGCTTCTGCTGGCTTCAGCTCTTTCATTTATCCATTAAAATAAAAACAACTGTTTTTTCCTGTCCAAAATGCTTGTTTCATGCTTTCAAAAGCAACACACCACATGAGGTAAGGTTCCTCTGGGGGTGTTACAAGCTGTCACGCTCTCTCAAACTGAGGAGACCTCACATTCTACCCAAACCCCCAACACCAGGAGCTGGAGCACAAGTCTGGAGTCAGAAATGTGAAGAACAAAAACCAGCTCCAGGCATTGCGGGCACTTCTCTATGCTCAGTGGCCATGGTGGAGCGCGAGTCGTCACCTGGACACTCAGGACCTTTACCTGCATGATACTTCGCCTCTTCCACCGGGTCTGGGAGCTTCACTTCAGGCCATGGGGGCGAAGTCAGAGACGTTTTGGCAATAAGTCTGTGAATGAAAAGGGAGGATTCACTTGTAGGAAACAGATATAAGAGACGTAAAACATGAGGAGAGGAAAAAGGGTAAAAAGCTGGAGATGGAGCGGGTTGACTGAGAATTCCCCCAGGATGGACGATGACTTGTTCCTGATGCCGAGATCTGCAGCTGGATGCACCACTGGTGACCAAGCTCAGTGACCACCAGTGACTTCCCACCGCCTCGTTTTACAGACTGGAATTGTGTCACCAACTCCAACGGGAACAGACCCACCTTAAGCCTTGCTTACCCCTGAGCTTTAGCTGCAAGGCTCTTGTTAAGCTTTTCCAGGAATAAGGCACAAGTTACCTCCAGCACAGCTGAGAGGATGAAGTGCTAATGCTCCTTCAGTGCCATGTACGGAGCTCCGGAGTTACTGGCAGCAGGACAAGGTGCCTTGATGGGGAAGAAGGGCTAACGAGCATTCCTAATGATCGCTCCTAACCAGCCTTGAGCGCTGCACATCAGTGACACACGTGCATCCTTTCTGCCTCTGTTCTCTGAAGCTCTTCTCTGTTAAATGACAGTTTAGAGAGCACCTTAAGACCGCAGCTGGGTTCTTTATAGGAGAGTTCTGCGGCTGCTCTTCCTTTGTCACTGACAGCCGTGTTCCCTGAATGGCGACAATAACGGCATCTGCCCCCAGCGCCGCTCAGCGTTCAATACCACAAACGCTGAGCGCAAAAGCCTCTTCTGTGCTATTACTGTGCCTGTGCACGATTGATAACACGGCGCTGGGGGGGACCAGCAGCGGCATCTGACGCGACTCCTCAGCCCCGTCAGGGATCAGGCCGAGCAGGGCCGGGAGCGGGACACGTGCTGCCCCACACCCAGCCCCGCGCGCCCAGCGCTCCTCCTGGGACCGCCAGCACCACGGTGCTTTGCTAAAAGGTGCAAATTAAACCCTTATTGTCCCCGAAAGGTCAGCTTCCACTGCTGTGACACAGAATGGCTTTAATCACGTCTTTTGGAATGCTGTGCAGCTGCGCTGAGACACGGGACTCTGTTTCCAGACGTGGCACCAGTCCCCACAGACCCTCCTGGTGACCAGCTCGGGGGCTCCCGGGTGTCACAGATCCCCTTGGGGTCACTCAGCACCGAGACACCACAGCAACAGCCACAGCTCAAACTGCACCAGCGCCCGAGTGACAAATTCTGCACAGAAGACACGTTACCTGGAGCCTGCTCTACCTTCTGCACCGAGACGTTGCTCCGTTACCTCCTGAACACGGTCCACGGCAAGCACAGCATCTCACACCGACAGCATGGTGCACAAACGGGGTCTGAGGGCCAGCGGGGCACAGCACTGACACAGACCAAGAGCCTGAAAACCGCCGGGGCGTTTCAGTGAGCAGCCAGCAAGACGTTCTCGTTACCTGTCGTGGTGGGTTCCTTCTGCTTTCCTCAGGATTATCACCAGGCGGGATTCTCCGCCTCTAAACTGAACTATTATAATAACTCCTGAGGCCCAGAGCCCCCCAGTCAGTGCTGCAGGCACCCGCCTGCACACGCGGCCGCTGGCAGCGGCACGGGCAGCGCTAAGTCACGAGAACCCCTGTAAAACACCAGAGCCAAACAACAATTAACTCGGCTCAAACGGGCCACGGGGTGCTAATTCAAAAATGAAACGCTGCGCGAGACGCACAGTGTGAGTTTGGGTGGAAATAATGCAAACAGCACTGGCTTATAATTAGCCGGCTTTCAGGAACTCTAGGACAAGGAGCAACAACAAGGAGGACTCTGTGTAAGAGCCGGGTACAAGAACTACTGATTTGCTCCCAAAGAACTGGGGAGCAAAGCCCCGCTCCGAGCAGGGACGGTGCTCTGCACGGGCAGAGGTCGCATCAGAACACGCTGCAGGGCAGGGAGAGAAGGGTCCATCTGGCAGCACTCGGGGATTAGCCCCAGAGGTGCCAAACGCCTTTACGCACAAAGAGATGTGACTGAAAGGCACCAGATTATAGTCCCTTATTAAGCAGGAATCTACAGTACCACAAAGACAATCTCGGATTTAAAGAGGAGGGAGATCTCACTGAAATGACCAGAGAGGTGTCAGTTTCTGAAACATGAAGGGAACGGTGCTGCTCAGTAAATCCCGTTTCTGTCATGAATGAGAAGTTCAGAATTTCCTCTGTGCTGAGATCTACATTTTCTATAAATAACGCAGGATGCACAAACTGCATAAATATTCAGGAGTAAACATCAGATGCTAGTGAAAGGCAGCAAAATTAACACAAGAGCAGCTGCATTTGATCAGTTTCCTCTGTGCTGCCCAGCGATGCCTCTCGAAGGGCTGTAATTTCCCAGAACTCAAAGCAATCATGAGCAAGCGCACACTCAGCACCGAGGCCTCGGGGTCTGCTGCACGGTTTGGTGACAACACCGGGCACCGTGTCCCGGGGCAGAGACCCAAACTGCTCCCACACGCCTGAGGAGCAGCGGGAAGAGGCCACACGAGCATATCCTGCCATTTTTCCCCCATGCTGCTACAGGAATTCGCTATTTCTGCAGTGTCCCCTTCTGGCTGAGCTCGCAGCAGCACAGCCCACACCAGATCCCAGCAAACACAGACACAAACCGGCAGCTCTCAAAGCGTGGAAACCAGTGAGGCCTGAAGTCTCCCGGCACGGCGTCCTGCAGCACTGGGGCTGTAAATCACATTTTAGGCAGACTGCGGAGCCATTTCTGCATCTGTCAGGTATCGGAGAGCCCAGGCAGGAGGTGGCCCTTGCCGGAGGAGCAGAGAACCTGCACCTCAACCACAAGTGGCAGCTGAAGCCCTTCCTGCAGCTGAGCAGCCTGCGATGCGCTGACCTGAGCGGCTCCTCTGCTGCCTGCTACAGGCTGAGCCCGCCCTGCCGCCCCTTCCTCAGCGTGGGATCTGATTATCTGTCTCTAGACTCTGCTGCTTAATTTCACAGATCAACAGAAGCATCTTCCTGGCAATGGTGACCGCAGGCACAGTCCAAACCTCACAGGGGTGACATGTCCCTTTTCCAAAGGGAAAACCGGCTCCAGCCCCACCAAGGACAGTCGGAAGCAAAGCAGAAAGTCGGGTGACATTACCCTTGCTGCAGCGACGTGCTCTGGGAGCTCTGGCGCCGAACCGCAGACGAAAGCAGGAAAGCTAAAAGGGAGAGAGGGAGAAAACATTAAAAACAAGCAGGGACTGCTGGTCCCACAGCTCCCGAGCAGCCGCCGCAACGCCAGGTGAAACAGGGCAGCGGGGCAGGATCAGCAGATTTGGGGCTAACGCCCCGGGTTTTCCCTGCCCCACACACCTGTTCTTCCAGCACGCGGAGTGGAGGAGCTGCGACAGCCGAATACGGGGTCAGAAAAATGCATTAGTGCTCCTCGGAGCAGCGCATACACAAGCAAACGTTCACAGAAAGAGCGAAGCTGTGTTACCATTCCAATACACAAATATGCAAAACACGAGGGGCATCCTACAACCTGAGTTACAGTTTGAGTGTAACCTCAGCATTTTTTGGAAAGACACTGGACTTGCACACACTGTTAATTAGCAGAAAGAGATAAAGGCCTAAAAATACATGCTCATGGATTTATCCCTCTGTTATGTCAGGGATAACAAGACGTGCTCTGGAACAATTTGCTCAATTAAAGACAGACCCTGCACAGCTTCTTTGCAGGAACTTTATCTTTTTTGCTCACCAGCCAAAGCACAACCAGTACGAGGGACTGGGGGCACATCTTAACCCCACCCGTTCCCAGCCGCCTCATGTGCAGAAGCTGCGGTTCACCCAGGCACAGAAACAGAACCCCAACGTGAGGCCAGGGCCCCCAAGCCCCCATCTGCTCCCAGCAACCCCACCAGCTGCCCCACGGAGGGCGGGAGGAGGTTCGGGGGTCCCCACGCACCCCCCAGCTCCTGAAATTTGCTGAGACGTTCATGGAATCATTGAATTACTTGAGTTGGAAGAGACACTTAATATCTTGAGTCCAACCACAACCCACACTGTCCCTGCCCCATGTCCTGAGAACCTCATGTCCGTCTGTCCAGCCCTCCAGGGCTGGTGACTCCAGCACTGCCCTGGGCAGCCTGTTCAATGTCCCACAGCCCTTTGGGCAAGAAATTGTTCCCCACATCCAACCTCAACCTCCCCTGGCGCAACTTGAGGCCGTTTCCTCTGCTCCTGGCGCTTGTTCCTGGGGAGCAGAGCCCGACCCCCCTGGCTCCAAGCTCCTTTCAGGCAGTTCAGAGATCAGAAGGTCTCCCCTCAGCTCCTGTTCTCCAGCTGAACCCCCAGGTCCCTCAGCCGCTCCATCACACTTGTGCTCCAGCCCCTCACCAGCTCCGCTCCCTTCTCTCCACTCGCTCCAGCACCCCAAGGCCTTTCTTGGCGTGAGGAGCCCAAACGCCAGGCTCGGACAAGCTGTGTAAAGCCCATTCTCCCGCCCGGCCCCCCTCACCTGCCGCCCTCCGCCGCGTCCCCGCCAGCGCGGCCGCCATGGCCTCCCCGCCCCGCGGCCCGGAAGCGGAAGTGACGGCGGAAGTGACGGCGGCCATGGCGGAGGAGGCGGCGGAGCGGCAGCTGGAGCTGCTGCGGGAGGAGCGGGAGGCGGAGCTGGCCCAGAGCAGGTACCGGCCCAGCCCCGGGCACCGGCGGGACACGCTGCTCGCACCCCGTGGGGCCTGCGGGCACCCGGGGGAGACCCCCATGGACCCTCCCCTGGGGCCTGCGGGCACCGGGGGACACCCTGACAGACACACAAACCAATTAGGGACCTGTAGGAAACCCTGACAGACACATAAACCTCAGGGACCTGCTGGCACCTGGGGGAGACCCTGCTGTCACCTCTAGGAAACCTGATGGACCCTCCCCTGGGGCCTGTAGTCGCCTATGGAAGACCCCGCTGTCACCTATAGGAAACCCTGACAGACAGATAAACCTCAGGGACCTGCTGTCCCTTATGGGAAACGTGCTGACTCACTGCTATAGGACCCTCCTGTCACCTGTGGGGAGCGTGCTGTCCCCCAGAGGACACACTGCTGTGCTCACCCCTATGTAACCAGCTGCTCTCACCTATGGGGACCCTGCTGGACTCACCACAAAGCACCAGCTCACCCTGTGGGAATCCCCCATAGCGCCTGCTGTCACCTATAGGTCCCAGCTCAGCCAGCGGCACCCCAGGGCTCCTCGCCCACCCTGCCCTGCCCTCCTGCTGACACTGAATCCCACCCGACTGCATCGGATCCCTGGTGCCAGAGAGGGTGAGGGATCCCCAGGGCCCCCGGGATGCGTGGGGCTGTGTCGGGGTGCAGGCACCCCCACTTCTCACCCCGCCCTGAGGACAGAGGGTGCTGAGAGGCAGGACGAGGCCACCCAGGGCTGCCCAAATTCCCTGACTCTTCAGCTCCCCACAGACCAGCCTGCAGGAAACAACCCAAACTGGGGGCCTAAGGAGAATAAACCTGGGGGATCTGCTTTTTTATTTTGATCTATACAATCTGCCCCCCTGCCAAGTGAGACAGTTGACTTTGGCCCCAAACGTCAGTCTGCAAAGACACCGCCTGCAGGGGTTTGCCTGAGATTAGCACACCTTCACCTGAAAAATGGCTCATCTTCCATTTTAGCACTTACATGTGACAGGAGAAAATCCAGGTTGTTCTCTCCCGGGTCGTGGGATGTGAGTAACCGGGCAGGTCCTTCCTCTTCACCCCCAGGCAGGAGAGGGTAAAACACAGAGAAACAAGTGTTACCTCTGCTCCAGGCTCCACAAACATCCTCCCGTTTCCCCAAACAGGCCTGTGGAAGCTGATCCAGTTACATCACTGCAAAGTGATCACATAGCCAACAGTTCAACAAGCTGGTGTCTGCCATCATTCCCTGCTTCTTTGCCATCTCTCCCCCATCTTTTTTGTCACCTGAAGCTTTGAATCTCAGCCTCAGTCCAAGCAAACGGTGTTCATGCTGGTGTGTGTTCCCAGGGCATGGCAGGAGAGCGTCTCCCTGAAGGAGCTGCAGCGCAGGGGGGTCTGCTTGCTCAAACTCCAGCCTGCCAGCCAGAGAACCGGCCTCTACGGGCGGCTGCTCGTGACGTTTCAGCCCAGAAAATGCGACTCGGATGCTGAGCTGCCCTACAACAGCTTCGGGCCTGGTGAGTGACGTTCCTCTCAGTGCAAAGCGGGTAAACAAGAGCTGGCTAACGTCTTCTTCTTGACATCTTTGTGTTGTAAAATTTGTAAAGACTGAGGAATCGATGCAAAAAAATGGGAGAAAAGGTTTCTGCTGTGGTACAGGCGTGACACAGTCTGCCCGTGGCAGGAACACGGTGCCAGGGCTGCGCTGCGTGGCTGCTCTCCCCAGAACTGCTGCTTTTCAAAACGTTTGCCCCGCCTCACGCTCTCTCTTGTAACTTCTCTTGCAGGGGACATCGTGGGCCTTTACGATTCAGCTGACCGTGGGGACCCACTCTCCACCGGCATCGTGACACGTGTCACCTCCAGAGCAGTGACCGTGGCCTTCGAGGACTCTGGGGACAACGTGCTGAGCCTGGACCGTGAGAGCTTGTACCGCCTGCTGAAGCTGGCCAACGACGTCACCTACAACCGGCTGAAGAAGTAAGGACTGCAGGGTTGCAGCTCACCTCAGGAGCACAAAAGCCAGTAGAAAATTGCCACATTTATTCTGGAAAAACTCTTCTGAGGCAGATCTGAGTCTGCTTCCCTGGGCTTCGTTTCTCTCCTTTCCCGTCTTGTTCTTGTGACTCCTCTGGCAGCTCCACTTCAAGGAGGTACCCACCTTTTGAGGGTGCCTTTCTTTTTCTGCTGACTGCCAAGGAACCCCTACCAAGACCTCTCAATTGGACGTGTTGTGCTGCATATCACAACAGCCTGAATTTATCTCCCCCACTGGCTGGCGTGGTCCTGCCTGTCTCTCTTCCTCTCCACCCCTCATCCCATGCTCAGCTGCTCTGTTGGTCCTGTCTCATATCCCCTCTGGTACTCACTGGATTCTGTGTCGAGCCTTTTGCACCCTGGCAGGAGAATTTAATGGCTCCTTGCTGAATTAATGTGCTGAAAAGGCCCGGCACAAGGTCTGACCGCATCACACTGGAGTAATCGTGGGAAGCGGAAGTCTGGCCAGCACAAGGGATGTGTGAGGGTGGGGGATGCAGCAACTTGACAGAATTGTGGAGTAACGCTTTTCAGCTTTGAGGAGTTTAATCTGCGCCCGCAGTCTCCTGTCGCAGGGCCCCGAGGCACACAGGATCTGCGAAGGAGTTCCCGCTGTGCGTAACCTGCCTGTTTCCTCCTTCCCAGAGCTCTCCACGCGCTGAAGCAGTATCGCGGGGGTCCGGCCTCCCACCTCATCGACGTCCTCTTCTTTTCTGCCGAGCCAAGCGCATTCAGCGAGACAAGTAAGGAAGCTTCTTTGTACGATTTTGTACCAGACTGATGGCAGGCTCTTTCTAGAGAAATTTTCTGCAGTTTAAGGTCACAGCCCCTGAAGCTTCAGAGTCAAGCACACGCACTGAGCCTCCTGCTGGTTTTAGTCTGCCTGGGTATGTGCAGCTGAGAGTTCTGCAGGGGTAGAGCTTTGTCAGATGGTCTGATGAGAGCAGCAATGTTGCTGCTCCTGTGCAGGTTTTAAGCAAATAAATGGAAAGTTCCTGTGGGAAAAGGGCAGGAAATCTTTGCTTTGTAGAGCGATCAGCAAAGCCTGAGGTTCTCTGCCCACAGGTGAGGGCTCTGCACTCTGTCCCTGCCCAGCTCAGGGATGTTCATTGCTTCAGATGTCACCTCTGACAGAGGCAAAGAGCTGGAGCCCTGGGCCATGACCACGCAGGCATTTCCTGCACTGTGCTCCTCTCCCAGCCCCGTCTTGGGGGCTGCCCAGCTGAGGCCCTTGTCATCATCATCATTAGCTGGCTAATGCTCCCTTTCTCAGACTATACCAAGTGAAGCTGAATTCTGCCCGAAAACAGGCAGGATTTGTGAGGGGGAATCTGTTTGCACACATTCACGAGTCTGAAACTCTTCAGTTTATGGGGCATTTCTGGTTTGCTTCCTGCCCCAATCCCATCCATAAATAAACTTCAAAGATCAGAAACTGCCAGCTCAGCTTCTGCATTGAAAATCCAATAACTCTGCCTCCCTGGGCATGAGGTGACTGTAGAACTACTGCAGTTTCAAACAGCATGGGAAGACTTGTATTTTTATTTTTACAACCCAATTGTTTTCAGCCAAGCAGGAGTGCACAGGCTGCTTTGGTTTCATCAAATACTTAAAGCCTCACAACTTGTTTACCAACAGCTGTCAAAAAACTGCATACAAGTAGAACCCCTTTCACTTGGATATTTTTTGATGCAAGTCTTTGAAAAAATGAAAGACGAAATGACACAGCTTACCCTTTCGGAAATCGTGGGGAAACCAAATGAATGTCATCCCATAGCAGAGGGGAAACAGCAGCTGGGCTGTGAAACTCAGGGAGTGAAGGCAGAGGGTTCAGAGCCACTCTCCCTTCCCCTCAGCACCCCTGCAGGCAACTCTGCTGATCAAACACACCAAGGATGGAGACTTAATGTTAGCATGAGTCATATCTCCATCGTTCTAAGCACAGAGTTTAGCACAAATCAACCCTCTCAGCCTTTTGGCTGCCTCAGGACCTTGGGGCAGTCAGATTTTTAATATTAGATAAAAGAATTACATTTTAATGAACTAACTTTTGTAGCAGCTTCAACTCTGCGTTTCCCCTGTGGTAGCAGAACTGTTTCTCTAATGAAGAAAAATTCATTTTCAAACTGCTCAGATGTGTCCAGCTGAGCCCAGAGGTGAATTTCACCTCTCGCAGCACCGAGAACACTGATTGATAGAACCGTTCAGCCGCAGACAGAGCAGGTGCAATAGGAGAGGGCAGCAGATCACCTGAGAATGGCAAAACGCTGTGGCAGGGTGGAAAGGCCTTCCGTGTACCTTCTCAACTTATAGCTCCTTTCTCCCCAGCTGGAGAGAAGTGATACTGGCCAGGAATTAAATAATAATGACTTTAAGTAGGTCCTGCAAGGCGCCTTGAGCTGCCAGTCTCAGGTGAGTGGGGGGGAACCCAGCAGCTGGCTGGGTGAATCCTGGCTAGGACACACATGTGGTGGGACACGCAGCTCCTTGGGTGCCCACGCACCGCAGGACACGGCAATGTGTCCCTGCACACAGAACAGAAACCCACAGATGCGTTGGCTGGCTGCAGAACGCAGCGTTTCCCAGGTGCGTGCTCTGGCATGGAAGGACAGAAAAATCTCGCAGTGTTTCAGGCTGCTCCTCCTCCTTCCATGACCAAGCACCTCTGAGCCTGGTTTCTTAGGGAGATGCTTCCCTGCATCTGTCTCATCCATTATCTGATTCCAGACAAGCCCGTCAGGAGTCTCGGAGTTAATAAGTTCTGTACATCTCATAAAACTGGCTGTCTAAACACACATCTGCATCAGCGCCGTTCCAGGGTGCAGTGTCGTCTCCACCTCAACCAGAAGGCCAGAAAGCCAGGGCTAGAAGAGAGACCCTATAAACACCCACCCAGAGAGAAAGCTGGTGCTGACAGCATAGGAAGGCCCAGAGCAGATGAGATCCACACCTAGAGGGGAAGCATTTGTCACCTTTTGTACAAACTGGGGGGAAGAACCAAATCACCAGGAGACCGAGAAGCAAGAGGGTCAGTAGGAACCACAAGTACCTGCTCAATGCTGGATGTGCGAGGGTGTTCTCACAAGGGCAGAAGAGGCTCCGGCACGTGATAAGTGCAGCAGCAGAAATCTGACTTTTAAATGTGAGGAGAAAAATTAGAAGCCTCATTTTTCAAGCATGGGAATCTCAGGGGTTTTAGGTGGGTTCACATACCACTGTGCCTTTTCGTAAATCGTGTAGGGACTTGATTTTGAATTGGTGAGAAACTGGTCAGGAGGTGCCAGTGCTACGAGGGTGGGAGCTGAAAGGGCAAGAGAGGGACAGTGAGTCTGGGGAGGCTTCGTGTCCCCAGGAATGCGGCTGTAGGTGCCCAGGCTGCAGCACACGGTGCAGAACTGAGACACAGAACACTCACCATAACACCGAACAACACAAGATGCCGTTCCTCCACCCAGCAGCAGAGCTAACAGAGTCCCAACGCCATCCCCTGCTCCACTGGTGGCTGTTTCCCACCATGGAACCTTGGAACCTGGAGAAAAAAGGGAAAAGCATCTGTTTTTGTATTCTGAAAGGGTGGTTACACAGGGTCTCTTTGGGGCATAGCCAAATAGAGGGACATTAGCCTTGGGGCCAACTGGCAAACAGCTTTTAGTTGCTTATATTTTGTTGTGCTGCACTGTGATCTTCTCAGGAGCCGATCACAGCTGCCTGGGTTACCATGGGAGCGCAGGTTGCCAAACGCCAGGCCTGGAGAATCCAAATTACAGCCTGTGTCATCCCAGGAGGGCGCCCAGATCCAGTTGACAACCAATTAGCTTGACAGGGCGTCTGATAAAGCCAATGGCAACATGGTTTTGAGGTCGTTAGTGGCTGCTGGCGTCTGACCAGCACACGATACTGGGTTACTAAAAACAACATTGATATCGCAGGAGGGTAACAATGACAGAAACCATTCCGTGCCCTTTTGCCCAGCTCCTGACGACTGGCAGCGTCCCTGCTGCGCTGATTCGCTCACCGTGTGAGGAAAATCCTGCTCACTGCTGGGGGATGAATCCCCGTGATAACAGGCACAGGAGACTCCCACCAGAACAGTGTCCTGAGCCTGTTTTGGGGAGCAGGCCTGTGAGATGTTGTCAGTTATTGGGAAAAAAAATGCAACTCAGAATAAATATCCTTGGCATAACACAGAAACACTAGACAGGCTGTGGGAAGTAACCTATGGAGCAGCCAAGGGGAGCCTGTGAAGGTGTCGCCAGTGGTGGGAGGGATCTGCAGCTGAGAACAGGGCTGGTCCCCACCACAGAGCATCTCCTGCCCTCACCTTGCTGCCTCCTGACAGGTACCGAGTGGGAGGAGCAGCTTTCCAAAAGGCAAACTGAACTGCACAGGTTTCTGCTCTTGTCAGACTCTCTGGGAAGCAAAACCCAGAAGCCCAGCCCTAAGAATCACCCTGCTTGGCTCTTCCCTTCAGCCTGCGCTCCTGGCCAGACACAGTCAGAGCTTCCAGACCTCACCCAGTGAACCCTTCCCTGCTCACAGTGTGTGTACACAGGGCCCCTGCGCCCACACCTTGTGGCGGATGTATAGAGGCTTGGCTTGCCAGCAGAGGCCAGCATTGCTCTGCTTGCTGGACGGACACATTCCCTTTTCTTGCAGAAATGAGGTTGTGCGTTCTGGCAGGTACAGCCCTGTGCACATCACTGACACGGCTCTCCCCTGTGCCTGGTGCGGGAACCCCCGTGCCCAGCCGCTGCCTGGCTCGCCTGGAGCACAAGAGGCATGGCTTGGAGCTGATTATACCCATTGCTGTAAAAAAACACATAAAGAGAGAGAGGAGGAAGGAAAAAAGCCCACTGGAGCAGCAGGGGTGTCCCCAGTGGAAGGTGACCCAGGCAGAGCACTGGGGAGCTCAACCAAAACTTCCTTGGCCTCGTGGCACGTGTCTGGTGAACATGACAAGGCGCTTGCAAAAAGTCTCAGATGCTCCTTGTCCCTGTGTGCTGTGACACCTCATGTCAGAGGCCACGAGGAGGCCCTGGGCAGGGCAGGGGCAGAGCTGGTCCTTGGGAGCACCTGTGCCACTTCCAAAGTGGTGCTTCTGCAGAGCCCTCGGCCAGCCCTGCTGGGCTGGGTAAACTGCGTTTCTTCAGGTGAGCATCCCCAGAGCCCAGCTGGTGCATGGAAAGAGTTGAGGAGCCCCAGCACCCCGTGAAGGCTCCGTCCTCCTCCTCAGCACCGCGTGCCCAGGCAGAGCCATGTTCCCAGCCTGCCCACACAGCAGCTCTTGGCAGAGGATTGAAAGGGAAGAGGGGGTGCGAGCGTGTGAAGAAGAGCCAGTTTCTGATCTCATTCCTTGAGGAAGGAAATATCAATGACTCCTACGTCCCGGCTGTTCCTCATTGTGGGAAATGCCTTCCAGTTTTTAAGCTATTCTTTCTTTTTCCCCAGCCCATGGGATGCTTCCCAGTCCTCTCTTAGTGGTTAGCACAGCAGCTCAGAAATCACGAACAAAGCAAGAGGCAGGGTAAGGGGAAGAAGGCATCGTTAGTCCCGATTCATTCTTCCTCACCAAGCACCTTTGTAACAACCATTATTTGTTTAACCCGGACACCTCACTTGGTCGTGCTGCTTCAAAACTCAGTGCCAGAGGCCACATGGGAGCTGCACAAGTTAACCTGCCTCAAACCGGGAGAAACTTCACACTTGTAACCATGCTCAACGCAAGGACAGAGATAAAACACATGATACCCAACAGGGAACGGTGCCCAGAGATCTGTCTTATATAAGCTTCTGTGGGAACATTATTTTCGGTAAACCTCAGTCTAATGAGTCATCATCTCTGCTGTAATTAACTTCCATAACGAACAAGGAGATTAGCAGCAGGATTATGGGGGATGACAATAAATATGGGTTTAAATTAGATAAAAAGGTAAAAAAAGCAGCTCGTGAGAACTCAAGTCTTCTGCAGCGAAACCAATTCAGTAATGCAGTTTGCGTATTCTTTTGCCTTTTTGCCTTTCTGATCATTAAAGCCCAAACTAATTTGAGTGTTCATCATCTATATTTTGCCAGTTCGTATTTTTTCCTGCCTTCCTTTTCAGTCATTGTTGGACAACAGAGAGCTGCTCTTTTGTGCTCACAGGCGCTGGAGGTTTTCCTGCTGCTTTTTCACTAGAGCAGTGTTGGGCTTGTTGACTGCAATGGGAGCGATTCGTTTGCAGCATCACCTAGTTCCTCCTTGAAGGCTTGCTAGGTGTGCTGGCTCACCTTTAAAATAGACCCAGAGCACCCTCCACACCCAGGACATCCCACGATGGCTGTTACAGCAAGGAAATGCCTCTTTAAATGCTGGAAAATTCCAGAACGGGCTGGCTGTGTTCACAACTGATCGCCTGTTCCCTATGAACAGCAGGTTGGGAGAGAGGGGGGATGCCACGGGTGCAGGGTGGGCAGCCGGTTCATTTTGAAAGCATCACAAGCTGCATTTTTACCCGTCGGGGCTCTTTTAGCCCCCCAGGCCATAGACAGCGTGCCTTCCTCCCCAGGAATGTTCTCTCGTTATCAAACTGATCGGGGCCAGCTACCGAGCGCCTCTCATTTGGATGGATGTGTGGCTCTGAGCGAGCACCAGGCAGGGCTGAGCTCCCGGTGAAATCTCCTCCTGTCTCCGCAGAGCCCCTGCAGTTTTTCAACCCCTCGCTGGACGCCTCGCAGAGGGAAGCCGTGTCCTTTGCGCTGGCACAGAGGGAGCTCGCCATCATCCACGGGCCCCCTGGCACCGGGAAGACCACGACGCTGGTGGAGATCATCCTGCAAGCTGTGCAGCAGGGCCTCAAGGTGAGTGGTGGTGGCGGGACAGGAGCGGCAGGGATCACCTTGGTTTGGTTTGCAAACCCATGGGGCTCCACAGCAGCTGGAGCAGATCCAGCTGTGCTACACGGCAGGGTCCGGCTTGGCTTGCGTGGACCAGGGAGTTTCCCCATCAGCTGAAATTAGGGACAAGTAGAAGCTCCAAAGCTCAGGGTTGCTGTTTGTAGAAGACCCTGCATCTCTAGGGATGCAGGTCCTGCTGATGATCAAAAGCTCCTTTATCCTCTAGCTTGAACCGACTTCTAGGCAGAAAGTTTAAGTTCACAACTTGTGGCCTAAGCAAACTTAGTTATTTATGCTAAGCAAGTTCTATATAAGCAGTTTTTAAGCAAGTTCTGTAAGAAGCAGTATACCAAATAGTTCAATAAGCTAAGGCAGTCTGTTTCCTGTCATTTGGAACAAACCAGAGGAGTCGGAGGTCTGTGTGCAGTTCTAGGGCTGCAGCATCCTTGGCATAACAGCACTCATGCTTCAGAGCAAGGCGAGAGTTGCCTTTGGTGTCTGGAGGCTGCGGAGATGTCAGAGGTTCGTTCCCCATAGATAAGTTTGTTCTTGCTCTCTGTCTTCCTGCTCGGACACGGTTTCTCCAGCGTTTTGCTGTGTGTGGCAGTACCGAGCCCTGGCTTTCTCCCCGTGCAGGTCCTGTGTTGTGCCCCCTCCAACGTGGCCGTGGACAACCTGGTGGAGCGGCTGGCGGGGCAGGGGGCGCGCGTGCTGCGGCTGGGCCACCCCGCGCGCCTGCTGCCGCACATCCAGCGGCACTGCCTGGACGCCGTGCTGGCCCGCGGCGACAGCGCGCGCATCGTGGCGGACATCAGGAAGGACATCGACCAGGCCGTCGTACGTGTCCCCGCCAGGTGCCCGGGGGGGTTCCCAGCTCTCTAGATCAAGCTGCTTGTCTCCAAAAGTAATGACCAACTCTGCTGCTTCTTGGGGGTGCTTAGAGGACAATCACTGCAGCCGGGTGCTGTGGGTTGCCCCAGAATGGGTGGCTAGAGGCAGCTCACAGTGACTAGTCCTGGTGTGAGCCAGGTTCAACCTGACATTTGTGGGTCCAGGGCACCACAGGGATGTTCCTGATCCAGATCCGACTGCGTACAAACGGGGTGGAATATTGGTGGGCGTGAGCCTCTCTGTGGTGGGTCAGGAGCAGAAAGGCCACTTCAGGGGAGAGGAAAGGAAAACCAGCTTAGCGCAGGGACTACTGGTGATGGCCGGAGATGTGTGTGGCCTGGATTCGTGCCATTTACTCTGGGAGACATTTAAGTGGCCTTGGAGGGAAGGAGCTGTGGTGCAAGCCCGGCGGTTCTAGAAAGGGAGAAGGCATCTCACAGAGAACTGCTGCGGTGACCCGCCACCAGCAGAACCCCTGCTTGCCGAATTCCTCATCGTGACTGCTGCGTGGGGAGGTGCTGCAGTGCCCTGCTCTCCAGATAACCTGTCTGGCATTGTTCATGCAATCAGCTTCACCAGAGAGCAACATTCACATCATTAATTCACTTCCTAACGAGAAGTCTGGCTGTCCTGACACTCCCTCCCACTCTCAGGCACCTCAAGCAGAAAGCAGAGCACACTGTAGAAATGCATCCTTAATTTTCTCTTTCACAACCTAATTTTCCTCAATTTGATTTACAGAGCAGCTCTTTTACTTGAGATGGTAGGTTTTGGCACTAATTAGATTCTTTTTCCCTGCCCATTCTGGGGGCACATTGTCCAGCAGCCAGTTTGCAGCCATATCCAGCTCGAGAGAGCTCCTGTCTCCATCAGCGGTGCAGGAGGGCATCTTCACACCCCTGCATGGATTGGCCAAGTCCATTGTCCTGCCCATTTTTAAAAGACACAGACCAAACATGGTTTTCAGCTCCACAAACATTCCTCTCTTTGAGAGGAGGTTTTTTCCACCACTGATTTCCCATAGTAGAAGAGAAATTTGGGAGAAATCAGAGCCTTCAGAACTGACAGGTCCTGGCCCACCTTTCCCTCATCCTGCCTCAGTTTCTCCCCTGCAATGTCCCCTTTTTGCCCCCATAACAATTTCTTCCTTTGTCTGCTCCACATTTTGACTCTTCTCACCCCTCTCCTTCAGCACTACCCCCAGCCACAGCAGAACTAATAATGCAAATGAAAACCCACATTCTCTTTGCACATTTTCTACCCCTTTGTGTCTCCATCCCTCACCTGCTCAGGCTCCAGCGCCCAAAGTACCTGATAAAGAAGGGTGGTGCAGAGCAGGGTCCATCCCGGTCCCCAGACAGGTCACAGTGACAAGGCAGACAGCTGAGGGACTGCACTAAACCCAGGTCCCAAACCCTGCAGGAGCAAGGCCTGGCCTTAAATGCAGCTCCCAGACCAATGGGTGGGTGGGCGGGGGCCCGAACCAGGCAGGTCAGGACAATTAGAGCCCTAACGAGGAACTAGTGGCACCCAGGCTTACAGGGTGTCAAGCACCATCCTTGGGGACAAGTGGCAGTGCGGTGTCACCTCTGGGCTGGGCTCCCTGTGCCCTCCGCTGCCCTCAGAGCTGAGTCAGTCGGGTGTTTGGATCTGGATGTCAACAGCCAGCACCAGAGAACAGCTGCTGCTGTTAATTTATTGACTAGGTCTTCTTTGCAGGACAGACATGAAACTCGGCCCTACTGGCACTGGCAGTTTTACCCACTTGTCTTCCTCTGGTTGTAGCAGAGAGGAAGTCGATGCTAATCCGCTTTGTCCCGTCAGCTCCGTGAATGTCAGGGCTGGCACCCACCCTGTCCTTTCACATCGAGCTAAGGGAAAGACACCTGTGCGATCATGTTACCTGCATATCTGTCTGCGATCTCTCCCCTGTCGCTCCTGAGCCCATCAGCCAGCTTTGACTGCCCTTGACAGACACGTAGAGGTGTCACAGGTGTTAAATACCTACAAGTTTAACCACAACAGGTAGCTGAGTAGAGGAGTGAGACACATGAATGTCCTTCCTGGGGAAAACATGAGCTGAGCCACGTTAGACGCTGGAGAATCCATAGAGAGGATGATCATAGGAACCAGCAGCTCTTACTGTTCTGGCTGTTTACAAAAGCTGCTGTCTGCAGCCTTTCCAGCCTTCTCAAGCCATCAGCCTTACCTCCAAAGAAATAATCCAAGTTTCCCTCTCAAGGTGACTCGCAGTGACAATAGCTTGGCTCTTGTCTTGTAGCTGCTGGGCTGTAGCTGGGGAAGTGCTGATAACCAGTGCTGATGATGTGATGTGTTAGATACGTTCAATAGGCGTTGCTAAAATAAGGCATGAGCGTGTCTAGATATTGCTCTGAATCATTTACAGCAACTCAGAGACGCCCTTTTAAAACCACAAAGCTGCTGTGTGGCTGGACACGGCGCGGTGAACTCGGGGACCCTGCTGCTGCAAGGGCAGGTGGAGCCAGAGGGCCCCCGTGTCCCCTGAGCCGTGGAGCAGAGTGACACGGGGAGTCCTGCTTCCTCACCCAGCAACGGCACAACACCCCGCTTCCCATTACGCCTCATCACCGTTATAATTGTATATAGTGTAATTATCCATCACTCGCTGCTTTGTGCCCAGACGCTTCGACTGGCGCATAGACTTGGCCGTTGTGTTGGTGCGGTTCATCTTTGCATAGACAGAAATGCTCTTTGTGCTTCAAGCAGCGTGGCTTGTGGAAGGGCCTTTCTGGCACGGAGAGGGAAAAGGCACCAAGGTTTTGTGGGGCTGATCGTGGTGAGCCAGTGGCTCATGGTGATATTGAGAAGCCATGCTGTGTCCAGGGTCTGGGGCTGTCTGAGAAGCTGAACATGTCCCTAGGCCTGGAAACAGTTTGTTGTACCTCAGTATTTCTGTTTTATAGGCAAAAACCAAAAAGGCTCAAGACAAGGGGGAGCGGAGCCATTTCCTGAGTGAGATTAAGGTGCTGAGGAAGGAGCTGAAGGAGCGGGAGGACGCAGCGATGGCCGCAGCCCTGACCCACGCCAGCGTTGTCCTCGCCACGAACACAGGTGCGCGATCCTCCCCTGCTCTGCAGCGCTTCCCCTCACCTGCCGGGGCTCACCTGGGGGCCCTGTGCTCGCCGTCAGCATCCTGCACGTAGGAAGCGATACCCCTGCCGTGGAAGGGCAACACGGGTGCTCAAAGCTTAACACGTGCTAAAGTGCATTTTTAGATCAGATGTGTAATTCCCCAGGGCCAACTTGTAATCTTCAGATTTGGTTGCTCAGGGATTATTTTCTGAAGGGAAACATCAATAGTTTTAGGTCATAAAAAAGAACCTCACGGGGCATTCACAAGTCACTGGTGTGAAAGGTAAATATAAATCCTTCCAGTGCATTATTTGCTGGGAATTGGCCTCTCATTTCTTTTAAGTTTCCCTCAAAGAACGGGGAGGTTTCCTTTTCCAGTAGAACTGGTGGTTTGTGCTGCCCGTGGTGTTGAGCAGATGTGATTTTGCCTGGGACTCTGGGGCTTGTGGTGGTGGTGGACAAACCAGGACCGTGGATTTGGTGTTCTCCTCAGCTCAGCAATCTCGGTATTGTCTGAAATCACAGTTTGATGGAGCTGTTGTTCCTGCAGGCCGGCGCGCTCTGTTGCTCTGTTGCTCTGTTGCTCTGTTGCTCTGTTGCTCTGTTGCTCTGTTGCTAGGGTCAGCCGAGAGAGGATTTAATCCTGGCAGCGCACAGGGACACCAGTGACCTTTAGCTAATGGCAGTTCGATAAAGCTCAAGCCGAGCTCCAGGGCTGGAAGGGAAGAGCACCAGCTGCACCCACATTGGTACAGGTTGTTTTAGATAGAGCCTTTCCACTTCGTTCTGTTCCTTCCACCTTCAGCAGCGCAAAATGGCAAAAGTCACGTTCAAGCTCTATGCCCCTTGTTAGCGAAGGTGTTTCGTATAGGCTGGAAAAAATGTTTGAAAGGAAAACAGGGTGTCTCGGTTGACAAACTGTGACATCTGACCTGACGCAAAGCGGGAGAGGCAGCAGGGTTTGCAGCAGCGAAGCAGAATCGCCCCCATCAGAGCCGCCTGCAGAGCTACACAGCAACAGCGCAGGAGCTTTTGAAAGAGCATTTCTGCAAACGCCGTGAATAAAATCTCCTTGTCTGGCATGCTGGCTTCCTAATCCTCCTCTCCTCCTGCTGCATCTCTTTTTCTGATGAATTGCAGTGGTATTTTTAATGCCTCTGAAATTCACAGTTCTGACCAATGTGTGGATCGATATCGGTTCGTGTCTGGATTGCAGCAGGACCTGTGTAAGGGCTGTTTGGCTGACACTACAAATGGATGTCTGGTTTAACAAAACAGCCCTTGCCATGGCTGGCTGGTTACAATCTCCGGGGCTTTCCCTTTGCCTTTTGTGGCGCAGAAGGACAGGGCGGCGCAGCCGGGCTCCGAGGACTGGGCTCTCAGCGGCTCTTTCCCTCTTGGCGTGTCCCTCGGTGTGTCAGGCGAGGCGAAGCTCAGAATTCGGCTTTGGTTGGAGGGTTTTGTTTGCGTTGGAGGGCAGAAGGAAAGTGGGTGTTCATTAGTGCGCTTGCTCTGCTCCTGCTCCGGGTGAGGCATCGGACCATATTGTTCTGTTTGGCATCTGGGTTTCGCTCTTGTTTTTAAAGAGACTTGGAAGCTTTTGGGCCCAGATGCCAGGGGTAAAAAAAAAAAGACAGACAGAAGTTGGCAAAAACAATTCTGCATATGCAGATAAATGTATGTGTACTTGGGATGGACTGCAGAGATTGATTTCTAAATCTCGGCAGGGAGACATCTTTTACCTGCCTCCTTCAGCCACAGTTAAAGCTATGCGGTGTGTTGTGGGCGCAGGCCGTGGGTGCTGTGCGCTGCCCTGAGCTGTGCGCTTCTCCCGCAGGTGCCTCCCCGGACGGGCCGCTGAGGCTGCTCCCCGAGCAGCACTTCGGGCTGGCGGTGCTGGACGAGTGCGCGCAGGCGCTGGAGGCCAGCTGCTGGGTGCCGCTGCTGCGCGCCCCCCGCTGCGTGCTGGCCGGGGACCACCGCCAGCTGCCCCCCACCATCCTCTCACACAGGTACGTGGCCGCTCGGGCTCCTCCAGCACTCCCCAATGCCTCCAGGGACAAGGTATTTCTTTCACGTGGGTTATTTGTTGGTATCCCCCGTGAGCTGGGTTTGGTCTCACCTTGGGTTTGGTTTCACCAGTTACCAGGGCTCTGTGTGAGGGACGGACTGCTGAGAAACAGCAGATCCACAGCCTGAGACAGGGGGACTGCAGGGACTGCGGGCTGCAGGCTGCGTCTGTGTCCTTCTGTCAGCCAGGGCTGCAGTCTGGGTGTCTGTCCTGCTGTCAGTCGGGGCTGCAGTCTGGGTGTCTGTCCTGCTGTCAGTCGGGGCTGCAGTCTGGGTGTCTGTCCTGCTGTCAGTCGGGGCTGCAGTCTGTGTGTCTGCATCCCGCCATCAGTCACTGAAACACGCCCGGGCTTCAAAGATCTCCGGGCGTCGAGCTTGTGTTGTTTGCTTCGTGTTTTCTCTTTAGCGAGAAGGAGTGCTTATGCTATGTGGTACTATGGGATTACTCAGGATTGTGTGTATTTAGCAGATGTTCTTCCCGAGAGACTCGTCATCAGCAGAGGTATTTTTCAGTTCTGCTTCCTTAGCAGCACTGTGTCTGAATTCTTCATTTTCTCTCTGTTATGCAGAGTAATTTTCGGAGTGGTTAGAAAGGTTGTTCAAAACAGTTTAAAACAATCACATCAGCTATGCAGCCTAGGAAGACGGTAAGCAGACAGAAGGTGAACAAAACAGGGACGCAAATTCTGGTTTCACTGACCAGTGTTTGTATATAAACTTTAAAAGCTTTGTTATTAAGAAAGATAACCTGTTTTTTCTAGATGAGGTTTCTTTGCACCTGGCAAGAAGGGTGCCTGCTTCGCCTCCTCTGCTGACTGCAGCTCTGCTGAGTGAATTCAGGCTCATACTCGCTTTAGTCCAGCTCTTCTCTTCCCGTTATTAAACCCTGCTTCTGCGGTACCACGTGTATTTAAGGTATTAATGCGGGAGCGGGCCTGCCGCAATGCTGCCTTACCACACGCACCGCAGGGGCTGGGAACCCTCACAATGCCCACAGGGTGCGCATTCAGAACGACTGGCGTGCGGAAGAGATCTGGGGCTGGTTTAGATTGCCTGTGCCTCCAGGGGATACTCCACACAGGACTGGCGAGCCATGGGGTAGTTCAGAATAGACCTGTGCTCATGTTTATCGAGCTCTGCATCTGGAATGGCTGAACCATTACTGGGCAGAAGCAGAGAAATAGCGTTGACTTAATAAACTTTCTCTCCTGCTTCCAAAAAAGATAATAAGCAAGGTACGTATCTGTAATCTCCCTTGAATTTTGAACAAGGGAAATGAAAAATCCAAGAGAGGCAGCGGCTCACAGCAGGTGCCTAAGAGACGGTGCAAATAACGTTAAGGCACCGCATCATCTTCCCATTTTACCGTTATCAGATGCACAAATGGAGGCTGTTCTGCAGACCTCGGCGCGTGATGAGCACTCTGCTGCCTGGCGGAGCGCTGAGGCTGCCGAACCGCGCGGAGCCCATCCGGAACCCCTGCGCAGCTGGCAGTTCCCTGCTGAGCGCTTGCAGCTGGGCGCTCTGCCTGGGCTCAGGTCCCTCCGGGCAGCAGCTGAAGGGCTGGGCAAGGCTGGGGAGCTGTGGCCTGCGCTGAGCCGAGGGATGGCCAGAGCCTCGCTTACACCAGCACAGAATTAGTTTAATTTGAAGTGGGATAACAAAACTATTCCCAGTAGAGACAAGCTCCTTACCTGGTGTGCAAGGGACTTTTTGGATCAAGGATCTGGTTACTGGCAAGAAGAAATGTGCAGTTCAGTCCCCTTTAATTTGAGGGTGGTATCAGCAGCAAAAAGCTCCCCCCGGCAGGAACCCCCACTGGGGATCCCCTGCATCTCTGGGCAGATGTGAGCGAGGTCCCGCTGGAGCAGCTGGCAGAGTTTGGCCCAAGAGCCTCCTCGTTAAACGCAAACCAAATTTGATCAATCAGAACAACTTGTTTGGAGAAATCCCATTACTTCTCAGATAAACACCTTTAAAAATGATTAGCTCTTTTCCTCACAGATCTGAACTCTGCCCATGTTTTAATTGCTGCCCCAGCACAGCGTTCGCTGTGCGGAGCGAGGCACAGCGCAGCTTTCCCTTTGCAGCCCCGTCCCCGCGAGGACAGCAGGCGCTGGGAGCCCTGCGTTCAGTGCTGCGGGATGCGGCACAAATTCCTTCCACCTCCATCTTGTTAGGTATTTCCAGAGATCTAATTAAGGCCCCGAATCACCTGCCAGCTCCTCTTTGGTTAATGGAGAACGATGAGCTATTTCCAGGGATGATTCAGGCAGAGGACTCAAACCTTCCGCCCACCCTCCCCTCTCCTCCATTGATGACAGCAGCCCCGTGGTGGGTGGACTCCTATTTTCGGGGCCCCAGCGAAGGGTCTAAAGTTAGCTGGGATGAATCGGGGCTGGCAGAAGGATCGTCTGCGAAGTCAGTCCTGCTCAAGTGGGCAGGCTGCTAAACAGGAGCACTTGGACGCTTTGTGGGAGCCGTACTGCGAACAGGAGCAGACAGCTGGGCTTCCCCAGGCCCTGCCTGCCATAGCGACCTCCTTGCTCTCTGCTTTTCCTCCACAGATTCAGCATTTCTCAGCTATCTCCAGGTGTTTTTCCACCCGAGGCTCGGGGAGTTTGGGTGGGCAGGCTGAGGGATGCTCCCCGTTGTTGCTGGTTTCTGTGTCTCCGGGGCAGAGGGCATCCCCACGCGCCTCACAGCACCTTCCCCGCCAGCTCGGCCACGATGGATGGGTTTCTGCTGGAAGACTTCCCAGCAATGGGAAATGCCTTGTAGGAATTAATTGCACAGTAAAATAATGGGGAAGTTATTAACAGGTGAAGTATTCACAAGCAGTTTAATATTCTCATTATTAATTCAACATATAAACTCATGGCGATCCCTGCGGTGGGAACTGTTCCTGTAGAGGAGAGCACTATTTGTGAGGCTTGCTGTGAGGTTTAATGCCCCCCTGCTTTACTGTATATCATTAAAAAAACCCACATCAGAATAATGGTTGTTAACATCAGGGTTTTCCTGCCAGTTCTGCATGAAAATCAGTTTTAGGCTTGCTCTGAGATTCGTGAGAATCTGTGAGCCGAGGGAGGGGAGTGGAGGATGGCAGCAGATGGAGGCACCTGTGGCTGCTCAGCCGCTGAGCGTCCTGCAGCCCTTGCAGACTGGGGAGCATCTGATTTTGACGTCCCTCACCTCTCGCTTCAGTTACCCAAAGTGACTTACCTGCCACTGTCCGGCAGCAGCGAAGGCCAGGAACAGCGTAGGAACATCTGGGTCACAAGGAGCTCTGTGGGTACCTCTGGGTCACAAGGAGCTCTGTGGGTACCTCTGGGTCACAAGGAGCTCTGTGGGTACCTTTGGGTCACAAGGAGCTCTGTAGGTACCTCTGGGTCACAAGGAGCTCTCTAGGTACCTCTGGGTCACAAGGAGCTCTGTAGGTACCTCTGGGTCACAAGGAGCTCTGTAGGTACCTTTGGGTCACAAGGAGCTCTGTGGGTACCTCTGGGTCACAAGGAGCTCTCTGAGTACATCGTGCACACCGGCAGCAGCGCTGGGGCTGGGGAGCTGCAAAGGCTTTGTGAACAACCTCCCGCGGTTCACGATCAGCAGCACAACACAGAGCACAGCTGGAAACCTCTGTTGTGTAAAGCACAACATCCTTATAGTGAACCTCCAGCCCTCCTGGCTGCGCTGCCTGTATGTGCTGTTCGGCATCGCTAACATCACACCAGCCTTGCAAACACAGTGCCGTCTCCAAACTCCCGCGGTTGTGTCCTTTCAGAGCTACGACCCGTTTTTTCCCTGTGTGCTGCATTCTGTGATTTAGCAAGGAGGGCCATTGAGACTCGACTGGTCAGAAAGATCTACCCTCCATTTTCTCTCCATCAGTTTTAATGCATTTGCAGTCTCTTGTTATATTTACCCAGCACCCTGTTGCCACCGCGACAGGGCCGGCCAGCACAGCAAACCAGCCGCTCGCCGCGGTGCCGCGTAGCCACGCGATGCTCCCCACGGCGGTGATGGGGTGCGTGCTGTGCCCCTGCCCCTCGACCGAGGTCGTTTTCCCAAGCTGTTCTCGGTCATTCCACCGTCGGTGCGCTTGTACACTGTGTGCTGGTAGCAATCGGAACCCTTACCGCGAACCACCGTCTCGTGCAAGGCACTGGACACACAGTATGAAAAAGCTTTTTGTGCTTCAAAATGCAACAGCGAAGTACAGTGATTCTTCTTCCTCAGACAGAGCCATTAGGCAATGCTTCTAATGAACCCTTTCTGTATGGTGAAGAGAAAGCAATTAGGCTCCTGAAAGGCTTATTTCATTAGGAGCTTTATTAATTTGTGTCACAGCTATAAGCACAGGACCTTTGTCAGGAGTGACGGAGCGTTGGTTTTCTTAATGGGTGATAAAGCAATAAGTGCTGAGATGCATTAGTGCTTCTGGCTGGGTTGGGTGGCCAGGGAGGAACGAGAGCGCTCGAGCGGCGTCTGGCTGGAGCACGAGCCAGGTCTGGCCGTGCTGACACCGAGCGCTCCGGCGCTGGGGCCGAGCTCTCAACTCCCGCACCAGGCGCTTCCAGTGCCGAGCTGGCGGTGCCAGCTGCCGTGTCCAGAGCCTGGTACGAGCAGTGGGGCTACGGGTGGTGACGGGATGAGGCTACGGGTTAAGGGGTTTTGGGTTGGGAGCTGTTTCCCCAAGCAGAGATCTTGGCACCCTCACTGAGCAGATGTGGGTGGGAGCATCGGGTGCTGCAGGCCGGGCTGGCTGACCCTGGGCTGCGGCTGCAGCGAGGGGATGCTGGTCGACCCCCAAAAGAGGGCTCACCCCTCGGAGCAGCCGGCCAGCCCCTCTCCTGACCAGCTTTTCCCGCAGGGCGGCGGCGGCGGGGCTGTCGCTCAGCCTGCTGGAGCGGCTGGCGGAGCGGTACGGGCCGCGCGCCGTGCGCATGCTGCGGGTGCAGTACCGCATGCACCAGGACATCATGCGCTGGGCCTCCTGCGAGATGTACGGCGGGCAGCTCAGCGCGCACCCCTCGGTGGCACAGCACCTGCTCAGGTAAGGGAGCGGCTCCTCCTCGGTGTCTGAGCTGTCCCCGCGTCCCGCCATGCGCGGGTTTGTCCTTCCCCGCGGTGGGGTTTGCCATTCCTCCCGGCCCTGCCAGAGCAGTTCTGTTCCAGCCCTTATTTCATCGAGGAAACATTAACTGGGGGTCTTGTCCTTTCTCCCATGTATCGCTAAGGCAGAGTTCTCTTCTGTTTCCTTCTTTGGTGTGATAAGCAAAAACTCTGATCCCCTTGCATCCAGGAAGGCCCAGCCTGCAGCGGGCAAACCTCTGTTCTGTCTCAAGCCCTCACCGAGGGCAGGACCAGACACCAGGTTTTGTGTTCCCACATGTGCCCATGGTCCTTGGGTCAGTGTGTCCCGTCGTTCGTCCCAGCATTGACATCAGAGAGGTCAGAAAGCAAAGTTCCCTTTGCAGCCCGAGGCAGGTCGGGTGGCGCTGGAACCCTTGCCTGCGGTGGTTTCCCTTTCCGTTGGTAACCCAAAGGAAGCGACTGGCGTTTCGTCTCCGTCGCAGCCCGGCACAGACAGCTGTTTGCCAGCACGCGCTGTGGCTGGCACCAGTGGGCGCTTTTTAAAACTGCACTCAGCGCAGTTCTGGGAGGTGGATGGGAAAACATTAATTCTCTCTGTTGGACTCGCAGACCCACGAATACCGCAGTGCTTGTCTGCGTGCTGCTCTCGCCTTCTTAGCAATGCTTCTTTTTGTAATACTAATACCTAGAAGTTGGACAAACTGATATTCCCCTGGAATCTCTCAGTTTCATAGCAGGTTTGACAGAGATAGCCAGAGAGGCCATTTTACTGTACTTGTTTCAGGCTAATCCCACTCGTGAGCTGCACTAGGTGCTCCCTCCTCTCACCCGCTGCAGCCAGCGCGGCTCTGCTTGTGTCAGCAGGCTGGGCATGGAGCCTGCGGCTCCGCGAGCACAGGGAGGCTGGGCCGACTCCTGCCTCATTTATATACACGTTTGTGCGCACGTGTGTCATTTAATGGTGAGAGTGGTGGGTTCTCGAGGGAGGGAGCGGCTGCGGCTGGGCTGGGCCTGAGCTGGAAGCCGCCTCTCCCCTCGCTCCCCGCCTGGCCTGGCCTGGCCTGTCCTGTCCGGTGAGGTGCGGTGCGGTGCGGTGCAGTGCGGTGAGGTGCGGTGTGGTGAGATGAGCCTCCTTCCCATGGCTTGCCAGCTGCCCGTTTGCTTGCAGACCACCCGAGTCGCAGCTCGCTGTGGCTGGTACCCATGTGCAGCAACACGTGTCAGAGCTCTCCTGCCGTCTCCAGGCGTTCCGTTCTGCCCTCCACCGCCCCAGGCTCTCAGCTCACCTGACAACTTCCTTGGGGATTCAGCTCTAGTTTACTAATATTTTTTGAGCAGCTTTAGAGGTGGATGTATTAAAATACAGCTTTTTTTTTTTTTTTAATGCAGCAACTTTAGCTGTAGAAATTATGCGAAACCCCAATTCCTCTGTGGTTCCTCGCACTGCGCTTTCTTCTCTTGCCCAGCAGCGCTGCCGTCACGTCTCCGGGAACACCTCACGTGCTCCTCCTCCCTCTCAACACCGTAAAAACCAGAACGCAGCTGCCACATCTCGCTGGGCCAGCAGATCGTTCCTGTTGGAGGCCGTTCCAGCGGGACACGGACACCCACACCGTGCCCGGCCTCCCAGCGCTGCTGCCCCAGGACACGCCCCGGGGCCTTTGGCTCTTCGTTTGCGTTTTGGGAGAGCGTTTAACTGTCAGTCCCGCGGTGCAGAGCAATAACGGGTTCTCAGCTCTGGCTGAAGAGTGTGGGGAACCTCAGCTCTCAGTTTCTGTCACTCTTCTCCACCCCCAGAGCCCGTCCTGCTGTGCTGCCACCCGCACGGCACCGCTGCTGGGCTGCGGCCTCGGCACCAACATCAGCTCTGTTCTCCCTCTGTCCTTGTGGTCTGGCCAGGAGGAGTGAGCAACACCGCAGCTCATCAGCCCTGTGCTGTAATGTCAGTGTTGTCCACAGGCCCTTTCCCCATCCCTTTGCTGTAATGTCAGTGTTGTTCACTGGTCCTTTCCTAAATCTCTTGTGCAGGGACCTGCCGGGTGTCACCTGTACCGAAGAGACCGCAATTCCCCTGTTGCTCATAGACACCGCTGGCTGTGGGCTGTTGGAGCTGGAAGAAGAAGATGAACAGTCCAAGGGGAACCCAGGTACCGTCCTTTGGACAATTTTGTTGGCTGGAATGGATTGTCTGAGGTGCTCGGGCTCCCGCGGGCTGGGCTCTGCACCAGTGAGGACAGGAAGGGGAGAGCGGGGAATTAATCCTGGAATGTGGGGCACAGCCTTGTGGAGCAGCACAGTGCAGAGCCTGGGTCTGTACACCTGTGCTTTGCTGCAGAACGGAGGGTAAAGTCAGTCCAGCCGATAAACTGGTGGAATAGTTCACATTTGTATTTAACTTGTCCTGATTAGAGTTCTCTGAACCAGTGACTGTCCCAAATATCCGGCTGTTAGTGCAGGCGACGCGCGGGCTCTGGAGGGTCTGAGCACACAGATCCGAGCATGGAGCTTGATTATTTGCTCGTGGGGGCTTAGAAATGTGGAACTTGGAATGAAGAGAAAAGGTGGAGTTTCTCCAGTTGCAGCATAGAGAACTGAAGTTTTAGTGAGGTCTAGAGTCTCACTTCAGAGGAAAAATAAGCTGTTGTCTGGATTGTCATTAATCGCTTGGACTAATATGGGACGTCCCCATCCCGGCCCCTCTCTCTCTGCCGCAGGGGAGGTGCAGCTGGTGGCTCTGCACGTCCAGGCGCTGGTGGGGGCTGGCGTGAGGGCGCAGGACATCGCTGTTGTGGCCCCCTACAACCTTCAGGTGAGACAGCCCCGCCGCAGCTCCTCTCTCGTGCCGCACACACACAGGGCAGACGCGCAGGGTGGGTTCAGACCTCGACGTCTCCAGCAGCGATCCCAGAACATCCTTCGGAGACACAGGGGGAGGCAGCAGAGCCCAAACGTATCGTCATTTGTGGCCAGCGTGACCACGTTGAAGCAGCCTGAGGCCGTGGGGAAGGAGATGTTAAATGGGTGTCTTCCACTCCCAGTGCTTGACCTTCGGGAGATGTGAGCACTCGTCCTTGTGGGTCTGAGAGGAAGAGGCTTCACCAGAACAGTGCCTTTCATTCCTTTTCACTTTGCACTTTTCTTTCAAAGATGTCGATTGCGTGTGTTTCAGGTGGACATGCTAAGGGAGCAGCTTTGCCACAGGTACCCAGAACTAGAAATCAAGTCGGTGGACGGTTTCCAGGGCCGGGAGAAGGAGGCGGTGATCCTGTCGCTGGTGAGGTCCAACCGCAGAGGTGAGCGCTGGTGCTGGAGTCACCCGGAACGGGAGGGGAACGGGAACCGCGGGATTGCTCCCAGCTCGCTCGTCATGTTGCCAAGAGCTGCGGTTTAATTGCACTTCTGATGGTCTCCAGCACTCTGAAGGAATTTACTGGCAAGAACCTTCCTTGTCAGCCTTTTTTTTTTTAATGACCGAATATGCTTGCTGTCAGGGTTGCAGATAAAGCTCCCGTGCCAGCCAGCAGGTAAAGGGGAAGCCAGGACTGCTTAGTTTGAGGGTTTCCTGGTTTTTGAGGCCTCAGAAATTATTTAAACCGGGTCCTAAGAAAGCACCACGTTTACTGGAGTGCCCAGCACTTAACTGCAAAAGGTGAAAAGTTAGAGGGGTCGTTGCTTGTGTTTGGAGCCCATTTTGGGTCATTTCCCCAAAGCAAGCAAGCAGGAGCTGGCATTACCAGTCACGCACAGAAAATGCTTCTTTTGGGAGCAAAATCTAGAGCGGAAAATCGAGTTCTTCCCTATCAGCAGCTGCAGCGAAAGTTAATCACTGGAAAAAAGCTGCTGCCCTGGAGCCGTGAGGCTCCTTCGCCGAAGCCATTGGCCACGCTGGAGGGTTTTTGGAACCAGCTCGAACGCAGGCAGGTGCGGGACCATGACCCACCGTGCCCAGCGCTCTCCTGTGCGTGGTCACTGTCCTCTCCAGCCGGCGGTGGGACACGTCCCTTCCCGCGCTGCCTCTGCTGTGGAGACACCGCGCTGTGTCTGTGCTGGGAGCACCGGTGTCAGGAAGGGAGAGGGGAGAGGATGCGTGGGAGAGGAGGAGGCGCTTCTTTGTAAGACAGCCCAGACAAGAAGAGCAGTGCTGGGGGAGAACAGAGGTGGGCCAGGACTAAGAATAGGCCGTGCTGAGGAGCGACTCACCTGGCCTGTGTTCGGTGGGAGCCGCGTGTTCCCCGTCCCCTGCCCACACACGGCCCCCAGCCAGAGCTCACATGTGCCACGGGGATCAGTCACTTGCCTGGAGCACGAGGCGGCTTCTCGCCATGTCTGGGCAGGCTCTGGTCTGCGTGAGGCACAAGACATGATGTTACACCCCCCGAGACCCTGAGGAAAAATCCATACCCCTTCTGCAGCCGCATTTCTGTGCTCTGCAGAGGCCAGGGCTGGGCCAGCAGCGCCCGTCCCTCTGCAGCCGCTCCCCATCCCACAGGAAACACTCTTGCCGGGCCAGAGTGGTTGTTCTTGCCCCTGCAATCAGGTGAAACCTCATCAGAGAACCTGGGAATGGTTCTCTAAGCACAGAGAGAGGATTGCTCACAGCCCGTGCCTCAAAGGCAGCGCAAGTGCGGCCACACAGCCATGGCAGAGCAGAGCTGGGCTGGTCACCGCCCGGCACACAGCTCAGCGCCTCCCCAACTGGGCTCCTGTGTCCCTGGAGCTGGGAGCTCGGCAGCCGCCCACGCTGCCCTGTCGCCCGCTGCTCCTGAGTCATCCTGCCGCTTGCTGCTCTCACCGCTTGGCTTTGAGCAAACAGCCAGCGCCAGGAGCAGACCCTGCAGAGCCGCCGGGACGGCTGGCACCGGGAACTCAGCCAGGGTCTGGGGCAGGAGGGGCAGCTGCACAGACCAGGGTCTGCGTGTAGGCCGGGCTCTGTTTCCTTACCTGTGCTTCCTCTCCATGCAAGGTGAGCCTCTTCCACGCTGCCCTGTGCTGCGTTTGCTCCCAGGTCCCAGCCCGATCTTGTGTCATGGGCCAGCCAGGAAAACGTGTCTCTTCTCCATGTTCCATCCGTGCTCCTGGGGGCTGAGGGGGAGCTGCTGTCCCCTCCCCAGCTGCAGTGTCCCCATAGGGACACGTCTGTCCCTGTGCAGCCAGGAGGGAGCAGAAAGGTGAAGGGAACAGCGCGAGTCAGGGACCGGAGCGCAGTAAATGCCGATTCCCGCCCTGCAGCCAGCAGCCCTTGCTCGTTTGGGCCAGCTGTGGCGCTGGAGCCAGCCTGCTCCCTGAGCGCCGTTTCTCTCCGGCAGGCGAGGTCGGCTTCCTGGCGGAGGACCGGCGGATGAACGTGGCGGTGACCCGCGCCCGGCGCCACGTGGCCATCATCTGCGACACCCGCACCGTGAGCAACCAGCCCTTCCTGCAACGGCTGGTGGATTATTTCAGCCAGCACGGGGAGGTGCGCACGGCCTTCGAGTACCTCGACGACCTCGCGCCCGAAAACTACACCCAGGAGGGCCGGGGCGCGCGGCAGCGAGGCGCCAAGCCCCCCGCCGCGCCTGGCCCCAAACCCGGCAGGAAACCCAAAGCCACAGCGACCAAACCCACCTGTCAGCAGCCAGAAACGCATTCGTCCCCCAGCACAAGCGGCCCCGGGAGAGAGAGCCCGGGGACAAAGGACAGCGCAGACAGACTCAGGGCCATGCTGGTGGCGTTCCTGGCGAGCAGCGAGCCGCAGCTGGACTTCCCCCCGAGCCTCAACGCTCACGATCGGCTGCTGGTTCACCTGATGGCAGAGGAGCACGGGCTGCAGCACGGCAGCACCGGGGAGGGGAAGGAGCGCTACGTCAGCGTTCGCAAGAAACCGGCCGAGCCCTCACTGCCCGCCGCCCCCCGCCAGCAGCTGCCCCCTCCCCAGCCGCAGCATCGCGATGGGGACACGTCTGTCCCTGCCGAGCCGGGAGGGAGCAGCGAGGGGAACGTGGAGCTGAAAACCCTGCACCTGGAGAGGGTCCAGAGGGAGAAAGCCAAGCGGGAGGAGGCAGCGAGGAAGGCTCAGGAGCCCAGCGGGAAGGCCAGCAGCAGGAAAAAAGACAAAAGTGAAGCCAGAGGTGGGTCAGTCTGTAACCAGCACAGTTAGTGGTCTTCTTGAGTGGTCCTTAGTCACCATAGCGTTCCCTGCAGGCCCTGGGCTGTGTGTGGGCGCATGGAGCAGGGACGGGGTTCCTGGAAAGCTCTGTGACACTTGTCACTGCCGGGATGAGAACTGGCAGGAGTGTGTGCAGGGAGAGGGAATTGGGTGCAGGGAGGCACGTTTCTGTAGCCAGCAGAACAGCGCCGGGGACCCTTTCCCAGGAGGAGACTCAGGAACTGGATTGGAGGCTCCCAGATGTAGCAGTGGGCTCCTGCTGTGCCTTTCAACACAGGCCAGAGGTTGCTGGGTCTCACTGAAATGCAGTCACTGCAAACAGCGGCTCCCGAGCCCAGGCCGTTGCTGCGGGTCGCTGGGGTCTGTTCTCAGCTCCCGAGCAGCCGCTTTCACGGCCACGTCCCTTCTTCTCCCCAGCAAAGGCAGCGGCGAAGAGCGGAGCAGAGCGCGCGGCAGAGGAGGACTTCGACGCTCTGATCGCTGCCGCCGTTCGAGCTGACAGCACCTGCGGCTTCCCCCGCTGCACGGCCAGCGTCACCGCCCTGGGACAGCTCTGCCCGCACTGCCTCCGGCGCTTCTGCCTCAGCCACCACGTCCCCGAGGTACGTGCGAGAGGGGAGAGCGGGATGTGCCGAACCACGCAGGTTTAACGTGGGAAGTCTCCCGCTGCGCTCCCCAGGCAGGGAGATGAAAGCAGAACCCTGTGTTGGGGCTTTTGCCGGAGCTGCAGGTGGAGAGGCCTGCCGGGCGATAACACGTGGGCTCTGCACGCCTCTCCTGAGAGCTTTTCCTTTGCTTTGTGCTCTTCTTCACCGTCCTCTGGCATTTATGCTCCCAAGTCGTGGAGATAAAACGAGTCGGAGAGGAGAATCGAGGAGGCAGGAGCTCGGGGCAGAGAGCTGGGCAGCCTGCAGATGCGGTTCCCGGCTCTCTGCAGTTCATGTGCCTCGTTAGCAATTAGGCACTTCCTCAATGGCCTGCCTGTTGTGCTGGGCTGCAGGGGCAGGTGGGGAAGCGGAAGGCTCAGGCTGGCAGCGCGGTGCTCCGGGTTGGGTGGCCATGGGCTGTGAGCCCCGCGGGCAGGGCTGACGGGGCTGTGACGAGCACAGGGGCCGAGAGGTGACGCCTTTCTGTCCTCCGGCGTCACCCGGCGCAGCTCCTCGCCTCCCGCAGCTTAGCAACGTTTAGCGAGCTGACCCATAAATCCTCAGCGGAGATCTTCCCCTTGGCAAGTTCTATCTGTTTCCATGGCAAAGAATAGTTGTATTTATGGTCAGTCACAAGCTGCTGGGATAGAAATGTATTTCCTGCAGAATCGCCTCTCCCTGCTGAATGGTGATGAGGATTCTGACGAGGAACAATTGGAAGGATAAAATCCATGTCACACAGTTTTTCTGTGTTTTAGAGTTTCCCAGACATTATCAGGCTTCCATGTGAAACAGCCGGGGAGCTCCTGTGCAGCAGCCAGACGTAATTACACTAAAGCAGCAGATATATGGCTAAAAAGATCTCTTCTTATTTCCCAAGTCACCTTTCCTGTTCCTCTCCTTTTCCCCCAAATCCTACTGTATGAGCTCGGTTTTATTTCTGTCTCTCATGCGAGAACCGTGAAAGCTCCAGCTGTTGGCACGAGGAGTGGGAGATTCCCCAGATGTTCAGAGGTTTGGAAGGAGACACTTAAACCACCCAAAAAGCTGATTTACCCACTGTGTGGATCCCAGGAGCAGCAAAATGACCTTTGTATTTTGTTTCCTGCCGGAGGAGCTGTAAATAAAGGGGCGATGGGTTTAGGGGGTGCAGAGCAGGTGGAAGGGGAGTTCCGGGACCCATCTCCCTGGTTCCCGGCCGCGATGGCCCCGTTTCCCGCTGTGTCCCTTCCCGCAGGTGCACGGCTGCGGGGACAAGGCCAGGGCGCAGGCGCGGCAGCGGCTCAGCACACAGGGGGCTCTGCACCCTGGGAACGGCGCCAGGGCCGCGGCGCTGGACCCCGCCAGGAGGGCCCATCTCCAGCGGCGCCTGGACAAGAAGCTCAGCGAGCTGACCGGCCAGAGGAAGAGCAAGAGGAAAGACAAGGAGAAATGAAGGAGCCGGACACTTGGTGTTCAACCCTGAAGTCCCGGGTCAGACCACAGAAACCAAAGATGCCGTTAGAGCCACCAGGCCCTGCTGGGGGGAGGGAGCTCTGGGGTCTCCGCTGTCACTGGGGCTCCCTGAACCGCAGCGCTGAGACAGGACCGAGAGCGGCTTCGTGTCCCGTTACCCCTGTTGACAGAGTGATGGATGCACAGAGGGGCTGCAGAATGGCAGCAAAGATGGATATTAAACACCCAAAGCAATCGGCTGTCGCTGTGATGTTTTTCCCTGCTACAGTAAAAGATAAATGTCCTGGGAAAGCCCCCAGAAGGCAGAGTGCGGCTGTGGGAGCTGTGCCAGCCCCCAAAGCAGGAGGGAGCACGTTTTCCCCCAAGTTTCAGTGCCTGTTAATACAGATTGTGAATACCTTCAAAAAAACCCTGCAGTAAACCTGATCCTTTGAAAAAACCCTCTGTTTCCAGCCCCGGGCAAACCCGACCAGCACCTTCCTCAGCTCCGAGCGTCGCCTTGGCTTGTGCCTTGGTCCTGGGGCCGCCGTGCGTCAGCCCAGAGGAGCAGCACTGCTCGGGTGGCACCGCCCGGGTGGCACCGCCCGGGTGGCACCGCTCGGGTGGCACCGCTCGGGTGGCAGCAGATGCACACGGGGCCCCCGGGGTGGGCAGGAGGGAGGGCTGGGGCGTGGGGAGGGAAACCTGCATGGCGGAGCAGGGCCGAGTGTGTGCCGGGGACAGAGCGGAGAGGCACCTGCGAGGGGAGACGTCAACGCAGGACCCGCAGCCTCGGCACGAGAACGAAGGTCAGGTGGAGAACGCGGATGAGCAGAAAGGAAAATCGCTGCCAGCTCCGGCTTCCCCCAAGGTCTTGTGTTTAATGGGGGATAAATGGCTCAGTCACGCTTTTCCTGCTCCCATCATTCAGGTCACCACATCCCTGACCGCGCTCCCCCCTCCAGCACCCCAGGCACCGCGGGTGCCGCTGCCCGGCTGCGTCCCCAGAGCGTCCTCTGGCCCCTGCCCTGCTCCATCAGACCCTCCATGCGTCACCCTCCAAAGGGGCTGGGTAGCAGCTCCCAAAAAACCCCAAACAGTCCCCAGGGGCCGGTCCCTGGGCCAGGAACCCACGGGCAGGCAGGACCCAAAGAGCTTTGTCCCCTCCCTTCCCCCTGAAACTGCAGTTGCGATTAAAAATGGAGAAATTAGGGGTCTGTCACGTCTCTCTCCAGTCACAGGGCAAAGATGTTCACCTCCACACCCAGATTTCAGGTAAAAAGAGCGAGCTTTGTGGTGAGCAAGTCCCAGCACGACTCCAGGACTAAGGGCTGTATAAAATAACCCCCAGTGGCAAGATCTGCATCGAAGGGGCAGGAATTGGCTGTGCTGCTGTGAGCAGCCCTGGGGCTCCTTCGGCTGGGAAATGGGCCCCGATGGGGCTGGACCCTGGGACTGGCTCTGAGCCCAGATCTTAAGCCTAAGAGGTTGAAAAACTGCCCGTCAAGTCCAGAGGCGGCTGTGCAGCCAGCCCAGGGGCCAGCAGTCACCGCTTGGACACGGAAGAAAACCCACGTGTGATGACAGTTGATTTTTCTGCTGTTATTTCTCCCTTCCTCCACTCTCTTTGAAAACATTTCAGCCACGGTGCATGGCACCAAAATCCCTCCGAAACCCAACAGAAGCAGCACACACGCCGAGCGAAACCACGCTGTGCTGGCACCTTATCAACACCCTCTCCATTTCCCTCAGCTTGACCGAAAACCAAGAAATCCCCCTCCCCGACGGCCTCAGGATCACGCTCAAGGGCGGCACCAATTGCGTGCGGGATGCTCGGGAGGCGGCCGGGCCGCGGTTTGGGGAGGTGGGCGCTGGTTCTGGTCCGTGTGAAGGGTCCATTGGCAGCCCCCGGCGCATGCGAGGCCGAGCCGGGGACGGGGCTGCGGCTGAGGGGTCTCTCCGTCCCCCAGCGTTTCGGCAGCAAGAAGCACCGCAAAGTCTGGCTCAGCCCCGGCAAATGCTGCGTGTCACCGGGTGCAGGCCCGGGTTCAGGTCCCCCCGCAGTCAGTTGCGCCGCAGCGGGTGCCACATGGAGACGGGTCTGCGCAGCGTGGCCAGCATCTGGTTCCAGTGCGTGGTGCCCATCCCGCTGGCCGCCGGCCCGATCAGGACGTGGCCCGTGTTGTCGGCCCGGCCGTCCTCGCCGCTCTCGGCCACCGTCACCCTCAGGGACAGGTCCTGCGGGAGCACCGCGTGTCGCCGTGCGGCAGCGGCATCGCCGGCACCGACCCCCCGGCCAGGTGTACCCCATCCCCTCCTGAGCAGCTGCGCACACACGTACCCCCAGTGCTGACCCACACACCCCTACAGCCCCTGGTCCATAAACACCCCACAAAACCCAGCACCCCTATCTACACATCCCTCATACCCCACCCACCCATAGCCACCCCCATACTTAAAAACTACATGTGCTCATCATAACCTATAGATGCACAACTCCTTAAACCCCGACCCCACACACACATCCCCCCACACCATCTATGCACATGTTGGCCCCCACCACACAGTTTCTACAACCCCCCGAACCCCCCACACCCCGCGGATTCGGGGACCTCGAGGAGCCCCCCAGGCTGGGACAGACCTGGAGCACGATGGCCGGCACCGAGAAGATCATGGCCTCGTTGAACACGGGGTTGGTGTCATCCCTCTTCACTGCCGTCTTCTTCTTGCTGATCTTCCTCCCGTCCTGCAGCAGGTACACCTTGACGAAGGGATCTGCTCGGCGGGAGAGAAAAGCCCCCGATCAGTCACGGGTTCCCCCGCGAGGTGGGGAAAGGGGGAACCACCGAGGGGGACCTTCCCGGGGGTCTGTCCCCAGTGAGAGCCACCCCAATAAACATGGTGGGAGGATGGAGCAGGATGGGATCCCCCGGGGTGTGCAGAAGGACCAGGACCCCTGTCCCCCGCTCACCCGCGGTCGCTTTGCCGCTGCTCCACACCAGGTTCTTGGCTTTGACCACCACCACGGTCAGGCGCTCGGCCGTGGGCAGGTAGCTCAGGGACAGCAGGATCTCCCCCACCGTGTCCACCGCCTGCAGGACACAGCCAGCCGTCACCCACCCGGAGGAGAAACCCCCCAAAACCGCGGGCGGGAGGCGGACCCCACCTTGTTGGTGTCCTGCAGGTAGAGCCAGGCGTTGAAGGGCCGCGCCGGCAGGTCCAGGTCCGACAGCTTGAGCTCGGCCACGCCGGTGCTGACGCTGCGCTCATCCTCGTCGACACCGAACACGGAGAAGCGGAGGCTGTTCTCCTCCAGCGCCGCGGGGTCCAGCGGGACGGAGAACCGCTCGTCGAACGCCACGGCGTAGGCGCTGCGCTGGATCTGGAGCGGGGGATTGGGGGGGACTTGGGACCTTGACACCCGCCGGGTTCTGGGGCCGCGTCCGAGATCCGCCCCGTTTCTCCTGCAGCAATCGGCAGGAGCGCGCGGCTTGGGGGGCGCAGGGTCCCTCGCTGGGGACAAAATTCCCACCTGACCTCTGCAGCCACCCAGCCACTGGGACAGAAAATAGCGGCCATGACCCGCCCTATCACCCATTAATTCTTTTAACTACAAACGGAAGGTGGGTCCGGTGCTCTCAGACACAGGAGCATCCCCGGGACGCTCGGCCACCCCGGGGTGCGGGATTTGGGGAAGGGGCTGTGACCCCAGCCCCGAGCCCACGGGCTCAACAAGCCCTGAATGTGCTTTTAGCAGACGCCGTCTCCACATCCCATCACTGCTCCCAGGGAAAAGCTCCCAGGAGCAGCTCCCAGGGTAAAGCAGCTTTGCAGCCGTTTGCTGTGCAGCGCTGATCACCGCGTGGCTGCAAACAGCGCGGTGTTGGAGCAGCTCCGGGTGGGAGCAGAGAGATGTCAGCTGCTGCTTACAAACAAACGCACAGCCAGCCGACCAAACACCGCAAACCCAAGTACTGTGTGTGAAGCATTAAAGGAAAGGAACGAAATGTATCTTGATGAGCTGTCTCAGGACAGCAAAAGAGGGTAAATAGCGCTAGTGAATTATAAATAATGATGCTAAATAATAAATATCTCCAGGGCATAAGTAAAGAGCCTGATCTTTGGATGGGAAAATGGTCTTAAAAGGGCGCAGTGGAAATATCTGAGGCCGCGGTTTTGCGCGCGCTGGCAGGGACCCCAGCCCGGGCACGGGGCTCCGCGGCGGGCGCCCCTTTCGGGAACATCCCCAGTAATCAGAGTGGCTGGCCCTGAGCTTCCAACAAGCAGCTGCTGAAAGGAAAATCAGGCTCCTGCTTTCACGACAGCGGCTTTTGGGGACACTTGAAAAGGGATGTTTCACCCCAAATCCCCCCCAGGCCCTTCCTCCACCTTCCACAGCATCCCGGCCCCCGGAACGGAGTGACGAACAGGGAAACGCCACACGCGGGGACAACAAAGTGACCGCACAGCCCGGCCAGGAGGGACAAAGTTCCGCCCCGGGGGTCCCGGGGCACAGACGCCGCCTGGCTGTCCCCGGGGCGGGGGCTCACCCGGGAGATGCCGACGATGTGCTCGGCGGGCAGCAGGCTGACGCGCATGAAGCAGGACTCGAAGCGCGCCTCCTCCTTCTCCAGCAGGTCCTTGCCCTGCAGCAGCGTGACGTGCAGCGCGGCCGCGCGCGCCTCGTACTCCAGCGCCACCTCCACCTGCCCCACCGAGACGTCCTGCCCGAAGCTGTTCCCCAGCGACGACACCGAGCTCAGCGAGTCGGCCGACACCGATTTCTTCAGGGGGCCGTAGGGGGCCCAGCCCAGGTCCCTGCTCATCAGCTCCAGGCTCCCCAGCTCCGTGATGCTCTCGAAGGTGTCGTCTGCACGCAGGCTGCTCCGGCGGATGGGGGACGTCTTATCCAGCACCTTCTGCGAGCCCGGAGCCTGGCCCCGCTGCCAGGGCAAGGGAAACGTGGAGACACAGTCATAGCATCACTGAACCCTCCAGATCTTGAGTCCAGCCATAACCATGGCACTGCCCCGTGTCCTGAGAACCTCGTGTCTGTCTGTCCAGCCCTCCAGGGCTGGTGACTCCAGCACTGCCCTGGGCAGCCTGTTCCAATGCCCCACAGCCCTTTGGGGAAGAAATTGTTCCCACATCCAACCTCAACCTCCCCTGGCGCAACTTGAGGCCGTTTCCTCTGCTCCTGGCGCTTGTTCCTGGGGAGCAGAGCCCGACCCCCCTGGCTCCAAGCTCCTTTCAGGCAGTTCAGAGATCAGAAGGTCTCCCCTCAGCTCCTGTTCTCCAGCTGAACCCCCAGGTCCCTCAGTCTCCATCACACTTGTGCTCCAGCCCCTCACCAGCTCCGTTCCCTTCTCTTCACTCACTCCAGCACCTCAAGGGCTTTTGGTGTGCGGGGCTCAAAACTGCCCCCAGGATTCGAGGTACAACCCCGCAGCTCCCAAGCCCCATTCACCAGCCCCGTGCTCATCCCCCAAGCTCCCCAGCAGCACCAGTTTGTCTCCCACACCTTCTGCCCCCAGCCAGAGCACACAGGTGCCGTTTTCCCCCTCCCACTGCCCGCATGCTGCAAAGGGAAAGGAGAGCAGCCGAACCTTCACCCTCGTACCTTGTGTTTGAGGTCCGGGCACGCCGCGCCGTACTTGTGCTCCAGGTAGCGGTAGTCGTAGTTGGGGAAGGGGGAGGGCGCCGGGTAGGTGCCGGAGCGCCAGAGCTTCCAGAGGTTGAGGGCGGCGATGCCGAGCAGCGCCAGCGCGCCTGCCGCGTAGAGGCCGATCTCCCAGCGCGGGGGGGCTGCAGCGGCTGCGGGGGACATGAGGGACCCTCAGGGGCCACAACCCTCGGGCAGAGGCTTCGGCCCCTGAAACTCAGCCCTGAGCTGTGAGATGGGCCAAGGGGGTAAATCACAGCATCCCACTGGCGGCTTCGAACGGTGCCGGGCAGCAGCGCTGCCAAAATCTCCCAGTCCTCGCTGCACTTCCCCAGGACATGGAGAGCACACGATCGCGGCCCCGCACCGGCACACACGGAATCGGAGAGCTGCTGTGTCCCCTGGTGCAAGGACCCTCACCCACATAGCTGTGCTCACATCTGCATCGCCCCGACCACCCGGGGAAACCCACGCGGCTTCCCATGGCTGGGGATGCCGAGAACACCCAGAAATGGGAAAAAAGGCTTCTGGAAGCAGGGAAAAGCCCTCAGGCGTGGATGTGATGTGGGGCTGCCAGGCGGGAGGACGCAGCAGCGGGCGAGGGTGCCCGGAGCTGCTGCATTGCACCAGCCTCCATCGCCGCCGAACAGCACCCACCGCTCCGTGCAGCGCAAAAATGGGGGGGAAAGAGATTTCTCGTTGCAGAGCGCTGCCGGGAGCCCTCCTGCGTCACGCCACGGTGGAGCCGGGAACAGCCCCGGGCAGGGCTGCTCGCACATCAGCACATCCCGGCACAGGCACAGCCTGCACAGCACAGCACGGCACGGCACAGGGACAACCTGCACAGCACAGCACAGCACGGCACGGCACGGCACAGCACAGCACATCCCAGCACAGGCACAGCCCGCACAGCACAGCACATCCCGGCACAGGGACAACCTGCACAGCACAGCAGAGCACAGCCCGCACAGCACAGCACAGCACAGCCCGGCACAGGGACAACCCACTGTTCCCCAAACCTCCCCTGCAGGAGCCAGCACAGGAGGGACTGGAACGAACCCACCACTGTGTCCAAAACACCCGATTCTGATCCCTCTGGGGGATCTTGTGGGGTGAAGCCTCGGGACAGGAGCCAGGTCCTGCTTCCTCCCCAACCCAAACCCCTGGGCTGCAAAGGGCTGGGATTTACCCCCTGGGCAGGGATTTATCTTTTGGTCTGGGATTTACGCCCTATATGGGATTTACCCCCAGTCTGGGATCTACCCTGGTCCAGGATCTCCCCCCTCTCCAGCTCTCTGGGTCGCTCCCACACACGGAGGTTTCGATGCCATGCAGCTCCCAGGAGTTCACAGGCTCCTGCTATGGCGGGGGGCAAAACTGGGGCAAACCCCCCCTTCCTGACTCCAGCTTCTGAATAATCCCGGGTACCACTCTCAGCTGTGCTGGAAACCCCCGTCCCGCTCGTCGCCTGTTTTCTGGGCAGAGCACCCCGTGTTGGGAAGCTCGGGGGCTTAAGGGCTTTTCCCTCGCGTTGTGAAGCCGGACCCCGCGTGGGGGGTCCCCCAGGGAGCAGGGGATCCCACCCCCGGCAGCTCCCTGTACTCACCGCTCATGCGGGCTCTGCTTACGTGGCCGGTGTCCATGGTGAACGGTCCACGCTAGCGGGACAGCCTGCAACGCCAGACGGGAGTCAGGGAAACGGGGAGCACCAAAGCCAGCCGTCCCTGTTTTCCACAGGGATGCTCCAGAGCTGCTCCCCCGCGGGCACTGAGCGAACGGCGCTGAAGCGCCGCGGCCGCTGCCGGGGAGCCGAGGGACCGAACCCCCGGGAAGCGGAGAGCGGCCGCAGAGCCGCGTGATTGACCGGGGAGCGTTTCACGGGTGGCGTTCGCACTCTGCGTGGATGTGCCCCCCCGGGAGCCCTTTAAGCCTTTGCTGCTTTTCCGGGCTCTTGTCCAGCCTCAGCCTGCTCTTCCGCGCGCCCCCCACCCCCCGGGCCGCCCGGCCAGGGTTCGGGCGATGCCACTCCCAGAGCCCGTTCCCGGAGCGGGGAAGCTCCATCGCCTCCTCCCCTGGGCTGTCCCGGGGACTCGGACACGAGATCCATCCCAGCACAACCACAGCGCTGCTGCTCAGCCCAGAGACCCCGGCGCGGGCACCGGGGGGTTTATCATCAGCCAGGGGTTTATCGAGCCCCCCAAACACCCGACAGACAAACCCAGTGCGAAGGGAGGAGGGTTTATTCTAAATGTCGGGGTTTATTCTGGACATAACCAAGTCACTAACCCAGAACCCCAGTGAGGCTGTCACGGGGTTGGGATGTGCCCAGTTCATGCCCCAACCTCAGTAAAATATCAGCTGAGAATGTGCTGAACTCGTATCATGTACAGACTGAGCCCAGCTTAAGGGACACTTCGCTGTTCAGTGCTGGAAATCCACACTAACATTGTAATCAGGCGATGTTATGGAGATTTACTCGAAGCAGCCTTTTTTTATGTCTTGAAAAACTGCCGTGTGTAATTAAGAAGCTTCATTTCTTTTTATGTTTCCTGGTGGCTTTTTAAAATGTGAAATACAGAAGTTTTCAGGACCAACTTTCTCCACAGAAGGGCGAACGTTCCTTTTAAAAACCCTCAATTTCTTTCCAATGGCTTTTGAATCCCCAGTTTTCCATTTTGTCCAAAGCTCTTGCCCCGGAGCATCCTTTCCTAACGAGCTCTGAGCACCGAGCTAAGCAGATTCCCAAGGCAGCAGCCGGAGCAGCAGGAACTGACTGCAGTGCTCCGCTCAGCAATTAAACCAGGCGGTAGTGTCCTGTTGGCAAAGCAACATCAGCCTGTCCTGAGCGAGCGATTCAGGTGCAAAGCACTCGGGAAGGGGTTTGTTGTGTTTCAGGTTAACTGAACTGTTCCCTGTGAGTGTTCCACTGAGCTGCTCTGTCGCCCTCCTGAGCTGCCTTTCAAATCCCGTCCTGACACGAGGGCTCCTCGGGGGGGACAGGACCAGCAGCGCTCCCCACCAGCGCTGGGATGGGTGGTTAATCCTGGGGGGACCGCGGGGCGCGGAGGATGCGGAGCTGCAATCCCAAAATGTCACAGTCCAAGTCATAAACCACAGCAGAGATCTCAGTGTCCGTCTGTCCCTTCCTGCCCCAACGCAGACCCCAACACCCAGCTTGGCCACTGGCCTGAGCCCAGGCCAAACTCAGCCCACTGGTGAGCCCAGGCTAAACTCAGCCCATCAGTGAGCCTGGTCCCCCAGCAATGTCACCGGTGAGCCTGGTCCCCCAGCGATGTCCCCAGCAATACCCCCATCCAGCCCCCCCCCGGCTCCGTCCCGCTCCATTCCACCCCCCCCCCCCACGAGCACAAAGCCCTGTCTGGCCTCCAGCCGCAGGGCAGAGAAGTCAGATGGAGTTTGCTGATGGCACGACTGTCAACATCCCCCGCGCCCCCAAACAACCTCCCAACAAACCAACAAAAAAACCCAAACTCAAGAAAACACACAGATTTGGGCTCTGCCCCGGTTCCTGCCCGACCCCAAGCCCCGTTGCCCTCCCATCCGAACCCCACAGCCCGGGCATCCATCCCAGCCCATTTACACCCCAAACGAGGCCCCTGCACCATTCTACACCCCGTGGGCAGGCTCGGCCCAGGCAACACCGGCTTTGCCCCCAGAACAGCCCGGATCCTCCCCAAGGCCCGTTGTTGTGTTTTACCTCCGGGGCTCCGCGGAGCAGAGCGGGGACCCCCCCGCGGCCCCGGTACCGGCAGCAGCGGGACCCCGGAATGGGGACAAATGCAGCGATTTCCGAGCAGCCCCTGATGGGGAACAGCAGGGACCGGGGTGGGGGGGACACACTGCCGGGGGGTCCCCGCTCAGCGGCTCCGGGGGCAGGGGGACGGCTCGGGGGGCACAGGGAGGACTCGGGGGCCAAGGGGACGGTTCGGGGGGCCCGGGGAGGGCTCGGGGGCGCAGCGACACTTTGCCGCAGCTCCGCGATCCGGGACCGGCTGCCGGGCTCTGCGTCTCCGCTCACCGTGCAATGAGCTGGGCGGCCTCTGCACCCCCAGGGGGGCTGGAAAGCGTTTCCCACACGGTTTCTCTCCCTCGGGGTTGACGGGGTAACACAAGGGCTGAGGCCCCCCCTGCCCAGAGCCGCTGCCGGGCGGCCGCAGGGGCTGCAATAGCCGGGAGGAGGGATGCAATGGCCGGAATGGGGGGTGCAATCGCCGGAGGGGGGATGCAATGGCCAGGAAGGGGGATGCAATGGTCGGAGGGGGGGGTGCAATGGCCAGGAAGGGGGATGCAATGGCCGGGAAGGGGAAGGCAATGGTCGGAGGGGGGGGCTGCAATGGCCGGGAAGGGGGGGGTGCAATGGCCAGGAAGGGGGATGCAATGGCCGGAGGGGGGGTGCAATGGATGCGCGGCGGAGAAGCCGCTGCCGCCCGGGGCTGCCGAGGAGATGGGTCCACCCCCCCGCCGCGATGGGGCCGGGGTCTTCGAGGGACACGCAGGAGGGGTCTCCCCCCCAGGCTCTGAGCACCCAGCTCCGCAGGCTGGCAACTTTCCTTCGCAAGTTGCCGTAAATAATAATCATAATGATAGTAATAATAATAATAAATACATAGCAATCCCCGAGAGCTCCAAACCCTCACCCCAAAAGCCAGCCCGGAGCGGGCAGGGTCGCTGCCAGCCCCCCCGCCCCCCGGGGACCCCGGCACACGGCAAACCCCCCGCACCGTTACCGTGTCGCATCCCCCCGGCTGCACCGCAGCCCCCGTGTCCCCCCCCGGGCCGAGGCGCCCACCGTACGCTGCCGGCTCCGCGGCTCCGACTCACCGCTGCTTCGGGGGAAAAACGGGCATTTTCCGGCCGCTGGCGGGGGGAGCGCGGATGGGGACGCGGCCGCCGGAGCGGGGATGCGGGCGGGGCCGCCGCGGGCTCCACCCGCCGGGGGGAGCTCAGCCCCGGTACCGCCCCCCCGGGTGAAGCGGGGCCGGTTCCTCCCGCCCGCCCCCCTTCCCGGCATTTCGGGGCTCCCCCAGCCGAGCGCGGCATCAGCATCCCCCGGTGCCCCAAACCCCTCCGGTGGCCCCAACCCCCCCCACCCCGCTGTCCCCCAAGTCCCCCCCTGCTGCCCAGGGCCCCCCCTCCTGTCTGAATTCCTGTAGCAAACACCATATAGAGCAGCGGTGTGCAACATTCCAGCCTAAAAATGATTCAAAACACCACTTAACCTTCTGGGGGGGAAAAAAGGCACCACAAAACCAAAACAAATCCCCCCCGCCCCCCCGCAAAAAAAATCCACAGAGGCAGCCCAAACGCGGCTGCTCAGCACCGCAGGCCCAGCACCGGGTGAGGAGCGGGAGGATGCTCAGCACCGCAGGCCCAGCACCGGGTGAGGAGCAGGAGGATGCTCAGCACCGCAGGCCCAGCACCGGGTGAGGAGCGGGTGGATGCTCAGCACCGCAGGCCCAGCACCGGGTGAGGAGCGGGAGGATGCTCAGCACCGCAGGCCCAGCACTGGGTGAGGAGCGGGTGGATGCTCAGCCCCAGGTCTGTGCTCCTGAGGCTCCCTGGCAGGAAACCAGCAGGTTCCTCAAGGACAAGAGCCCCAGCCCCATGTGCCCCCCGGGCTGGACCTGTGGAACAGGCACCGCGGCTCCTCAGCAGCGGGACAGGGACAGGGGACAGGGACAGGACCCGCTCTGTGCTGGGCACTGCTCAGCAAGCCAGCTTAGAATAAAAATAAAACACAGGAGCACAAGATATGTCAGAAGCTAACGATGCCAAAAGCACCAGCAATAGGACCAAAAAGCCACAGGGGAAAAAAACAACCAAAAAAAAAGCAGGGTAAAATCCCAGAGCTGCCTCCAAAAGAGAGAAAGCCCTTGCGAGGAACTCACCCCCACCACAGCACCAGCTGAGCACCCTCACCCGCCCACTGCCCTGTTTTCCTTCCTAAACCAAACACCTTACCTGGGGGAAACCCAAACGCCAGGACACCCCCCTCAGGAACGGATCCTTTGGGTTTTCTGACCAAGGGCCACTGAGAAACACGCAGCAGGTGCAGATGTGTGCAGATGTGTGCACCTGCTGCCTCTCGTCTCCACCTCATTGAGGTCACCCCAACGTTACTGAAGCTCATTAGCTGCACGGGAGCATCCTGCGAGCTGCTCCCGGGGACGGACAGAGGGATCGCACACCAGCAGGACGGTCACAGGATCCCTCACACCCGCAGGATGGTCACAGGATCCCCACACCAGCAGGACGGTCACAGGATCCCCACACCAGCAGGACGGTCACAGGATCCCTCACACCAGCAGGACGGTCACAGGATCCCCAGACCAGCAGGACACGATGACGGGGTGGCGCTGCAGGGTTCACTCCCCCGGGTGAATGCGCTGCCAGAAGCGTTTCCGAATGGCGAGAGGACGGTTTCCACGTGCGAGGCGATGAGTGAGACACGCGGAGCGCACAGGTTGTACCAAAGAGCACACCAGCAAACATCGCTTTATTAGGGGGCTGCGGCACGCAGCCCGGCCGGACCGCGGCTCGGGGGCACAGCCGGGTCGGTGTGACGGGTGGGGAGGGACGGGCACGGCGCACCAGTGGTTCCCAGCTCACCAGTGGTTCCGGCGCACAGAGCGGGTCGGGGGGCAGCGCAGGCCAGCCCCCAGCCCTGCCCGCACCCCTGTGCTGCAGGGACGGGGCACAGTGCCAACGAGCACAAACGGAGCCCAGACCGGCCTGAGCTGCGCTCAGCGGGGACCACACGAGCACAACACACCGGGCCGAGCCACCAACCCAGCAGCTCACGGCTCCTAGGACAGGCCTACGGCTGAACGAGAACGACTCCGGCTGGAAAGGTGTGGAAATGAATATTTGCTCGACTCTGCACCCCCTGCGCGCTCCCAAAGGTGTCAGCACCTCCTTACTCAGCAGATACTCTGGAGCAGCCGCGGAGCAGCACCTGCGGATGGGACACCCAGCAAAGCTGCCTCGGGTAGGTCACCCCGTCCCCACACCGCTCCCCTCGCTGAGCTCTGTGGGTGCCACAGCCCGCCCCACCAATCCCCACTGCCCTGCCGCTACGCGCCCGCTCGGGGTGGGAAGTATTCGGGTCACTCTGCAAACACGGGAGAAATGCGGATTTCGGTTGTCATCCACGTACGAGACCGAAGCGGAGCAAACCCGCAGGTGGCTGCCAGGCAGCAGCTCGGCAAGTCCTCGGCCGCGCACAAATTCCAGTTGCACTCTGGAAACTTTACTGGTGGTGTCGATGTCATTTTCTTTTGGATCAATGCTTCCTTTAAAAATACCCTTTAACAGCCAGATCATAGTATCCACAAAAATGATGTGGTTACGTCAGTGCCTTCGGCACCAACGAAAGGCTCAGAGCAGAGCTTACAAAACTGATGCTTAGTGGAACACTTGCAGCTTGGAATACTGACCTCAAAAACCAAACCAGCCCAGGTTTCCAAGTGGTTTGCCCAGCTGCCGGGTCGGCAGCCGGACCGCAGGGAACCTCCCCAGCCCCACTTACCCGGAGCAACGGGCAGGAACGGGGCACGGCAGGGGCACGGCAGGGGCACGGCAGGGGCACGGCAGGGGCACGGCAGGGGCACGGCAGGGGCACGGCAGGGGCACGGCAGGGGCACGGCAGGGGCACGGCAGGGGCACAGCCCGTCCTGCCTGCACAGGAACAAAACCCTCTGGTGAGCAATGAAAGAGCCGAGAATAAGGCAAATAACTTAAGACTGATGGAGTAACTCCCAGTTTTCTGCTTGTTATACATTTTACTCCACGAAGCGAAGGAAAGGCAGGTTGGCCTTTCTTATTTAACCTTCCCTTACACTTAAGAGATGCCCAAGACTAAAATAAAAATTAAAAAAAGAGCTAAGGAGAAGTCGTCCGTCTCCCTAGAGCAGTGGTACAACATAAAACTATTGTAGGCTACTCCAGGACGTTGAAAGTCAGTTCAGAGAAAGGCAACGGCCCCGCGGCACAGGGCCTGTAACAGTAGTGTAGTGTTTGACATTCTGTGCAAGTTACGCAACTTGTTCACAAGCTTCGGTTTCTCTACGTTCCTCCCGCTGCAGCTCCGTTAGTCGGTGGCTGAACGCTCCACACAATCTTACTCCGCAGCTCAAGGTAGTGTCAGCAGAACGAAAATAAACTGTTTCCTGTGCCTGGTATCTGTACACTCCAAAACAAGTGTTCCTAATGCCCAAACGTCAACGTCGAAATCTCACAGCTTACTGGAAATAATCAGCTAACCTGCCTTTGCGCTTTGTCCTAGAGGCCCCGTCTCCACGCCTTGCTCTGGAGGCAGACGCAGCGCGCCCCAGCCAAGACCCCGCGTCACCACGTCACAGACCCCGCGGCCCCGCCCGCGAGCGACACCTTTGCCCCGAGAGGATTCCACACCTTGGAAAGCTAACAACGACAAGTACAAGTTAGGTAGGATAAGGTTGGAACTGCCACCAGGCCAGCTCGAGCACTAGAGTTCCTGACAGCCCGTTGCTGCTCAAGGTTTCCTCTCCCTTAGTTTGTTCCCGTTTTGTTCATCCAGCATCGATGAGAGTCCGTCGCCGTTGCTCAGGCATTTGTCCTTTTCGTATTTGTGCTCTTGCTTCTGTCGCCTTATCTCCTTATACCGCAAAGTGATGTCACTACAAAGAAAAACAGATGAACCAGTGATGTGAACAAACAACATCAACACACGATAGAAACAATCAGGCAAGCGTGCTCTGGATGCAAGCGCCCCTGGGATAACTTGGCCCACTGGAGTCTCTTGCTGGAAACGTCTGAAATTGCCGAGAGCGCTGCTTCACCGGGAGGGTGTGGGTTTTGCTGCCAGTCTGGCTGCTCTCACCTCTTTGAGGAGCACCGCTGCGCTGCGGTGGCACAGGGTCTCTGCACGCCCTCCCTTCCCTCCCTCCCGCAGCCGCTTTCCCTTCGCACCCAAACCACAGCCTTCCACTCGGCTCACTGGTCACTGACGCTGGCACCGCTCGGACAATCGCGGCACAGCACACTGTCCTTGCAACGAAGACGTAAAACGTCTCAGCCTTGTCTACCTCAGAGCACAGGCTCTTGCAATGGAGATACAAAACATCTCAGCCTTGTCTACCTCAGAGCACAGGCTCTTGCAATGGAGATACAGAACATCTCAGCCTTGTCTAATTCAGAGCACAGGCTCTTGCAATGGAGATACAGAACATCTCAGCCTTGTCTAATTCAGAGCACAGGCTCTTGCAATGGAGATACAAAACATCTCAGCCTTGTCTACCTCAGAGCACAGGCTCTTGCAATGAAGGTGTAAAACGTCTCAGCCTTGTCTACCTCAGAGCACAGGAAAGCCCACCCCTGATCTCGCCTGCCAGCACCACGCACGCAGCAAGCCCGGGGCGGCAGGCACGCACGGCTCTGCTTCCGCAGCACCACTGGCACCAGCGCCCCACAGAGACCAGCGCTGCGGGCGGCCTGGTCCAGACAGAAACCCGCCGGATCCCGCCCAGCAAGCTCCCTGCTCGTGTGACAGCCGCGGAGAACAGCGCTGCTCACCGGATGAAGAACCGCCAGGCTGTCCAGGTGAGCACGAGGATAATCCCCAGGATCCAGCACTGGGTGATGTAGAACGGGAGAGACAGCGTCAGCGTGTAGGGGTCGTACTTGACGACGATCAGGAACTCGGTGGCGGTGATGGCGGCCACCAGCCACGCCTGCTGACCCAGCTTCTTGTGGAACTTCCTGCGAAGAAACGCACGGGTAAAGCGGAGCTGCTGCTGCGAAACGAAGCATCCAGAGCAACAGCCATAAAAAGACAGCTGGGGTAATAACTCCATTCAGCCTTGCACAAGTCTAGTTTGGCTTGCACATGTACTAAGCCTATGCAGGCTGACGACTTCCACGCTGGCATTAGCTAAATTTCCTCTGAGAGGCTCTGAAAATGTAGGAAATCATCATCCTGTGACACATCCAGTATCCCTGTTTTCAGAGTACTGGTAAATCCACTACAACAATTACCTGACCAGCCTGAGATCAGCCGCGGTTCAGGGCACGGTGGGAAACGGGAGCTCTACTCCCACTCCAGGTCACGCTGCCGTACCCACACTTCACCCCATGGAGCTGCATTCCGAAACCCGCTCTCTTCCCCAACAGGTATTCGGCGAGCTGTCACTACCGACCTCTGAACAGACTTTGAAAGAACCGAGCTGGATAACCAAGAGGCAAGGTAAGACACCGGAGGCACGAGGCCCGCGTTCCGCCTCCAGGGCAACGCGGCCGTGGGGCAAACGCACAATAAACACTGAATGCACAGGGTCTGTTTTTAAGCAGTACCGAGTCAACGAGGAGCTGCAGTGCTACGGACCAGTCTGGACAGGGACTCGCGACCAGCAACGCCAGGAATTAAACTGCCCGAGAACCAAGACGGCTATTCAGAGGCTTGATTTGCACGAGAGATTGGAAATACTGTCTTTTGGGTTCCTGTTCCTGCATGGGAAGTATATCAAACCGAAATAGCCGTGGGCTGGTGAGCTGGCCCCACACGGACTCAGCAAACGCCCCGATGTTCAGGAGCCACCCAAGCTCTTTGGGCTGCATTTTCTTGCCAGTGGATGGAGGAGAAGCCACCTAACAAGTCCCTGGTGAGGATTTCCCTCTGCTCACGCTGCCCAACACCCTCCAGCTGCTGTACGGCCCGGTGCCCACGCCCCAGGACACGTGGAGCTCCCCGTTTCCATTCCCCTCTCCCCATTAGACACCAGCAGCTGTACTGGGGAGGGCGTCCTTCCTTCCTTCCGCAGGCGTTTTCCTGCTGCGTCGCCCTGGGGAGGGCGCTGAGCAAACGGCCTCTCTCCCGTCTGCCGATCCAGGGCGGCCATCGCAATCCCAGCACGCAAACCACACAGTTTCACAAACACGAGGCCTGAGAGTCATATTCAAACTACACAAAATCATCCAAATACACTGGAAGAAAAGACAATGCAGTAAATGTAGAGCAGGTTATTGCTGATGCGGATGGGATGAGCACATTCGGGTTTAAAAAGTACCTGCCCAGAGCAGCGGAGATGAAAGGGCTCCAGAAGCTGCTCCAGGCGGTTCATGCGGCGTGACAGATCCGGTGGGCAGAGCAGCCTGACGCATGGGGAGAGCAAAGGCGGCGCAGCGCAGCTCTCGCTGGGAACTCAAGCTGTCCGATGGCTCGGGCAGCTCATCGCGGCCTCATTTGCTGCCGTTTGCACTAGCTCATCACAGCACGCTGACAAAAAGAATTAAAGGCAACCCCGACAGAAGAGCTGCGCAGAACCTACAGCTGCAAAGGAAGAGAGCTTGTTTCCTGCCCTTCTACTCATGAAAGATTTTAAAGAAAAGTCCTTTTTAATTTGAGGAATAAGATGGCCTCCATGCGGACTCCTTAGAAGGGGTGTGGAAACTGGAAAGTAGGCAGATATGACAAGGTCAAGTGCCACAGACACTTGCATCAAGATATTTCTGGTCAGAAGAGCCCTCAAGAACGCCAGCAGCATGCTGATCCCCGCAGGAGCGTGGTACGCCACGGAGAGCAGCTCCAGGAGCCACCCCTCTTCTTGGGCTGCTTCCGTTCTAGATACTTCATTGTCAGCATGCTCAGACCCAGCTCCTGAAAGCAAAGCCCTGCAACTGTCTGAGTTCTGAACCAGAGGAACTTCACTGCTCTCTAGACTGAACATGGCAGGGTTGCCTGCTGAGATCTGATCAGTTACCTCAGACAAAGCCGTCGCTACCAGCCAAGGCAACCAGCCATGTTTCTGACAGGGCAGGTCACGGCAATATTCCAAACTTTGTCCATTACAAACTCGAGCGAGTTTCCAGAAGGAAAAGGTGAGGGAGGATTCTCACACGCTGTCAGCCTGAGGTATGAGCTGCTCTGCACCAGCAGCTTCCCCCTGCAGCACAACAGGGAGAATCCAAAGCGGTCCCTTGGTTCCAAAGGACGTGCAGGCGCAAACGCACCCAGCTGAGCCAGTAAAACGGGAGAACATGACCTGAAACGCAGGAAGGGATCCACGTCCGGCTGCAAAAGCCTTCGCAGAGACGCTGGGTAAGCCCCGACACTGGGGTTTCTGCACGAGGAGGGCAGAGCCGGGACGCCCAGAGGCGAGGGGCTGGCACCGCGGGCACCGCGGCAGCGGGACGGCAGGCGGTGATGGCCATGGCGAAGCCACGCAGCTCAGGAGGAGTCTCTGCTGCCCCGATGGACTCGCGCTCATTCAAAGATGCCGACAAACCAAACCAGCAACGAGGCACTGGTGACTGATGGCTCCAAACCTCAGTGTGTGCCATGGGCTGAAACACAGCAAAGGAGTTTTTCCAAGCCAGCCGGGAGGAGCAGCAGGTTGTGAGCGGTGCTGAGGAGAGGAGCTCACCAGCCAGAGGCACGACCTCTTCTCACCCCGCAGCTGGAGGAGGGTCCCACACCAGCAGGTGCCACAGCGAGGGCAGGGGCAGCTGCCAAGCGTCCCCAGAGCCACCTACGCGAGGCTGGCCGGCCCTCGTCCCAGCGCGGGGTCACAGCCTCGCGAGGGAGCCCGATCCCCAGTGCTGCAGCCCTGAACGCTGGACACGGACACCGGCTGTGCTGCCCAGCGACAGCCATCGAACATCCCTGAGCCCGGACGGAGCCTTGGGCTTAAGAAGTGGGCTCAGGCAATCTGTGACGTCGCGACTAAAACGTAAAAGAAAACGTGGCTTTGAGAACAAAGCTTCCTCGGGTTTTAGGTGCTCTGCAGAAACAAAAGCAGCGAGGACACACATGATGCGTGAGAAGGACACACATGTTGTGTACGAGTGTGCTACAGAGGGTCCTCTGGTCTGTGAGAGGATATCAGGAGGATATCCCCCAGGGGACCAGCGGGAACACGGCTCCAGAAAAGCAGCACCTTGAGGAAACACTTCTTTTTTTAGTCTGGGCCCTGTTGTCCTTTGAAGGTCCACGTAAGGACTGCAGCTCCTGGCCACCGGTCTGCAGGCACCGTTCAGCACTGCTCTGCCCACGAGCCAGTGCGCGCCAGCTCATTCACACATCACGTTCTCAAAAGAGCGATCATTTACTAAAACTGAGGTTAAAACCAGTGCATGCAGAGTGCCCTTAACAACAGCTGTTCTCCAACCAGACATGGTCAGAATTCTACCTCCAAAACAGAAAACACATAGCAGATGCTTTGGGATTAGGTCTTTTTGTCCCCAACAAGCTGAACTATTGCCCTGAGAGGGATGCCAACAAGCTGGAGCAAATTCAAACCAAGGCAAGTGAAGCTCGACAGGGTATATACACAGGGGACTGGCTTACGGGTCGTCCATGAAGTCGTAGATCTCCCTCATAGCCACACCTCCCACATTGACAAAAAAGACGAGTCGCAACAGGACCAAGTAGTGTTCTGGTGGCATCCAAAGGACAAACTTCAAGTAGAACGTGTTCAGCTCTGCCAACAAAAACTGAGAGAAAGGACATTTTAATTACACTGCAAACTCCAGCGAAGGAAGCCGGGATCTCCCTCTCCCCGGCGCAACTCCCGCCGCCCTTTCACCACCGAGTCCCGCGCGGTGCTGCTGGGCACCAGCAGCCGCAGCCATCGCCAGCAGTCGGCTTTTTAACAGCCCGTGTGCTGGAAGAGGTATCAAAAACCCACAGCAGAAACCTGCACAGCCGCTGCCTCTGATTTTGCACAAGTTCACTGGGAGTTTGAAGTACCTGCACAAATACTGATAATGAATGCTGAAAAGCATTTTGCTGTCGTTTAAAATGTGGCTGAGGGAACCCGGGATACCCAGAGGCAGGAGCGGCACGTCCAGGGCTCTTTTGGGTCTGGTTTTACACAGTTACGCAAACCCCACTGCCCAAGCCAGCTCAGGAGAATTGTTCACGCGTTTCTAGTGAAGCGTTGGCGAGGGAGCTGCCCTGGCAACGTGAGCCCGTGAGCAAGCACACACAAGTTTCTCACTTCAAAAGAAATGATAACAAGTGGCATTAAGTGTTGTTTAATCCGAAAGAGTGAGCCAATACCTGGAGCTGCTCGTGAACCGCCAGCTGGAGCTGGGCTTGGCTCAAAGAAACAGCTCTATACCAAGGACTCCATGGGAACTCTCAGTTGCCAAATCTGCTCCAGCACCAGATCCCGGCTTTTCAGGGTACAAAGAGCTGGGAGTGAGCGCACAGCAACCGTCCGGGGAAGCATATTGATTTAATGCGGGCGCTTGACTTTGCTCTGGGAACCCCAGCAATCCGCTGCGCTATGGGAACTCGGCAGACACTTCGTGTCGCGGAAATCGGGCGACGTGAACTCGATCCAGCTGCCCGAGTTTGCCAAGTGCAGGCTGTTCTGGACACGCTGGGGCCTGCGGTCCCACAGCGGCGGAAACGCCACTGACGGTGAGCGGTGGGGGGTTTGCCAAACCAGCTGCGTGTCCCACTCAGACCGGGATGGGGAGCTGTGCTGACAGACCCCCCACTAACCACCGCATTTCATACCCTCACATTTCAAGGTGCTCAATGGCACGCTGCTCCAGCAACTGGCAAAAAATCAGTCGTGTCCTGCACCACAGCAGTAATACAGAAACTGATTAATGCCCGTGGGCTGCGGAGCCACTACAAGTGTCACACGGTGGTTCTGTTTTGCCCAGCGCTAATGTAGAGAGGTTTGGCCGCAGCCCCCTCCAGCTGTAGCGTGACCTGTATCTGCTTCAGCCCCACAGAAACCAGCCACTGCCACCCAAAGCCAATATTCCTGGCAGCAGCATGTACTTGCTGAATTACGTTCATAGTTTGTATCGCACACATTGCCAATCGACACTGTTCAGCCAGCAAGAACAAATATTTACGCGGTGAATCTGCCAAGTGTAAACCAGGCCTGGGAACAGCCCCTTTTCTGCAGGAATCAGGAGTGACCTCTCTCTTCCAGCCTCAGCTAGAGAAACATCACCGCCTCAGGGCCTCGGCCCGAGCTACCGCTTCTTACAGAGCACAGCGCCACAGAAGCCAGAGAAGCCGCCTTACGACGAAGATGATGCCGCAGACCGCCAGCCACCTGCGCAGGCTGGACGCCGGCTTCCACTCGAACTTCACCCAGCTGTACGGCGTGAACTGGAACACGATTCTCTTCATCTTACCCCTGCAAAAGAGCAGGGCACGCGCTTGTCCTTTCCATAAACAGCACACGAGACACACCCACTAACGTTCCCATTTGAGACACCAATTCAAAATGCCTCCATTTGCTCCGTAAAAATTACTACTAAACGAGATGAACATTCTGAGTTAAAGAGAAGCCTGTTGTTGGGACTATCACTCACACTTTGATATTCCCAGTTGGTATCGTAAGCAGTTTGCAGTTCTGCTTCGCTCAGCAGACTCACCGCACAACAGCACGGTTCATTACTGGTGCAGGACTACAGGGCTTCACGAAATGGCAGGTTTTGGTGTCCCAATTACTACGACGTTCTGATTACCAGGGCATGATTATTGGCACAAGGACCAAACAGATCCTTGCTGTGGATGGCAAAGTACAATCCTGACTTCGATTCCTGCCCCTCCCTTAGCAATTTCACTAAATAAGCTCATTTCCACAAGCCACTCTCATTCTTAGACACCAGGCAATGCTCGTGACAGGTATGAATTCTTTAATTCACGTGAATTCTAACAGAACAACCCTTTGACAATCAAGGTCTTTGCCCTTTGCCTCTGGATCTCCCTTCCCCACCGACTCACTTGTACGTAGGAATGTTCCAGAGCCCCTGCCACTTGTAGGTTTTCAGAGACAGCCACGACAGGGTCTTCATCCCGCAGTAGATTCCCAGCCCGTTGCACAAGATCACATCCATGATCCACTGGAAGGAGAAAACCGCAGTGAGGCTGGGGAAGGGAAGGTGTGCAGGCACACGGACAGACAGACAGACAGAACGCCCCAGCAGGAGCAGCCTCGGCTGCCCGGGGCTCCCGAGCAGCCGTGTCCAGAGCCGGCAGCTGCAGGTCCTGAGCACAGCAGACCTGCTCCCAGCCCCCGCTTGCTGGGAACACCTTCAGAAACACCAAAAACCCCACAAAACCCCGCAGAAATGGAACTGCTCCTCCAGCCTGGACTGTGCTGGGCCCAGAACTGACCACGCTCGCTGCCCGCGCTCCTCAGGCTGCCTCCCAACCCAGCGCTTGGCTCCAGGCTCAAAAGGCGAAAACAAAGCCGTGGTTTCTCGCCGTGCTCCGAGTGCCACGAGAGGGAGCGCTGGGGCTGCAAAACCCCTGGCTGTCCTCTGCGTTCTAACCCAAAGAGCCTTGATTCGAGAAGGGTTTTTGAAGGCAAACAGCTTTGTTTGATGTCTTTATACATAATGCATTTATTTTGATAAATACAACCATGTAGAAAATCATTACAAGCTTGGGAAAGAGCTTGTACTGTAAGAACAAAGACAAGCCCAGGTAACAGAAGCAGCAGAGCTGTGTGCCCTGAACACAGATAATTTGATCACTCTGGTAACAAATTTACATTTCATAGGGAAATAAAAAGTAATTTTTGAAGAGTGTGTCCCATGAAGCGATAGAGCTTGTTCTTCCACAGGGCAACGGGACCACAGCCGTGTCCCTGGCTTGAAAAACCACCCACGAGCAGGATTTTAGGATAAGGATGGTTACAGACCACCACGTGCAAAGGCCACACAGCTTTTCAGCACGGCCAACACCGAGCTTTTAAAAGCTTTTCTAAAGAAACCACTCCAGCAACTCTAAACACAGAAACATTCGCTGTGTTCAGCAAACACTGAAGATCGGCTTGCACAGAGGGGAGAGCTGGACACGAACCGCACTGAGCCTGTGGGGGCTGGTTCTTTGGTTTGTTTGGGCTTTTTTCTGTTTGGTTGGTCGGTTTGTTTTAAACAGGCAAGAAAAACCACCATCCGAAACCTCACACACAAAGTCTTGACCCTCCTCTTCATTTCAGATTTCACAGTTTGTACCACCACCAAACACTGGAAAGTTATCAGGTAAGGCTTCAGATTCTCCCTCTGATGCGAAAGGAGCTAAAGGCCATATTTAACCATGTGCCACAGTGTGAAAGCCCATGGAATGACAGGAGCAGTGCCAGCGGTCCCACAGACTCCCCGCGGAGCCGCAGCAGCGCTGCTGAGCTGCACAGTCACCCCTTCGGCCACACGCACGTGATACCGTTTAGTTCTCAGCACTTCCATCCCCTCCCTTTAGAGCAGACCCTGCATTTAGACACAGACACGCTGCCCTGTGCCGTACGTACGTGATCCCACCAGCACTCGCTGAAGTTGGGAAGCTGGTGCTCCAGGCTGTACTCCAGGAACTCAAACATCACGCTGATGATCATACACATCCACCAGTCCCGAATCATCAGCGTCTGCACAAAGGCAGGAAAGAGCTTTTCAAATATCCAGCACGCTTCAGAGCACACTGCACCCCGCGACAAACAGGGCCACGGGCTGAGCAGAACCAGGCACCGCGCACACGAACGCCCTTCAGAAATCTAAACCTAGAGGAGCTCCAGAAGCACCGTAAAGCCCGTCTGGGCAGCAATAGCTCGCACCGCACTCCCCACACGCCACATCCAAAGGCCATTCGAACACTTATCTTGCTACAGGAGGAAAGGTTTTTACTTTCATTGATCGGAGCTCAGAATGACTCCTGCTGGAGGAGGGAGCTCGTCAACGTAACGTCACTTTGGAAAGAAATGAGGTGACCTAACATGGTCCAGAGCAAAAACCCAGCCTTTCGTCTATTACGGACACTGAGTCTAGTTCACAGATGCCCGCCTAATGTCACTGATCCCAGAGGCTGCTGTCACTGAGACAGAAGCAGCCAGGCTCTAAAAGCAGAACAGTACTGGAACAGGGATGTATTGTAACACAAGAGTCATTCTTACCTTCAGGTACCAGCCAAAGAAGTGAGCAGGAACAAATCCATCCAGTTTGTCCTACAAACCAAGAGGAGAGTGTGGGTCACTTTGCACTACAAACAATAACCCATTAAAGCTCAGGTTTCTTCCAGGACAAATGCAGCAATTAACTTCAGTTGTGTCACATATAAATACTGGATGCATTTCATGAGATTCTCAGTTCTGGAGTACAAACAAGCCATCTGCAAAGCACCGTCGCTGTTCTGAGGGGCAGGAATTGGCCCTGGGACTGCACTGGCAAAGCGGAGCCCAGCTCCTAATGCGGAGTGCTGCGTTCCTTGCCTTCCAAGGGACAGAAGCAGAATATATCCAAGCCAGGGCAAGAACGTGCATTTCTCCATCAGATCCCCACCTTGCATCTAGCAGAGCTTCCTAAACCTACCAGCCCACATCTCCACCTGCTCAATGGGGAAGGTCGAGAGAAACCAGAACGCTGAAGAATCATGGCCTGCTCACCCAGCGCCCAAAAGACTCAGGAGCGCACTTGAACAGTTCAATTAAGCAATGTGTTACCAAACCACGGTCGGGGTCACCGCGCAGCGACTCTGCGTGTGTCTCACCCAGATGTTGTGAAACGGGTCGGTGCCGTTGCCGGGATCGTACACGAGGCAGTTTCCGCCGTAGTCTCGCTCTGGCAAAGGAACGCCCAGGTGTGGGTCGATGTACTTCATGAACTGCCGCCCGTCCTGCACCGTCTGCAAAGCAACACAGCCACGTCTCCTCGCCAGCAGTTTAACACACACAAAAGGACAAAGGTGATCAAGACCAACACTGTAGCCTCAGATGGGTGGTTTTTTTAAAATGTGTTGGAGAATATATGTAGACCTCAAAGCATCGCACAGCATATACACCTGACTGCCTGGGCCTCTTTCGCTAAATGACTACGGAATGAATTTAGGGTTTCTCAGAGATGAGAAATCAGTTTGTTTAGCTCCGTTCCCGAGCCCCCGTGCCCCCGCTGTCCGCTCCAGCCTGGCGACGGGCAGGAGGAAGCGGCCGGGACTCCGGAGAAGCTCATCTAACGCTGCAGCTCACGGCACAACACACGTACTGTAGCTTGCTCAATAAACCGCCATTTCAAACAAGGTCCCACTAGCAGCACAGGCAATAAACCTGCAGCAAACAGCAAGGAAGGAACGATCAAAATACTAGTTATAAGCAGTGACCAAAACTTGAGCTACCGCACTAAGAGCTCACATACACGTCTGCTGAGCATTTCCCAATGAAACTGCTCACGGTTGTGGATGCTGTTTTACACCACAAGTCGTGTAACATGTATGAGAGAGCAGCAGACAGCCAAAGCAGGGCAAGGCCAGAATTAGTTAACGGCAGTAATAACAATTACAGAAGAAAACCACTGGAGTCACATCGACTGTACGACAACCACGAGCGAGCCTGTGTTTGCTTTTCAGGAAGTCAAGTCACTGACGGACTCAGCGTAACCTTCACCTTGTCTAAAGCTCTGCAAAGCAGGGCTGCATTTTCAGGAGCCGAGCAGCAGCCGGGGCGCTGGGCACAGAACGGACTGCTCAGCTTCCCTGCTGGCATCTCAACTACAACCGTGCGATCAAAGGAAAATTACATGTATTATTCGCTCCGAAACAAACAAAAACGGACAGCTTAGTGTTCCTGAGAGCCTGGCACTGACTTGTGGGGAGGCTCAGGAAAGCCAAGCACAATGAAGTGCTGGAGCCAAAGGAAATCTGGGATTAGCTGGAAAGGCTTTGATCAACATCCGAAACTTGTTTGCAAAGCACATGTCCTATTCCAACAGGTGGCAGGTCCTGACACCATGAACTGCTTCCCCAGCTCACTTGGCCTCTAGAGGCAAAGGAAGAAAATTGCTCATCCCTCTGTCATCTCGAATGATTTTTAAAGCGACCTGACGAGCGTGTGCTGCTCCTTGCACAACAGGTTTAAAATACAGCGCACCAAAGGTTCCTAAGATGCCAGCAAGAAGGACCCGTCCGGAAACGAACTGGGGACTCAGACTGGAACCCAAGCCTGAAAAGCAGGCGGGCGTCTGACGGAACAGGACCGTTACCTCCATGGTTCGGTACCGCGACACTCCCGTTTGGCTTCAGATCAGGCTGAGATGACCCAGTCATTGGTCCGAGGAAAGCGGAGTCTCCTCCAGGACCTCGAGCTCTTCCTTGGCACTCGAACGTGATTTGCAGCGGTGTAAGTGCACACACGGCAACACCATGGTTGGGTAACAGTGCTGGTTCACTGTTCTCACCTACCAAAATATCCTACTGCACTTCTGAGAAGTCACAGAATCAAGCTCAGCTTACTAAAGGATGACGCTATGGTAAAAAATAACATGCTTGATCTGGAAGTACCAATAGCTCCTAGAAAACACATCATCCTCAGTTTGCTGCCGCTACACAAAGTCGTGTAAGACGTTTCAGTTTATTGCAAAAACAAAAGCTCAAAGCACTCAGCATGCCAGGTGAAAAGTATCTGGAAGCCCAGAGGAGTGGGCGGGCTGCAGGACAAGGACGGAGCCGTCCCCAGGAGCCCGGCCCAGCAGGGCCGCCAGCTCCCACCGCTCCAGCCAAACAACGCCGACCTGTTAGCACCCACCCAACAGCTCCCGGCTGCGGCTACGGCACACCGCAGGGAAATACTGTATGACGTTACAACTTGTCCTCAGTCTAGAAGTCGCACTAAATAGCACAACGACTGGCTGTCACAAAAACGTGAAATGCATCTCCCGCAGTCAGTCATCACACAGGATTTTACATCCACATTAGACCGGCATTCAGCAACCAGAGGTCGAAGTGACTTACCTGGAAGAGTATGAAGATGAGGAAGAGCTCGTAGACAACGCTGACACACAGCCAAAACCTCCAGTAAGCTACGGAAACAAACGGGACGTTAGCGAGCCTTCAGCAACAACCGCAGCCAATTGTGCGTTCACTGTAACATCACTAACGCTGCTCAAAGGGACGCTCCCACCATGGCACTGCAAACCCAGCATTTGTGTGTTCACCATTCTTCCTAAGGAGTAAGTGTGTAAATGTGCCAGAGCTGAGAACGGGCCAGGATCCGCTAGAAAGCGTCTCCAGCTGGTGAAGTGGAGATCGGGCAGAGAAAGATCCATCAGTGGACTATGGAGCTGCTGATTACTGTGTAGTGCCTGCACACCGGTGATGCCATGGAGGCAAAAACTGACCAGCTCCACCTCTGAAGAGACTAAATGCACACCAAGGAACTCGGCAAGGTTCCAAGGGGATGTCTACATCTCTCAGTAACATCACATACTGATCACTGTGGAATGATTTTGATGGACGTTCCTCCCGGTGTTTCCTGTTTACACCAATAAACCAGAGCTCTCCTTCCACAGGCACATCCAGGGGGAAAGCGGAAGGAGACAGCGGCTCCCGCGGCCGAGCGCGGACAGCGAGCGGCTCCCCCGCGGCGCTGGAGCCAAGAGCCTCCATCCGGCCGTGCGTCCCAGCTCCGAGGCAGCTCAGGTGTGTCACTGCTGGAAAGCAGGACCGCGACACCAATAGTGCAAGGACTGCAAACACACCTGCCAGCTCCGGACTTGAAAGCAATCAGCCGTGGTGCTGCGGAGCTTCCCAAAGGCTCACTTGCCCCCGAAACAACACGAAACGTTGTCTTTGCCAATTCAGACTCAAGTAGCAAAAAGAGTTCCACATTTTCCAAGCCGTCTCTACCAGCCTGGGCCTGACACCACCATTAAAACAGACAATGGGAGAAGGGCTGGCTTCTTTCAGCAAAGCTGCTGAATTCACGTCACCGAAATGGCCTGCTTTACACTGCCAGGGAAAAGAAACAAGGAGGTGGGGCCTGAGTTCAGAGCTCTAACAGCTGCCACGGGGAATCTGGAAGTTTTAAGAATGTCACTTCAAGTCTACAAATGTAATCGTCATTTCTCAATCATGCAATACAATGAAGTGTCTTCTTACAGGTCAGTCATTAGATAAAAAAGCAAACCCTCCTGTCTTTCTAGAATGCAGCTCGGGAAAAACAAGCAAAAGCCCTCCGTTGGTCACAGGACAGACTGAAGAGAACGTCTCCCCAAACCAGCACCACTGCGCTGCCAAAAACAGCTGGGCTTTTCCAATGCAAGTCTGCAGGATACAAACACGGTGGTGGCTTTTTTTAAAGTGATTATAAAGAATCAGTTTGGTTTGATAAGGTGCTGTCTGTCCTCCCCTATAATGCTGCGTCCCTTGAAGGATAAGCACCGCGTTCGAGGCAGAGCTGAGCGTTCGTTAACGTGATCCTTCATTAACACGATCCTCCCACGAGAGCAGAGCAGCTTCCCGCAGACCTGAGAACAGCCTGTGTGACCGGTCCACACTGCTCACAGCCACCAGCGTGCCACACCAGCTCTGAAGCGAGGTACACACCGCTCAAAAGCGCAGAACTCTAATCCTTCTGCGAGCCTGCCCTCTCCTGTGCGCGCAGGGCCCTGGTGCCGCGCAGCTGCTGAACGGGCTCAGCGAGAGCTCATCACAACGAAAGATCCCGTTAGCACTGAGCGTGCTCTCTTCCTGCTAAGTACCCAAGAGGTTTTGAAGACCACTTCACACATGTACACGTGCACCAGAAACAAGATGTTTCCCAAGCTGTACAAACACTGTGCTCTCTCTCCTCCTGGCCTGGCCCCAGCTCTAGCTATAGTTATTTCTGGCATGCCTCTAATATTTGTTTTCCTTACATGCACTTGTCACCACGAGCCTCCCTCAAACTACATCTATCTTCCTGATTAAGTAGACTTCAACTAATCATTTACACACGTACAGGGCAGTGATTACTGAGCCGCTGCCGCTGCAGGAGGCTGTGAGCCCCGATGAACACATAACAGGCGCTGCCTGCCTGAGCACAACCAGCGCCTGCCCGGCCTGTCCGCAGAGCTTCCAGCTCGCCCCGCGCCCCCGCAGAGCCTCCGTGAGCAACGGAAAGAAGCCTCCGGCTATTGGCCCAAGCAAGGCGCTTATCTGAGAGGGACTAAGCGTGTGCAAGCTGCGCAGGGCTGGCGGGAGCGGCAGGACGGGGCGGGAGAGCTGTCTGCTCAGCAAACGCTGCTCCGGGGCTGCTCCGGCACGGGGCTCACGCGGCAAGTTCAGGTTCAAAGGCAGCGCTGGGACACGACGGGCAAGCCCTTCACACCCCTCCTAGCTCTGCGGGGCAGTCCTGTGCTTCTGAGCTAATGCTGAACACATTCAACGCTGTGCTAGGATAGAAAAACAGGAGTTAAGTTCAGCTTGTCCAAATCCCCACAAAGAGTCATTTATTCCACCCGACCAGTGAAAAAGCAGCCGGTTAGTACCACTGTCCCAGCACATTACAGTATCACAGTATGTTTGGGATTGGAAAGGACCTCAGAAGATCGTCTAGTCCAATCCCCCATGGAGCAGGAACACCCAGATGAGGTTACACAGGAAGGTGTCCAGGCGGGTTGGAATGTCTGCACAGAAGGAGACTCCACAACCCCCTGGGCAGCCTGGGCCAGGCTCTGCCACCCTCACCCCAACAAGTTGCTTCTCATATTTAAGTGGAACCTCTTGTGTTCCAGCTTGATCCCATTACCCCTTGTCCTATCATTGTTTGCCACCGAGAAGAGCCTGGCTCTGTCCTCGTGGCACTCACCCTTTATATATTTATAAGCATTAACAAGGTCACCCCTCAGTCTCCTCTCCTCCAAACTAAAGAGACCCAGCTCCCTCAGCCTTTCTTCATAAGGGAGGTGCTCCACTCCATCAACTTTGTTGCCCTGCACTGGACCCTCTCCAACAGTTCCCTGTCCTGCTGGAACTGAGGGGCCCAGAACTGGACACAATACTCCAGATGGGACCCTCTCCATTTCTGCAAAAGCAGCGCTGAGCACCCAGAGGCCTGATGTGCGCCAGGAGCGGTCGGCACGGGGCAGACCGCGCGCCGTCCCCTGGACACAGCCCTACGGAAAGCATTTCTCCTCTAGAGCGACAAACCGCCCCACGCGGCCGCAGCTCCCCAGAGCCTCACCCTCCGCTCCCCACGCGCCTCGTGCTCTCATCTGTCGAGTCAAAATACCTGCTGGCACAGGCTGCGAATATTAGAAGCTGTTTCTTAGGGCATTAATAACTGTCATGGAAAATGTCTTTAAAATTACAATGTGGGCATGTTATCTTGACAACGACAATAAAGCATCATTAAGCTCTTCCAACACTGGGCCATTTGCACGTGCCAGGCTCCATAAAAGGAGCTGGCAATAAGAATGAGGAATGTCTTTTATTGCAAACACTAAAAAGTCATCGTGTTGACACTGACTCGATCCACGATTAATTTTATGATGACATGCATTACACCCCCCAAAGCTGGGTGTTCCCCACCAATGAACAGACCCCCAAGCTGAGTTTAAGGTCATCCCCTGTACAGCGCTGCTCCCTGGCTCCAAGCACTGCTCCTCCTTTGCTAGGAGGTTCGGATGGAACCACAGGCCTTCAAGCCAACGGTTTACAGGAAGGAAATGGAAAATGGGATAAAAACCAGCTTAAGTTTGTAAAGAAGTCTTGCCTAAATACTCACATACCTGTTCTCATCATAATCCTACATTTCTGAACTATGGTAAGGCAGCTGGTGCAGGTCCACGCAGCACATTATTCGTTCAATTAGAGAAAATCGGGGGGGTGTTGAAACGAGCAGTAAAATGGTGCAGCTGGATGAGCCACTGGCTGAAGCTGACAGCGCCAGCAGCAGGAAGGCGGGCTGGCGAACGGCGCCGACGCGGGGCCCACACGGTTTCATTAACGGCCTTAGGGAAAAGTAAGTGAATAACGCAAAGCCAGGGAGCAGCAGCAGGGAAGGCAGGGCCAGCGGAGAGAAGTGCAGCTGACCTCAAAGGCCCAGGGCAGCGCAGCGGCTCAGAACGCAGCTTCACACCCGGAACCGGTGAGTTTTCCAGCTGAACCGGGCTCGTGCTGCCCGCCAGCACCCGGCGATCGCTGTAACACAGCGGGAAAAGCAGGAGCAGCACACAGACGGACGGCAGGGCTGCCTGGCACCGGGAAGCACTGACACCGTCACACAAACACAGGAGCTCTCACACCTGCACCATCCTACTCGTTCTGGACAGCCACCTCAAAGTGAAACACCCCAAGAGAGGGACTACCGAAACGCTATGGGGAAAGCAGGCTTATATTCGGAGGGGAAACTAAGAGCAAAACTTGTTGCCTCAGCAAAATTTGTTTGCTTTGGGAAAACCAACAGTGAGCTGGCGTGTGTGAGCTGTGTGTAAATAAACCAGGTGGACAGACAAGGAGTAAGAAGAGCTATTTAAATAGAACATTAGGCACAAAAAATGAAGTACCTCTGAGCCGGTCAGAACTGGGTACGCACACACTGCATAACAGGGCTCCGAAAATCAGCCAGGAGGAGCAGTGTGGAACCGAGCTCCTGCGAAGCTGCGGCTTGAGGAGCCCATGTAAGTTGTGACGTGACCGCGGTGACCCACAGCTTCCTCCTGCCCTATAACTGGCAGCGGCCTGTGCCGCGGTGCCTTCCCGGTGAGATCTTCTCCTGGAACGGCACCGCTCGGCCAAGGTCAGGGGCTCGCTGCCCAAACGGCCTGTAACGGGAGAGCTGGCGGGAGCTGCCAAGAGCCCCGGGACAGTGGGCGGACTGACACCTTCAAACAGGCACCGCCCGTCCTGCTGCGGCCGAGGGGCCCTCAAACCGCCCTGCACACCGTCCCCAGCGGGCTGGAGACGGGGGGAGCCAAGGCCAGAGGCAACACGAACACACGCGGTATTTGACGTGACTGAACACGGGGGAGGTGGCTCGGTCGCCCTGTCGGTGGAGGATTTGCTGGCGCTGCCGGACAGGGGGCAGGCGCCGGCTCGCTCTGCGCCGCAGCTCACTGCACAGATCTCTGCTCCCCGGGCTCTCCCATCCAACCGGTACCACTTTGGTGTAGGGAATAAAAATGACAAAACCACCGGATGTTCTACAACTGAGAGCACCCAAATACCACTGGTGTCCTTAGAAGGAGGAATTTGTTGTACAAGAGGAACCAGAATCGACTGTAACAGCAGGGAAAGGCTAAAAACTGCTCTTTCGTGAAATGCAAACTTGTGCATAAAGCCCTAGGTTTGCAGAGGTGTGCTGTGGGCACTGCTCCAGAACACAGCCCGCTCTATTGAGGTTCCTCATGCAGAATAGCATCCCTAAACTGGAACGTTCAGGTTTTGGCATAAGAAATACCTGGACCTTTATCTGACCGTAGGAGAGCTTAATGCTTTCAGGAATATTATGTAAGCCTATATAAATTTGCTTAATTCTTTCCCAGTGATCCACATCTGAAAATAAGCCAAACGATCCACGATATCAAAATATCTGGGTGGAAGCTGGGAAGCTATGCAGTAAGTGTGCAGTGTTAATTAAGCTACACTATTATTATTTAAATTACCACTTACCTTCTCTACAAGTAACCCAAATATTTAGGCTCACCATAAACCATTTACCCAAAATATCTGAGTGACTTAAGTGACTGAAATTACCTGGATGAGGTCTTGAAAATGGTCCATCTTTAGCTTGTGTAACTCCGAAACACAGGAAAACCAAAATACTGGCAACGATGCCTCTGAAAGGGAAAACAGCACAACGTGATTTGTTGCTCCACGTTCCTCTAAGTCTGCGATCCTATTCCCCTGCTCGAGCGCCGGCCGAGACGAGCAGCGGCCCCGCGGGCACGTGGCGCCCTTCGCCCCGACCGGTGCGACTCTCGACTGCAACCAAACGGGCTGTTTGCAGGAGCCACAGACACCCAGCATTTTGCTTTCATTGAGAACGTGTTCCATAGCAGAAGCAACAGCAGACCATTCATGTGTCAAACACTTCAAAACAGAACACAAAAGGCTCTATAAAAACTATTTTGCAACAGTCACCTCTGAGTATAAAATGTTGGTGCTTCCTGAAAGCGAAAATGGCTTTTATTTGACAGATGTAACTCAGTTATTTTGGTTGCTGGGAAGGAAGAGAAACAGCTACGGAATGAAAACAGCGAATAGATAGTTCTGTCATGATTTTCAAAGATGAAAACACTAAAAGGGTTTTCAGCCGATCTCAAATAAGGAGACTATTTGGCGTTTTGAGTCACTAGTCTGTATTTGGAAACAGCGGGACTACACCTGTACAGAAAGGCTGCATTCCGAGCCGCGGTACAGCACGGGTGTCCCTGTTGCTGCCACCACGCTCAGCCATGAACCACGGTGTCCAAGGTGATGGCTTCAGGCCTCCTGAGGGCCATTAACTTCCTGAACCTGCAGCCCCACGGGAACCCGCAGTTACGCTCCTTTTCTAAAGTGCGCCCTCGGCCACAGCAGATGCAGCGCTGTGCTGAAAGAAGCTGGAGGTTCAGCTATTTTGTTTTATGTCAGGTTTTGAAGAAAATCACAGATCTGCATGACAACCCTGCCAGCTCCATTATGACTTTCCCTGCGGTAACTAGGTTTGTCCCCTAGCGGCACGGCACGGCACGGCACGGCACGGCACGGCACGGCCTCCTCGGGCCCCGGCCAGAGCCGCGGTGGCAGCGCCACGGCCGGGTGCCGGCGGGCGCTCCTACACACCACCCCGGCAGCCCCAAAGGACGCGGCCAGCGCACCTTCTGGAGCGGCACATCGGGCGGACGCCCATAGGAAACGCGCCTACCGAAATCATTGTAGCACTTAACCAAGCAAGAACGGGAGAACAACAGTTTCGTTAGCACAAACAAGCTATTGTGTGCGTTATTTTGAGAGCTGATTCAGAGCCACTAGACAATGAAGCTTGTCTGTGTCTGTACGTCACCCTTTGTTCCAGGCTCTTAACGTGACATCTCCCTGCCCCTTCCCTGTCCCACCTCCAGCACTGTGACTGGTACAATCCCCTCGGTGGCACCTCCAGCTGCAGAACCGGTAGATCACACGTATCACATCAATATCCGTGTGCACAATCCTAGTGACCTTGGACTAGATTTACACATAAAACATTTCTATAAATCTTATCTTGAAAAAAACGTCCCCCTTCAATATTGCCCTAATGTGTTGCAGGAAGAAAAACGGCACTGAAACGTCAGCGCACAACCAAACACAAATCTCAGCTACACGCACCACACCCTGTGATCCCACAGGCTCACGCTCTGCTTTGTGCCCATCATCTCTGCTGATGGTTCATCCCCTGAGCCCGCCCCTCACCCTGCCCACGCCTGCCTCTGCGGCCACGGGATGAAGCACTTCCACATGGGAGAAGATGGGATGCGGTGACAACCTCCTGCTGGCACCCCTCAGCAAGCGGGGAACAGCGGGGGCTGAGCGCCGGCAAGCGCGGGTTGAGCCTTTGCAGCCAAGCAGCGCAACACTGCTCCACTGTCGGTGTGCAGCGCTCGGAAGTAAAGGAACACGACAGCCAGGGACGCTGCTCAGCCGTAACGCGACGCCTTCCGCTCATTAAGCGGGCAAGTGTTCCCGGGAAATATTTGCACACAGTGACAGCCTCATGCGGGCCAAAATTTTACATCAAAACACACAATAGCTCCACGTTAAGACTGAAAAAGACCGCAGGGTAGGATAAGGTATTTTAAGTTATGGGAAAAAAAGTGAAAATTTGGGATACAGATATATTTATGCATGTTGTGACCATCTCACCTCTGCTCTGAAATGCCTCTTTTTGTTCAAATAGACACTTAGAGAGCCACGTAGAATTGGTTGGGATCAACGAGATGTAAGAAAGCAGCAGACACATGGATGCTAGAGAAGGTAAGAACAACGGCTGGGACGTGATTTGAGCTGGGATCCTTCAAGCTTAGTGGTGCTAAACTTGGCCTAGTGCTTACCGCAAAGACCTTGGGAAAGAGATTAAACTGAGCCCCGGCGGGAGCTCGCGGAGCACGGGCCGGGCAGGGGAAGGTGCCGATCACCAGACCCTCCGTGCGCTGTCACCGGGCCAGGGGAAGCGGTGAGGCTCAGGAAAGGCCAGGGACTCGTGCGCTCTGTCTGCGCCGATCTTGGGTTGGCAGGAGCAATGATTTGGCAGATAACCACCACCTCAGAACTCCGCACGTACCTGCAACGACTGTGGCAACAGCACCAGGATGCAGTGTGTGAGCAGACAGAGATGAGTCCTCCAACACCAACACCAAACCCCATGTTCAGAGGACTGTAACCATTCTCAGGATGCTGCTCATCAAGGGGTTGTACAGTCAGAGATGCAGAAGGGAGCAGAGAACATTCGCTACTCGTTGCCGGTATGATGCTGTTCAATTGATTTTACCAACTGGACACATTATTCCCTGCACTGAATACGCAGAAAGCAACCTCTATTTCACGCAAGAAAGGTCACTCTGCTGGTTAATCTTCTCTGGTTTGGTTTATGAAAGCAGTAGAGGCTCTAATCTCCATAATAAGATGTGGCGCTGGGTGACCTCAGATCTGTATTACTGCCCGGTGATGTGTCATCACTTCTCTTTCAGCTGCCCCCCTCTCCCCCCGCCCTGTCACTGCACAGGGTGTCCCCTCTGTCCACTCCCCACACGCGCCCACTGGACGGGGAGTAAACCGGCACTGGTTCACACGAAGCCGTGCAGAACCCCCCAGCTCCACCACGTTCCGGCCCGTTCCATCCCACCCCATACAAACACAAACCCCCCGCCTGGCACACGCGTGAGGGGGAGTCACATTAACTCCAGCTGTTGGGTACCTGACAGGAGAACCACCAGGATTAACCCAGGAAACACCCGCACTCCTGCATCTCCGCACCAACGAATACTACATCCTGAGTCACTTAGATCCTTTAATGGCAAGGGGAAAAAACCACCATGATATTTAAGAAACCAGACTGGGAGAAACCAGAATTGTTTCCATGCTCATAGCAAGGATGCTTCGCGGTCTGTAAGCACGTTTAATTTTTAAAATATCCTTACATTTTTAAAAGACCACTTTTCTTCCCCCTTTTTGCTCCCTAACGTAATTCTTCAAAAAGAGGAGAAATTCAACTACATTTAATCAGTTTAAATTACGGTAGAAACGGATCATGCAGGTAAGACATCTCATTCCGAGTTTCAAAGAGTTCCCCTTTGGGCTACAAGTTCTCCTGTTGATTTTCAATGAGTAATGATCTGTATTGAAATCTGGAACATCATTTTACAAAATGGGCTTAAGTCAGACTAATTCAGTCACAGCTGACATAATTCAGAAAGTGAGGTCGTTCTACAAAAGAGCAGCAGAATCACTGCCAGACAAACAGGCAGTACTGCAGGCCCTAGGGCGAGTTTTGTGTCGTGTGCTAAATCACACACGGCAGGCACCAGCTATGGCACACAGTGATGCTAAACTGATTACAAACTAGATTCCAGGACCAGCATCAAAGGAGCTTATAGACTTATGCCTGCGTTTGTCATTTTGCGAGGGGTCGGGCGTCTAAAGGAGTTAACGCAAAGGTCATTTGAGGTACCTTGTCCACAAGGTAAAAGCACGTATGGTAACGTTCATATCGCAACCCTGTTCTTATATTCACCATACGGAAACGCTGTGTCACACACTTGGTGTTGTAGGCTGTGTGCTGGGGGGTTATGTCACACACTCACCTCTTGGTGTTGCAGGCTGTGTCCTGGGGGGTTATGTCACACACTCACCTCTTGGTGTTGTAGGCTGTGTCCTGGGGGGTTTCTTCAAGCAAGGTTACGTAGCCCAGCGCACACGTGAGGATGAACAAGACTGTTAAGGTGTGAGCTCTCCTGCGATTTAGAAGAGAGAAAATGGAATCAGGAAGCAGAACACCTCACATCTTCACCCGCCGGCAAAGGCGCAGTGTGTCTGCCCAGCGGTCGGTAACAGTACGGCAGTTTTTGGTGGTGCACAGCACAGGAATCAGAGCTTTGGCTGGCGCTGGCGCGGCTCCAAGCCCCACACGGCAGCTTGCACAAGAACGGGCCCGGCTCCCCTCCCCGCGCTCGGGGTTAAGGAACGTTCGGACAAACACCTGCTGGTGAGCAGGAGCAACTTGAGGAAAACCAGCACCAATATCTAGTTCTAAAACCCTGCAGGTTTCCCTCCTGGTTGTCAGGTACATCCTCGACGGTGCTGCCGCACAGCTCTGTTTCAAAGCCTCTCAACAAGAACTGCGGCAGACTGAGAAGACTAAATGGAAGGGAATTCACTCTATAGACATGGGAATTACACATTGCAAGCAAAACCAGTCATTTAAAAGGAAAAAAATCTGGAAGAGAACAGTCGCGGTTGTCAGAATGACGATGCTGCCTCATTTCCAGTAACTCGTACAGCTCCATCTCAGCCCCGAGGAGCCGGCCAGGCTGACGGCCAGAGGGCACTGCCGGGGTTACTGCCCGCAGAGCCGCCCACGGCCGGTTCTGTGCCAGCGGCTTCCACTGAACCCCCCGGTGCAGCCGGTTCTGTGCCAGCGGCTTCCACTGAACCCCCCGGTGCAGCCGGTTCTGTGCCAGCGGCTTCCACTGAACCCCCCGGTGCAGCCGGTTCTGTGCCAGCGGCTTCCACTGAACCCCCCGGTGCAGCCGGTTCTGTGCCAGCGGTTTCCACTGAACCCCCCAGTGCAGCCGGTGCTGGTGCGGGGTTTCCACTGAACCCCCCAGTGCAGCCGGTGCTGGTGAGGGGTTTCCACTGAACCCCCCGGTGCAGCCGGTGCTGGTGAGGGGTTTCCACTGAACCCCCCAGTGCAGCCGGTGCTGGTGAGGGGTTTCCACTGAACCCCCCGGTGCAGCCGGTGCTGGTGAGGGGTTTCCACTGAACCCCCCGGTGCAGCCGGTGCTGGTGCAGGGTTTCCACTGAACCCCCCGGTGCAGCCGGTGCTGGTGCAGGGTTTCCACTGAACCCCCCAGTGCAGCCGGTGCTGGTGAGGGGTTTCCACTGAACCCCCCAGTGCAGCCGGTGCTGGTGAGGGGTTTCCACTGAACCCCCCGGTGCAGCCGGTGCTGGTGCGGGGTTTCCACTGAACCCCCCGGTGCAGCCGGTGCTGGTGAGGGGTTTCCACTGAACCCCCCAGTGCAGCCGGTGCTGGTGAGGGGTTTCCACTGAACCCCCCGGTGCAGCCGGTGCTGGTGAGGGGTTTCCACTGAACCCCCCAGTGCAGCCGGTGCTGGTGAGGGGTTTCCACTGAACCCCCCGGTGCAGCCGGTGCTGGTGAGGGGTTTCCACTGAACCCCCCGGTGCAGCCGGTGCTGGTGAGGGGTTTCACCGAAGCCCCGGAGCAGCCATTCCGCGGTGGCTGACTGCAGCACGTGTGCCTCCTGATTGCGAGCCATCTAGGATATTCTCACCTTGCACTGTCTGCTCTCTCTTTTAATTTACGGCTGCACGTTCCTTTCCTGCTGAGAACCTTTTCCTGTTGTCAGGGGGAACCGGCCAGTTCAGGACAGGTCACAAGGCGTGAGTTCGGTGTTAAAGGACCGCACAACATCCCTTAACACAGGTATAAAGCATGAAGCTTAGAGAAAAGAAAAACTGTGAATGAAAAGAACTGTTTGACAAGTATTTGTATGTACCTATCTTATATTTTCTTTCTGTATCATTTTGTAACAGAAGCTAGCATTACATTTTGGGTTTTTTGCCAGAAGACCAAAGTCTCTATGTATTCAAGTTGTACCGCGTGATATACCAGAGATCACCCGGGATTTCTGAGAAGCCCCCCGGTTTCCCTCCAAAGCCGCCAGTACCCTGTGGAAGCGCTCTGCGGGTTGGGTGAGCGCTACTCTGCGCCACAGCCCCAGCCTCACCCAGCCCGGGCACGTCTCCCAGCAGCCGTCATCCCGCCGGGCACACGTGCAACACCCGTAAGCAGGTCAGCCCTCTTCCGCCGCTGCCCAAAAGGTGCTCGGCACTTATCGCTAACCTTCCGCGCACCCAGAGCACACGGGCTGAGCGGCGCCAGAAAGAAAACAAAACACCCCAAAACACAACGGAACAACCCGGCCAAAATCCCACCGCAAACAGAAACACAAAACAAAGAGAACCCACGAATGCCTGCAAAAGTAGCAAGGAATCAACGCGTAAAAAGAAATGGATGTAGCTATGGAATGGCAGGCGACCCGGCCATCGCACACTTGATGTTCACTGAACGAGCACAAGACTCGGGGCCTCTTTTGTCATCTACAACCTAAACACCCAAAGGGGCAGCAGAGCAGGGGACTGAATTCAGCGCTCCCACTCACTTAAATCAGAGCATGGTCTTGTTAGCTGCGTTTATATCTGGACATAATGAATACAAAACCAACCTGCATTTTGCCCATTGACGAAGGTTCCGTTAACTGCAAGGTTATGCATTGTATTTCATGCCTTGTTTTACTGTTTTCTGAAACTAGTGCGTAAGAGGCTACTCAGCTAAGCCCAGAGAAGATGTCCCCTCTCCGCAGACCCGTGCAAAGCCAATGGCTTTGTCAACGCGCTGGGTGCCCCGTGAGTTGCCAAAAAATCAGTTATTGGCGCCTCCTCATTCAGACAAACCCATCAATGACTGTTCCATTTCATTTCTTGCCGGGGGGTTTGTACCGAAGGAAACCATGGGGGTTTCAGAGCCCCCTGCCCCTGCTTTGGGTTTAGTTTTGGTGCCACAACCATCAATTTCCCCGCTCAACGACAAACCAGAGGCCAGTATCTCCTCATTTCCCTTCAGCTCAGGTGTCACGTGCAGCCCGAGCCAGATCCTCTTGTAGCAAGTTCTCAAGGCGGCAAGCCGTGGAAACACGCTTTCAGTGTCGCGTGGAATCCAGGAAGCAGGAGCAAGATGCTCTAGATGGGTCTGTGTGTGCAAGGAGCGAGCTGGCGGCTCGGGACAGAAACGGCACGCGGTGACGAAGCACCGACAGCCGCCATGGGCAGCACAGCCTCACACAAACCACCCGGCACAACACACACCCCGCCCTTCCAGGCTCCAGAGAGATTTCAAACAGAAATCCAGAGAGACTGCACAAAACGAAACGCTGAGCATTTGCAGCAGCCGGAAAAGTGAACTGCATACAGAAGAAACGCTTGTGCGAGTGAAGGCAGGACGAATCAAACCGCATCCCAAGGGATTGTTTCCATCTCCACGTACACTTGAACACGGCACGAGGAAGGCGGCAGAGCCCGGAGCATCCCCAGCAAGGGGTCAGGAGTTACACCAAAGGGTTCGTGTTCTGCAAGGCCGGGGCTCCCAGAGCGACAAGAGGGGCTCCATGGAACTGCACCCGAGTGCGGGCAACACAGCCAGGAGCCTTCACCGGGAAATGAGAGACAGCAGCGCCTGAAGTATGTGCACACGGAAACAGCTGAGGCCGGGGAGGCAGAACTCACAACAAATCCCCAGCTACTAAAACGCTGGAACATTAAGGAGCTCGTTTTTCTGCACTGTATCTTTCTGTACCTCACATCTAGCTCTTTCCCATTCACACGCTGGGGCATTTGGGTGAAATAATTCAGTTTGGTTTTGTAACAACACTTGTCCTGCTCACTGAGCTGAACACTAAGGGGGCTCGTCCAGGGCACGGGGTAACTCTGATTCCAGCCTCTGGTTTTCATGGCCATCCATTCTTCTGTCACATCCAGAAAACACAGGTTTTTCCAAGGAAATCGCTATCAAAGCTTCTGTTTTCCAAATAAAGAATATGACCAAAACAACCTAAGGAAATTCCATCTCCAGCACAGCCTAAAATCATGTCAGTGAAGGGGACCGCACCCTGATGACCCACCGGGGTTCCTGTTTGTCACAGATGATGCAATAACACCAAACACAATGGCGGTGGCTGAGAACACCCAGCAAAGGGTTTGTTCGTTCACCTTTTTGTCAGCTCGCTAACTGGAGCAGGGGCGCGCCCGCCCCAGCCTGCTCCCTGCCCTCAAGAGCCGGGAACAGGCACCGCCGGAGAAGAACAGCTGTCAGAGAACACCCGCTGCTCCCGCCCCAGCCCGGCAGCAGGACCGCGCTCTTGATTCCAAATAACGAGGAGGTCATAAAAGCATTTCTAGAAGAGATTTTACAAGATGAATGAATATCAAAGCTCTCTGCCCTCCACATGCCAGCACATCGTCTGATATGCTGGGAATCCTGAGCAAACTTGACAAATGGACAGTATGATAAATCTATTGCGTCAACAGCAGAATAGCGTTTAAGTTATTGTGAAGGATAAGGTATGGAAAACACATCAAAATAACTCTAAACTGACCAACATTTTGACATTCAATATCAAAACTGTAATTAACAGAGAAACGATCCTGTTTGGACACAGAGAGGTTTTTGAAACCTTCAACAAAAATTCAACCTTGGTCATAATCTTGATAACACATTCAAAATTCGGGACAGCACAGCGAGCTGCTCACGTTGCACAGGCCAGAGCAAACGGGCCGGCGTCCGCACGGCGAGCATCCGAGTTAACGGCAGTTGGTGACACTCCCCTGTCCACCTGCACCGCAACAAACAGCCAGCGGCCGCCAACCCAGAGTCTCGGAGCTACAAAAAGGTGCCTATTCTTAGCCCAGCAGCAAGTCTTGCGCACATCTACAAAGGCACACGGCACCGATTAAATTTCTTTATGTACTTGTGACGCTCCAAAATAGTAACGTTCATTTTCCCTGCCATAAAACGCTCGCTCGGGGTGCGAGACACGCCAGCACGCCCTTCTGCGGGTTACAGACGCAAAGCCACGGAGGTGCTGTAGAAAGCTCCGCGTGGGGACATTAAAAAACAAACCACCAAACCAAACAGCGGTTTTTCGTGCTAGCTCAGTAAAAATATCAATCTACTGTGCTTCCCACTGTACAGAAAACAAAAGTGCAAACCTCGGCCACAAAGAGCCCTTTGTCTGTATTCAGAAAGGCAATTCAGTGAGCAGACAGGCAAGAAACAATCAAAGGTACTGGAAACATGAACATTTTAGCCCAGGACGGCGGCTTGCCAGGCAAGCCTGAGCGCTTCCAGCTCTCTGCTGGGAGTAAGAGATGTTCTGAAATTAGTTCAGGGATAACCGCAGTTACAGCCTTGAATTTCGGGTGACAGCCCCGCAGCAGTGGCAGCCTGCAACCCCACAGCAGGGAAAAGGTGCACCACAGCGAGATTATACAATAAAAACAGCACGGGTGTTTTCAAAGCATCGCAAAGCACCTGGCTAGAGTCACCTTCGCTAGACGGGAAGAAAATGAGAGTTTTACCCATTTTCCATCTATATGACGGCACCTCTCCGCAGGATCCAGTTATTCAGCCCACACGCGGCAGCACCAGGGTGGTCCCGGGGCAGGTGTCCCCCAGGAAGGTCCCCCTGCCCTCCAGACGACGTCCCTCGGTGACAGCCGCGCGTGTCAGGCTCCCGCGCAGACCATCCTGCGACCCAGCGGCACCTACGTGGTTCTTCGCAGTTTGGACTGGCAGAAATATCACCCAGAACTGGTGGCTGCATTGAGGTCGGCACCCTGCGCCCCAGCGCTGCCCAGACTGGCAGGGCGAGAGCCAAGCGCCCTCCTCCTCCTCCTCCTCCTCCTCCCTGTCACACGGCAGCCAAACATCACCCTCAGCTCCTGTGCCCGACTAGGAGCCCCAGTGCCGGCTGGGTTCCTCAGTCACAGAGAACACGCATTTAATACACATGGAAAAACTACGGACACGCAGGTACGTGCGCTGAAGTGGATTTTGAGAACTCCAGCAAAGACAGAATTTAGAAGCGCTTTTGTAGGTACAAACAGATCTCCTCCTACAAGGACCGAATTTTAAGAAACTGCCACATCTGGCCAAACACAGACAGCTGGGGTTTTCCGCACCGATTTTCTGGACTGAGCGTGTGACAAAACCACACAAAACACCCAATAAGCAGAACCTCGGGACAACAACTTCAGCCTTCTAGCGGGAGTAGAGGAAACAGCCCGGACAGAAGAGGCCTCGTCCAAGACTGCGGGAGGGCGGAGCAGCAGCTGGGGTTCACATGAACGATGCTGATAGAACCACCAGAATCAAGCATGAATGTTTGCCCACGGCCGGTGGGCTCCCCGGGTGCCGGGGACACCCCGAGCGACACCCCGGGTGCCGGGGACACCCCGAGCGACACCCCGGGTGCCGGGGACACCCCGAGCGACACCCCGGGTGCCGGGGACACCCCGAGCGACACCCCGGCAAGAGGAGCCGTCCTGGTGAGCTGAGCGGGTCCGCGACCAGCGCTGAGAAAGGAGCAGCCGCTGCCGAAACAGCCCCAAATCACTGCTGAATCGCCAGGAAACAGTAATTAATCGCACCACAATACCAGGAAAAGCATCTTTAGCCGCAGCCCGCGGTTTCTCGGCTTTAGCGCCGGGACCTGTTGCAGTCGGAGCGGCCGCCGCCGCAGATAACGGGCGGTGACCGTCCGTTCCCCCGGTCACCGTTCCCTCCGCAGCCCCGCACGGCCCTGCGAGCCGCGGCCCGCAACGGGAACCAACGGGCACCGCCAGGGGAGCGGGAGCCGCGGCCCGGGAGAGCGGGAGCCGGGCGGGGGCTCTCACCAGAAGAAGGTGTTGGTGCCGTCGTCGTACACCTCGGACTCGGTGCTGCGGCGCAGGCCGGGGCTCTCCCGCTCGGCTCCGGGCGGCGGCGGCCGCTCAGCCGCGGCGGAGGGGGCGCCGCCGTTGGGCTGCGGGGGCTGCTGCTCCTCCAGGGCCGCCTTGCCCAGCGCCCCGCCCGGGCCCCGCCGCTCCCCGCGCCTCATGGCGGCCCCGGCCGCGGAACGGCCGCTCACCGGCGCGGGGCTCCCAGGGCGCCCGGGACACGCCCCCCACGCACGAGCGGCGCGCGCGGCCGGCGCAGGCGCAGAGCGCTGCACAGGGAAGGGGCGGGGCCAAGCGGGGGTGGGGCCTGTTGCCGCGGCAACGGCCCCCTCCGATTTAAAGCGCCCCGGGAATCCAAAAGCATTGACCTTGACATTGGGGTTATGTGGCCCCCTTGCCATCGGGGTTATGTCCCGCCCAAGGCCGTCAGGATCGGCCATGGCGTGTTTGGTGAATGTGCTTGAGGCTGCGAGCCCGGAGCTGCCGCACAGGGGTTGTTGTGTCCGAGGGGCAGGGGGACGCTGGTTCCTCTCTCAAATAAAACATGAAGGCGGGGAAAAACGAACAAAGAAAACAGCCCGTCTAGCTGCAGCAGAGCAGTCTTATGCTGCGGGTGCATAAAATCGCCATTTGCAAACTGTAGCAGTATTTGTTGCTAAAATTCCTTATATTCTGGCAAAAGTAAACAAATAATGCTAATTAAAGAAAATGGCGTAATGCGCACTCACTTGAATTGTTCAGGGACAAGCGCTCTTTGCTCTCAAGTACCCCAGCCGGTGCTTTCCAGCTGGGTCCCTCCCCGGTACCGCGGCTGTCTGAACTCCTGCTTCCCCGTGCAATAAAACATCGACTGTCTGACCAAATGCGAATGTTTTGCCGGCAGAGGGCTGTGTTTCCACCCCAAGGCACGTCCTGAGGCGCGCAGGGTGCTGTGCCCCCTCCTGCTGTGTCCCTACAGCTCCTCTGCTGGGAGGAACTTCCCAAAGGATTCTTTGGGACCGGCACAAGGTGAGGGGGTGCGGGAGCCCTGGGGGCGATGCTCCGGCCCCGCAGCAACCAAACCGGGAGAAACGAGAGGAAACGTGGATGCGCTGCACATGAGGCAGCTGGCCACGGGATGGCAGCCGCCGGCCGGGCCGGGGACAGGGACACCTGGCTGGCGGACCCTGGTCATCAGCTCCGCACCCTCGGAGCCGTGAGAACATGTTGGCACAGCCACCCCCTGCTCGTTTCGGTTGGCGAAGGTGCAGCTGGCACCCTGAGCGAGAGGATTTAACCAAACAGCCCCCGAGAAATGGGAACGGCCCTGCCCTTTGGGAAAAACCAACCCACAGGTCTGTGAGGACGCTTGGGGCGGCTGCTCGGTCCCCTCCGACCCGAAATGCTCTCCTGGCCACCCTGCTGTGTTTTATGAGGCCCAAAGGCACTTGGCTTGCTCAAGAGATGCCACCAGCACCTTGCTCTGCACAAGCAAAGCCTGAGGTCATAGAACCATAGAATCACTTCAGCTGGAAAAGACCCCCGAGATCACGGCACAGGGAGGAGCATCCACCACGTCTCACAAAGGAAATGTGAATAAACCCTTTCAGGTGTCCCTTTCCCCCCACCCTATAGCCACAACATGTGTGGAACATCAAATTAAAACCACACACTACTCACAGGGCAGCTGACAATCCCGGTTCCTGGGGTCACGGCAAGCAGTGGGTCAGGTCCTGGTCGCCCACAGCCTCTTGTCCCCCCGTGCCTGTTGACGTGAGCCCATCGCCGCTGCTTTGGACCTGCGGGACGAGGGGGAATTCACCGACGGCAGCTCCAGGGACAGCGATGGCCTCACCGGGGCGGGTTTGGCAGGCGAAGGCAGGCAGCTGTGCTGCCGCTCAGCTCTGCGGCACAGCGGCCTTTGGCATGGCAGGACGGGGAATGTCCGTCGATGGAGCCCGTCCGGGCTGCTGGCAGCTCGCCCTCGTGCAGGAGGGTGGGATGGATCGCTCCAGGGCCCTTCCACAGCAATTCCACCTTTTTCCACCAAAAACCGCTCCTGCTGAGCTCTCCCCAGAGCAGCCGGTGGTGCCAGACACAGCGGCTCCATGCTCAGACACCACGTCGTGTTTCTGGCCAGTTTGCTCATAAGAATCTGATTAGAAACGATGCTAATGAGCTGGCAGGTCCAGCAGGTACCAGTCAGGTCCCAACACAGGCTCAGCATCCCCTCCGTGTGGAGCTGCTCCTCCCCGTCCCTTCCCCACGGCAGGCAGGATCCGAGCCTGTTCTCCAGCCCATCGCAGGCAGTGGTTTTCCCGGACACTTGTATCTGGCCTTAGACTGATGCCTGCAAAACAAAAATGTCTTTTTTAAAAGACTCATTGCACAACCTGAACTGGTATTTCTCGTAGTAGCTGAGGACCCCTCCAGTGCCGGGCTCTCATCTGAACCATCATCCCGGGCAGGATGAGAACCCCTGCCGGGCTCAGCTCCCGAGGGCCAGAGAGGCCTTTGGGGAAACACGGCCCCTCAGCAGAAAGTTGCGCTTCTGTGCTGAAGAAACAAGCTCTTCTGAAGGATCTTTCTGCTTTCGTGTTCTGTAGCCAGATACACAGGAAGGCAACATCTGAAAAAAACCAATATATATATATATACATATATATATATATATGTATATACTATATATAAGACCCTGGAGATTGAAAAGAGGAAATAAACATTTCAGCAGCATCCTGTTAGGTTGTTGCACGCAGGACAGCCTTTGTGCGCTCAGAGAGGAGCTCGCTGTCAGAAAGCATCCCTGCCAGGCGGGATGCAGACACGTCCTCTGTCCAGCTGAAGTGCTTTTGGAGATGAAAGCCCTCAGCAATTTGTTACCAGTCATATCTCCAATTCCAGGTTCATGCAGCTGCAATACCTCAGCACACGTATGAGCCAGAGCTCCACAAGCCTTCACATCTTGCACAGATCTTTCAGCAGCAGACTGGAAGGTGCACCCTCTGCCTCCCCAGTTTCGGTTTCTCGAGCTGCTGCCCACACACCAGTCCCCCAAGAGCAATACGCGCTGGGACGGCGCCTTGCCGGGGAAGAAAAGCGCTGGAAGCAGAACATCAGTTTGGTCGCCTGCCTTGCTGCAGAAGGAGCTAAGTCTCGCCTAGGCAAAGCCAAACCCCTCCTAACCAGAAGCAAAAGCGCACTGTCTGCTCCGAGTGCTGCGGGAGCTGCCGGAGGCTCGGACACCTCGGACAAAGCCGAGCTGCAGGCGCGGACTCACCGTCCCACGGGCGGGTAAAGCCGGAGGTTCTGCGGCTGTGGCGGGACGCTCCGGGGAGCAAAGTCCTCCTGGTGCTGCTTGGCAAAGTCTGCAGGAGGAGCAGCAGCCGGGTGACACAGCCGTCCCTGCAACGCCTCCAGCCCGTCCCCTGACACGGCGCCGCGGTTCTGTTCAACCAGGGGTGCTCAGGCAGCTGTGGAAGCTCCATCGCTCGTCTCACTGGCTCCACTCTCCCCGGGTAAACACACACGTTCCCTACGCCCGCGGAGCTGCTGCGATAAGGACACCTTTCCCTGAGACTGTCCCTGCGGGGTGAAGGTCCACCCGCCCCTCCCTGCCCCGCTCCTCACTCACACACACCAGGAAATCTGGAATACAACTTTTGGTTTTCCTCCTCCTTTTTATTTTCTTCTTTTTGCCTCCCTTTTTTAAAAAATCCTCTTGTCTGGCTCAGTCTGCTCCGGGCGCTCGGCAGAGCCGCGGTGTGACGGGATCGCTTTGTTCCAGTGGCCCCAGCAGAGCAGCTGGAGAGCACAGGGCGTCCACCCCAGTTATCCACCCTCCTGCTCTATCCAGGAAACCGAAGCAACAAAACCCCAGAAAACAGCTGTAAGGAGAGCTGTCACACTGGCTTACACGTGGCAACCTTTCCACTCACCCTTCTCGTAAAAATAGAGTTATCCCCTGCTCAGAGCCAGGTGGATAAAACCAGTGATTTGGTCCCATTTCTAGCAGGCCAGGGCTGAGCATCCAGTACAAACGGCAGCAGGAAAGCAGAGGCCACCGCACCCCAGAAAACTGGATCTCCCCAGTGCCATCTGGGAGCAGGGAGGGCTCCGTGGGTCAGGAACCTCCTGGGAATCCAGATGTTCTCTGAGCTCATGGAAGGGTTTCACACCCGGAAACTGAAGTGATGGAGAGCAAACAGGAGCACCGGCCGAGGCCGGGAGGAAGGGGCTGCGTTTGGGTGGGTAAACTGGAGCAGTCTCCCCATCGCCCTGGAAGCTCCTGCTTCACCTCTTGTCCCTGTCTTGGGTGTTAATAAACCTGCCCCGGCCCTTCTGCTCCCATCCCGACCTCACGCCCCGTCTGTCCTGCAGAGCCCAGCCTTCACCCCAAAAATGCCGCAGGTCATGCACAGCTCAGCTTTATTTCCTCTTTTTAGGTTTGTTTTAGATTTCTTCCTTGTAAGAAATATTCTAATGCTTTCTAGTGCTTCCGCTAACACCTCCTTCCTCCTTTCAGCGCCTGCTAGGGACATCTCTCTGGGGACAGCCACAGGACATGCGGGTGACATGGGCAGCGAGGGGCAGAGGAGGAGGGGGTGACAGAGGAGTGGGAGGCAGGGGGTGACAGAGGAGGAGGATGGGGGTGACAGAGGAGTGGGAGGCAGGGGGTGACAGAGGAGGAGGATGGGGGTGACAGAGGAGTGGGAGGCAGGGGGTGACAGAGGAGGAGGGGGGGGCAACAGAGGGGCGGGTGGCAGGGGGCGACAGGGCGACGGGTGGCAGGAGGAACCCGGCCGCGTTCCGCTGGGTGGCACCGGGCTCGCCGCTCCTCGGGGCGAGGGTGAAGGGCAGATTCGGTGCCTCCTCCTCCTCTCCCCATGCCCGCCGCTCCCTCCCACACGGAAGTCGAGTCCCGCCGGGTTCACACGGGACCCGGGGCCAGGGGAGGGGAAGCGCGGCCAGGACACCCGGAGCATCGCGGCCCGTCCCGCCCGCCCCACGGACCTGCCGGGGGCCCTGGGGACACGGAACGGCTCCACGCGTCACCATGCAGGTAGGAAACAGAAACTGCTTGGCTGTTCCCCAGAAATTGCTTCTCAGCACCTGAGCCACCTGCTGCTTGGGGACATGGGACACGCGGAGCTCCGGGCTCTGCCGCTCCTGTGCTTTCACCCTCTAAAGTACTCAGAAAGTACCGCAGAGCTCCTGTTTCCCCATGAGCAAGCTCATTCTTACCACGGTGGGGGGTGTCACACGTGTCTCCAGACACTGGCACCAGAGTTCAGAGGTGCCGGAGCACCCATCGGAGAAGGAGGGTTCAGACTGTCGCTGGTACAAACCCAGAAAGCACTGGGTATAGCAGCAGAGGTGACAGCCCCAGGTGTTTCGGGAGCCCCTGAAATAAAGCAAGGGGAGAGGGCAGCTCTGAGGTTTTGTTTATCTAGTTGGAAAGAAGAAATGTTAGTTTCTTTTATTCAGGAAGCCAGGCAAAGGCTGGATGCCCGGGACAGCCGGTGAACGTGCAGGCGCGGGCTCTGCCCACTCAGTTAAAGATGGTCACATTTCTTGGGAAACTGAGGCAAGGTGGACGTGCTCAAAGGGAAACATCTGTGAGAAACATCCCCGAGATCTGATCATCTCAGTGTGGGTGACGGGAACCACCCAAACCCTCCCGACTGGGAGGAGAGAGGAAAACATGGATGCGGGATCCCATGCGGGTCCTGCGCCCAGGTCACCCACAGGCACTGCGCCCCCACCCCGGGGTGCTGCTGCCAGTTCTCCACAGTGTCCAGAACCTGGCACGGGCAGCGACAAAGGGACAAGGACATACTGAGACAGCTGGAGAGAGACCGGGCACGGTTCAGGGCATGCAGACCTTTTTCAACCCTGAAATCGCTGCCGCTCGTTGTGTGGGTTGCTGCTCTGCACCTTGGCACCGCGCAGCTCCAAACGCAGGGCTGGGCAAACACGGGAAGGAGCAAAGCAGACACCGCGTCCTCGATAGCAGGGATGAGAGTCCAGGGCTCGCAGCCAGCTCGGAGCCCCGCGCTCTTGGTGCCGATCCGGTGCCTGGTGCTGCCAGAGCAGAGCCATAACCAACACGTCCACGGTCCCGGGACAAGAGCACAGGCGTGGGAGCAGCAGTGGTGCGGACGCTGGCACCAGCCGTGTCCGGCCCCAAGCACGGGCTGGGCTCCCGCACAGCGGCCCAGGCTTAACGCAGCTTGGCCTGGCGGCAAATTAAACCCACCCAAACGCCGCTCTGCCGTCATCGCAGGTCTGCAAATCCCTCTCTGCGGCTGAATGCAGTTTTTATCTGCTACAGCCCCGCAGGTGGATACTGGGATTGTCTCTGCTGATCCGCAAATAATTCGCAGATTCCTCCCCATTTTTCAGTCCTGCAGAGCGGGTACCCAGAAGTAAATCCTGTTGCTATGGGAACAGAGAGACCAGCCAGACCCCACTGCCACCGTATCCCTGGTGCCTGGAGTGCCATGTGAGGAGCATCCCCAACGGTTCTTTGGGTTTAACCGGAAAATTAAAAAGCAACATGTCCCTCATGGGATTAAACCCAGTGCTTGCTATTTTTGGGAGCACGGAGAAGCAGGGACAGGGTCTGGCTGTGTTGGGTCCGAGAGACCAGCGATGTTACAACCGGGAGCGCTGGTGGAGGGAGGATGGGAGGATGCTCGGCTGCAACTGCGAGGGCTCGGCCCCGATGCTCCCCCCGTGGCACAGGCAGGGCTGGCAGCACCACCGGGACCTGGGGTGAGAATTCCCACACCGCAGCCCCCCAGCGCAGAGCAAGCCCCGTGGCTGGGGATGTCCTGCCTGCGACCTACCTCAGCAATCCCACCTTGGGGATCTCGTCAGCATCTTTCCTGGGAGGCAGCTGCACTGCTCAGGATGTGGTTGTGCTGCTCAGGCCACTTCGCCCCCATGCAGGGGACCACGTAGGGACAGCAGGGCTGGCGGCCACCCAGCTGTGATGCCAGCAGGTCCCTTCATCTCGTCCTGAGCTCCGCTGGGGTCAGCAGCAGCACAGCCAGATAGAGGTGCTGACCCCAGTGGCACCTGGAAAGCCCCATCCCCAAGGGGTGGCCTCCCCTCCACATGGCAGGGACCACTGGTGGAGCTGCAGGCTGCTGACCCCAGCCCACAGCCTGTGCTGGATGGGCTGAGAGAAACCAGCCGGGCAGGAACGGGACAATCCGACCTGCGGAGAGGTGGTGCCAGTGGGATCTGTGCTGGCATCGGAGCATCAGCAACGGGGCAGAGCCCCAATGGGACCCCCGCTCCCTCCCTGAGCCCAGAGGGGGCTCTCGGCTGGGGACAGGGACAGCTGCCACCCCAGCCCACTGGGGACACCAACCCCAGCCAGACACCCACAGCCCCCATCGGCACTGGTGCTTTGGGGAAGCCAGGGGAGGCTTTAGGGGAAGCTGCACAGGAAAGAAGACCTGCCAGAGTGTTCCAGCCCTTTCCTCATCCCGGTCCTTCATTCCTCGGTGAAAGTTTGGGATCCAGATCTTACATCAGGGCATGGTTGCACCACCAGCACCGCTCTGCTCCCACGATTACAGCTGGAGGAACCCATCTGCCCGGCCGCTGTTCTGGGTCACAACGCCTTTGGTGGCAGCACTGGCTGATGATGTCCCCATCCCCTGGCAGCTCCTTCCCGCTCCAGTGCTGCGGAACAGCAGTGTAACTGTTTGTGGGGCTGCACCATGAGTCACACCAGGGAACTGCAAAGAACTCCAAAAGCGCTGGTTTTGAGGCAGCACCCATTCGCTGCCCCATCACAGAGCGTGTGTCTATTAAACTCGGTGTGAGCACCGGGACCCGAAGCCCAGTGCGTGTGTGCCAGTGCGGGAGGATGTGTCAGCCCAGCTCCCACGCTGCTCCCCGCACATCCCTCCCGGCTGCGGGGACACGAAAACTGGGCCGCACGGACCTCGATCTTACCTTCCAAAGCAATTTTTTGGTGCTCTATAAGCTGCTGTGCCCATGCTACACGCGGCAGCGTTTGCAGATTTGCTCTGTGCCCCAACACGGGAACCTGCTGAAGCGGTCGCTGTTTTCTCTTCCGCAGGACGAAATCCTGTTGACTCCATGGAGGGATTTTCCTGTGGAAGACGTGGAGCCCTTTGCCCCGACAGTAAGCTTTGTCCCCTGTGCACAGCTCCGAGAGGGGAGTGGGACAGCTGCCTCAGTTTCCCCATCCCCACTCTGCTCTCTCCCAGTTCCCCATTACACCATCGTGATGAAGATCCAGACCTCAGAGAGGCTGGTGCCGACAGGGAGAGCTCTTGGTTTGCTATCCCCATTCATTTCCTGCTCTTTTCCGTGGGCAGGATGAAGAGAAGTGGGATTTTGTCCTAGTGAGCAACATCCACGAGATGGGCAGCGAGAAGGAGATCAAGAGGAAGAAGTTCCTGGACGAGCTGAGCAAGAAGGGCTTCACCATCAAGGTGAGGGCTGCAGGAGGGACGGACGGCGGGTACCTGGCTGTCCTGTAGTGCCCAGGAGCCACAGCTGGGCCGGGCTCTGCGCCCCAGGGGCTGGGGAGACCCGAACCACTGAGTGATCCTACACCAGTGCTGGATAATGAGCCACTTGTTTGGCCAGGGGCCCCCAGGGCTCCCCCAGCTCTGCCACATCCCCGCTGCATCCTTCTCACAGCTCTTCTCTTCCACCCACTAGAAAATTGAGGATGAGAAGCTGTTTTACGGCGTTCGTGCCCCCAAACACATCTTCCAGAAGTACCAGTGGCTCCTGGGGAACCCCGACAAACGGCTGCAAAGCCTCGATGTCCACCACGCTGTACCGGTGACCACCAGGTGGGTCTGAGGGGCTGCTGGGTTCCAGCTTCGCGCACTCCCGCCCCCTGCACCAGCATCGCCTCCCTGCTTACATGCGGTCATGCCAGGCTTCTCCTTTCCCACAGAAAGCCACCGTCACCTGCCATGGTGGCTTCTCAGTGTCCACAGCAGCTCCCCATTTCTTCCCCGGATTTCCGTGCACGCTGTGTCCCTTCCCTCCCGTTTCCCAGAGCCACACGGGTCCATGTCCCAGGGCAGCCGTTAACCACCCTTTCTCCTTGCTCAGGATACGGCTCGTGAACTTCATCCTGCATAACACCATGACACCCGACCTCGGTGAGGGAACCGGGGCAGCGGGGGCGATGCTTGGCCTGGATCCACACCGGGGTGCTGCCCTGGGGGGCACGGGCTCCCCCAGCTCCCTCATCACCCCCAGGGGGGACAGGACAGGCACCCCCAGCTCCCTCATCGCCCCCTAGGGGAGACAGGGCAGGCACCCCCGGGTACCTCATCACCCCCAGGGGGAGACAGGACAGGCACCCCTGAGACCCTCATCACCCCTAGGGGGAGACAGGACAGGCACCCCCGGGTACCTCATCACCCCCGGGGGGAGACAGGGCAGGCACCCTCGGGTACCTCATCACCCCCGGGGGGAGACAGGACAGGCACCCCGAGACCCTCATCACCCCCGGGGGGAGACAGGACAGGCACCCCCAGGTACCTCATCACCCCCGGGGGGAGACAGGACAGGCACCCCTGAGTCCCTCATCACCCCCGGGGGGAGACAGGACAGGCACCCCCGGGTACCTCATCACCCCCGGGGGGAGACAGGGCAGGCACCCTCGGGTACCTCATCACCCCCGGGGGGAGACAGGACAGGCACCCCTGAGTCCCTCATCACCCCCGGGGGGAGACAGGACAGGCACCCCCGGGTACCTCATCACCCCCGGGGGGAGACAGGACAGGCACCCCCAGCTCCCTCATCACCCCTGGGGAAGATGCGGAAGCAGGGAGCCAGGGTACAGCTGACACAGATCAATTTGCTGCTGCACCCAGGGGCTGGGAGGTCTGGGCTGCAAGAACCAGCACCAAGCCCTCCTCTCCTTCTCCCCAAGCCTGACCGCAGCCCCTGCTGTCCCATGTCCCCAGAAGGGCTCGTTACCTCTGGGCACCCCAAGGTGCCGTCTCTAAGGACCCAGAGCCAGCCACAACACAGCCCGCGGCACCCGGCAAAGTCACGAAACCGCAGGGATTAGGGCCGATCCCTTCTGAATAGCGCAGCCTCTCCCGGGCGCGTTTGCTTTGGCTTTGGGGAAGGTTTGGGCTGATCCTGCCTGGCGGGAGCGCGGGGCCAGGGCAAAGCTTCACTGGCCCTCCCTGCTCTGCTGCAGAGAAGCTGCGCGACCTGATGAAGAAGAACGTCTTCGAGGCGACGTTTCCTCTGCACGAGGTGAGTCTGGGGAAGAGAAGCCATGAGCAGTGGGGTCACCCGTGGGGAACGGGGCTGCGTCCGGACCACTGGGGACAAAGGGACAAAGCTCCCGCTGGGGTTTGGGTCACCCCGGTATTCCTGTGTCTGACCAGCTGCTCTGCTCTCCAGAAAGAAGAGGTGAGGGAGTTCCTGAAGGAGAAGTGGGCTCGCTGGAGGGACATCTTCTGCCAGCAGCCCCTAGAGAAGATCAGGTAACGCCGGCAGGTTCTTTCCCACCTGGAACCCAGAGACCTTCGTGCCCTTCAGCAGGCTCCTGCCTGCTCTTTCAAACCGTTAGTTTGAGCCTGGCTCTTGTTGCAAGAATTGGCTTGTTCTAAAGCCTGCAGGGTTCTGAGCCCAAGGCGCGTCCCTGCAGCACCCAGCTCCATCTGCTCATTGTGCAGCATGAAACAGCCCCCACATCTGCACGGCTTTTAATTAGCCCGTTTCATTCTCAACCATGCACCGCCTGTTCCGAAGGAAGGTGAGAGGGGAGCCGAGCACCAGCGCAGCGCGCCTGGCCCAGGCAGAGCCTGGGCATTAAAGGCAGCCAGGGGCTCCTACAACCACAGGAAAGCTCGGGAGGAGCACAGCTTTTATTTTTCAAAAGGGAAGAAAGCTGACGCTCTGCGGGCGCAGGAAGGAGGGCAGAAAGAGCACACTGCTTCCCAGAGCGGACAGGGGCTCAGACGGGAGAGGTGATGTGAATGGAGATGTGCTCTGCTGCCCTGAGCGTTCACCACTGTCACAGCCCCGGCAGGGACACAGGGACTCCCGATGCCTTCCTGCTGCATTTCCAAGGTCAATGCATCACAACTTGGTGCTGTCACAGAAGGATTAAGGGGCTGAGTATGAAATGGAGTGACTCTCCCAACCCCAACAACCCACAGCCAGGCAGCCAGCACAGCTCCTCCCGGAGCGCAGACCCCTCTGGGGTGGGACGGCGTCTTCTGGTGTCCCCTGACCGCGTGGCCTCTTCACTGGGCACAGACCGCCCCTCCCTTGCCCCCAGGTGCTACTTTGGTGAGAAGGTGGCCCTGTACTTCGCGTGGCTGGGCTGGTACACCTATCTGCTGGGCATTGCGGCCGTGGCGGGACTGGTGGTGTTCGTGGCGGGGATCACCGTGTTCAGCTCCAGCCAGGTGAGGTAAGGCGGGGGCCCCAGCACAGCCCTCCCACCAGCCCCAGCTGTGCAGGGCTTCCCTTGGCTTCCCTCTGCGCCTCTCCCTGCAGCAAGGAGATCTGCGAGGCCAACGACACCGTCATGTGCCCGCTCTGCGACCAGAAGTGCCCGTTCTGGCTCCTCTCCGACACCTGCACCTATGCCAAGGTAGGCGGCCCCTTCCAAGTGGGGATGGGGAGACACCCCGGTTCAGGCTGTCCCCACGTCACTGGGAGGGAAAGCCACCCCAGCAAAGTGGCCACAACATGCAGGAGCCCTCCAGCAACCTCTGCAATGAGCCAGGTCGTGGTCTCCATCACACCATGGGAGGGTTCACCACCACCAAGTCCCTGTGTCCATCCCTATCTCAGGGGGATGATGTGCAGGGAGGGATGGACACAGGGACTTGGTGGTGGTGAACCCTATCACCTGTCTCAGGGGGACCAGGGGACAAGAGGACCCCTGGACACAGAGGTGTCCCCCCCCGCACTATCACACTCCTCCTCCATCTTCTCCAGGTCACTCACATGATTGACAACGAAGGGACAGTTCTGTTTGCCATGTTCATGGCCATCTGGGGTAGGTGACAATGTCTGGGTGCCAAGCACACATGGCACGGAGGAGGGGGCAGGCACTGGGGCACAGGGGGCGAGGAGCTGCAGGAAGATGGGACACAACACGGTGTCACCATGCAGGGACTTTCCAATGGGACACAACACGGTGTCACCATGCAAGGGCTCTCTAGTCCTCATCTCTTCCACTCCCAGGGCCACCAGCTTCCCCTGCAGACAGGGCGAGGGATACAATCACCCCAGGGTTTTCCTTCATCTCCCCAAACACTCCTTACCTGTCCCCCTGCAGAGTTGTTTGTCCTTCCCCACCACAACTTCCTGGGAAGCCCCAGCAGCCCCTCCCTGGGCTTTTCTATCAGCTGTGGAGGGAGGGATCACCCGGTGCCTCATCAACCTGCCCAGGTGACCTGGGCTCTGAGCTGATGGGACCCCAGCACCACATTAGCTTCACATCTCACCTGGCTTTACCACAGCCCTTCCAGCTGCAAACATTGCTGCAGGTGTGGGCTGGGCATGTCACCTGTGACACCATGGGCTGAGCAGGTCACAGACGTGGTCCTGCGTGTCATTGTGTGCTGGTTGACATGGGGACACGCTGAGGAAGGTCAATGCAGATGGCTGTGGATGGATGTGTGCAGGTGCAGCTGCAGCTGTGCCAGGGTGCACACAAGGTCTCTGTTCCAAAGTGCATTTTTCATTAGTCCAGAATAATGTGTCCGGCTGGTGCCCTGTAACCGTGCTCACCGCAGCAGAACAGCCCCGCTGCTGCTCTGGTTCGTGCCAAATGCCATACAGACACCAGAGCTGGCCTGGATCCCAGGGACACCCCAGCCCCACGTCCCCATCCCCAGGGGCTGAGCCCCCACCGCTGCACGTCCAGGTCCTCCCGGTCCCTGAGATGCAGAGGAGCTGCCTGCAGCCCATGTCCGGGCTGGTCTGCCCCAGCCTGGCTGGAACAGTGACAATCCATCCGCTCTGTGGGACAGAGGGGTGGCTTTGTCCCCAGAGCCACCCTCAGTGTCACAGCGCTCCCTGCTCCCCCCACAGCCACCGTGTTCCTGGAGCTGTGGAAGCGGCAGAGAGCCACAGTGGTCACCGACTGGGACCTGTACCGGTGGGACGAGGACGAGGTGAGGACATCACCTTCCCTGCTCGGTGCGTCCCTGTGCGGGACAGGGGGTGACCGGAGCTGCAGAAAACGGCTCACAGGGACCCCGGGCCCAGCTGGCTTCTGCAGACGTGAACATCTATAGGGAGACACTTACACAAACAGCAAAGCAACGCTGACGGTCCTGGGGAGACCGAGCCCTCCAGAGTGCAGCAGATACTGTCATCTCCCTGCACTGCTGTCACCTCTCTGCAACTGCTGTCACCTCCCTGCGCTGCTGTCACCTCTGCATTGCTGTCACCTCCCTGCACTGCTGTCACCTCCCTGCACTGCTGTCACCTCTGCACTGCTGTCACCTCTGCATTGCTGTCACCTCCCTGCACTGCTGTCACCTCCTTGCGCTGCTGTCACCTCTGCACTGCTGTCACCTCCCTGCACTGCTGTCACCTCCCTGCGCTGCTGTCACCTCTGCATTGCTGTCACCTCCAGCTGCCCAAGGGCTTGGCCTCTGCCAGGATGATGGGCTGGGCTGGGTGTCCATCCCCGTCCTCCTCTGGTGCTGCTCATCCCACATGTCCGTGACCAGCCCCAGGACCTCCCGCCCCCCGCACAGCTCAGCCGGATCCTTCCTTTCCCGTGTTCTCATGGTGCTGTTTTCTCAGGAGGAGCTGGCCATGGAGCTGATCAACAACCTGCAGCACGAGCCCCGGCGGTACCAGCACTCCTACTTCCGCAGCACCGTGGTGCTCCTGCTGGCGCTGCTGATGGTATGTGCCGGGGTGACCGGGATCTGCTCCGGGGACACGCGTGCTTTCCTCCTCCCGTCCCCGCGGAAGGCTGTGCTCCGGCAGCAGAGGGGACGAGCCCTCAATCTCCTCGTTTCTCCTCATGGGCCAATGGAGAGAGTCTAGAGGAGTAGTTGAGGTGGAGACCTCTGCCTCGGGAGCCTCTCGTCCCTGACCGGAGAGCACGGGCTGCAGCTGCGGCCGCGGCCAGAGCTCTGGTGAAGGGACAGGGCTGGAGGGGCTGCGGGTGCTCGGGTGGATGGAGCACACGTCCCCCACGCACAGCTCTCACCGCGCGTCCCCTCCGGCACAGATCGTCGTGCTGATCGGCATCGCCCACGCGCTCGTCATCTACCGGGTGGTGGCCGTGGCCCTGTTCACCCAGAGCAGCGTGGAGCTGCTCCGCGAGCAGGCCAACACCGCGGCCGTGGTCACCGGCGCCGTGCTGCACTACCTCACCATCGTCATCATGACCAAGGTGGGAGGGGGCACGGGGTGGCCAGCGGGGGTCTTCTCCCTGCTTTGCCACCACCCACCTGTTCTTGTCCCTGTCTCCTGCAGGTCAACAGGCGCATGGCTCTGTATCTGTGTGACCTGGGTAAGGGCAGCCAGGGGCTGAGCTGGGGGGCAGGGCGGGCTCCGGGGGGGCAGGGACACCCTGCCAACCTGCAAAGAGCTGTGGGGCACCGGAGGGGGAGCAGGGCACGGTCCCACCGCTCCGCGACCTGGGTCCCGCTCCCTTCTCCAGAGAAGCCACGGACCTTCTCCCAGCGGGAGAACAACTTCACTGTGAAGATCTTCACCTTCCAGTTCTTCACAAACTTCTCTTCGCTCATCTACATCGCCTTCTTCCTGGGACGGTGAGCGGTGGATGGGGGACCGGACGGGAGCCTGGGGTTGGGGGAACATCCCAAACTGTCCCCAGCCCCTCTGCCCTCCCTGCCAGGCACAGGGACCCCATGCGGGACCTTGGGAGAGCCATGACTCCTCCCACGGGCACGGTGGGTGGGCAGGGAAGCCCCCTGCCTGGAGGATGGTGCTCTCCATGATGCTCTCCGTGATGCTCTCCATGATGCTCTCCGTGACGCTCCCCATGACACTCTCCATGACACTCTCCATCCCACACCCGGGTGCTCACCCAGCGGGGTCAGCACCACTCAGACCTTGCTGCTGCTGCTTCCATATGCAGGATCAACGGCCACCCGGGGAACTACGTGCGCGTTGCTGGCAGGTGGAGGCTGGAGGAGGTGAGGGCCAGGCCGGGAAGCTCCCTGAGCCCGCACTGCGGTCCCGCTCTCCCTCCCCTGCTGCCCATCCAGCCTGGGGATCCCCAGCTCCCCACTGCGGCACCGGCCTCGGCCAAACAGCCCCCGGGCCGGGCTGTCCCGTTGGAGGGACACAACCCTCTGTCCTTCGCAGTGCCACCCCAGCGGCTGCATCACCGACCTCTTCATCCAGATGGCCATCATCATGCTGCTCAAGCAGAGCATCAGCAACGTCATGGAGTTCCTCGTCCCGTAAGCTGCACACAGGACAGCTCCGCAGCTCCTGCAGAGAGCGCTCCTGCTCACTGGGCCAAGATTTCCCCCTTTTCGCCCCCGGGTCCCCAGGGCTGTGGCTGGCAGCAGGTCAGCCCCACAACCCGCTCTCCCCTCGCAGCTGGATACGCCACAAGCTGCGCAAGAGGCGGCAGCGTCCCAAGAAGAGGAGGAGGATGCTGGGAGAGGAGGACGAGCCCGAGGACCCCTGCAAAAGGCAGTGGAGGAGGAACTACGACCTCAACGAGGTCAACATCTTCAGCTTGTTTGACGAGTTCTTGGAGATGGGTACGTAGGGCAGGGGGAGGTGAGGAGTGATGCAAAGCCCCTCTGACACAAGCCACAAAGCAGGACCAACCCAGACAGCGGTGGGGACCCTCGGGGATGTCCCCTCTGCGATGGCTTCACACCAGCACCCGGCATTCCCCCCGCAGTGATCCAGTACAGCTTCACCACCATCTTCGTGGCCGCCTTCCCACTGGCCCCGCTGCTGGCCTTCTGCAACAACCTCTTCGAGATCCGCCTGGACGCCATCAAGATGATGCGGCTGTGCCGGCGCATGGTGCCCAGGAAGGCCAACGACATCGGTGAGATGGGGCGCGAGGAGAACCCACTGCCATGCAAACGGTGCCGACACTGAGCCCTTCCCCGAGCCGGGGTCTCGCAGTCCCGGCAGAGCGGCACTGAGCTGTTGGGGCTCACCGACCCTTCCTCCTGCAGGGATCTGGCTGCAGGTCCTGGAGGCCATTGGCATCCTGGCTGTCATCGGGAACGGGCTGGTGATCGCCATCACCTCCGACTTCATCCCGCTGCAGGTCTACAAGTACACGTACAGCCCCTGCATGCTGGGCAACCGCACCGGCCTGGAGTGAGTGCTGCCCGGCCTCAGTCCGCGTCCCTGCCGTGTTCCTGCCATGTCCCCACTCTGTCCCCACCATGTCCCTGCTGTGTCCCACCCATGTCCCCGCCGTGTCTCTGCCTGCCCTGGTGTCACTGGCACAAGGAACATGAGGCAGCCTGAGGGGTCCCTTGCTGTGGGGTGGGGGAGAAAGGGAGCAGGTGAGGGTTTTCCAGTTGTCACCGTCTCGAGCAGCCCAACCAGCCTCCTGCTCGCACCATCCCCGTGGTGGGCAGACTGGCACCCAGGCTGGGCAGAGCCCTGCAGCCATCGGGGCCTTTGAGTCCTCGAGGAGACAGGAGAGCTGTGGCTCTTGGTTGGGACACGGCACAGTCCTGGCGTGGCCACGACCCAGGACCAGACATGATTTCCCCCCTGCAGCTGCTCCACCGGCTACATCAACCACAGCCTCTCCGTCTTCCGCGTCCAGGACTTCGAGCCCCACACGGAGATGCCCAAAACACTACCAGGCTTTGTCAGGGGCGAGATCAGGGAGTGCAGGTACCAGCAGCATCCCCCTCCCCGAGCCCTGAGCCCTGGCACAAGCCTGAGCCCATGTGCTGCCCTGGGACCCGCTGGCACAGCCCCTGGCACCGGGGACCCCCTTGGCACAGCCCCTGGCACTGGGGACCCTGGGCTGGCACCGACGGGGCTGTGCCGCAGGTACCGGGACTACAGGAACGCCGATGACTACAGCTACACCGTCCAGTTCTGGCACATCTTCGCAGCCCGGCTCGCCTTCCTCATCCTCTTCGAGGTGAGCAGATGTCGGGGCCGTGGCGGGACAGTGGCAGGGGACACGGCTGTGTCCGTGTCACTCGCACCGGGGGGGGTTGACACCCCAGGCAGCTCCTCAGCACCGGCTGCTGTGCTGTCTGCAGCACGTGGCTCTGTGCGTCAAACTGATCGCATCCTGGTACGTCCCCGATATCCCCCAGTCCGTGAAGAACACGTTTCTGGACAGAAAACACAAGAACCTGCGTAAGGAGCTGAGGTGGGTGATGCCCCGCGGTGCCTGTCAGGGCAGCTTCTCCCCCAGCCTCTGCTACCCGGGGCCTGCAGCCAAAAATGTTCTTTATAAGATGAGCTGCATTACCTGTACGTGAGGATCCATCCCCCTGTGCCTGCGCTCTCGCTCATCAGCCCGGTGCTGGGTTTGTTGGTGCTCAGGGGCAGTGAAATGGGTCCCACTGGGGGCAATTCAGCCCTAGAGCTCCCCAGAGGAAGGGCTGCTGGGCTTTGGCATTTCCTTTGGAAAAAAGGAAAGCTCCAAGTTGAAACAAGGAGCAATTTTGCCCAAATTTCCCATTTAAAAAAAAAAAAACATAATTTAAATATTTCAGCTAGAAACTGACCAAATGTAGCTGAGTGCCACAGGCTGGGCTGCCCTGGTGCTGCTGTCCCGCCTGGACTGAGCCTGGCTCTGCAGGGCTCAGCCTGGCTCCGGAGGGCTCAGCCTGGCTCTGCAGGGCTCAGCCTGGCTCTGCAGGGCTCAGCCCGGCTCTGGAGGGCTCAACCCGGCTCTGGAGGGCTCAGCCCGGCTCTGGAGGGCTCAGCCTGGCTCTGGAGGGCTCAGCCCGGCCCTGGTCACCGGCACCTGTCCCAGCTGCCACCCAAAACCCAGGCGGAAGCAGGGGTGAGGGGCTCAGGAACCACTGCTGGGGCTCAGCTCCCTGGCTCCGGCTGGGATTTCCCACAAAATAGAGGTTTCCCACAGACAGGGGTTTCCCACAATCAGCCTGTAGTTCTTCCTCTGTTGATTTTTGGCACAACGTCACGTTCTCACTTGGAATGTCCCTCCACTCCTCCCTGTTGCCCCCGATTCGGCCAGTCCTCCCCACACCATCTCTCCTCTCCCTCTCCCTCTCCTCTCCAGTATGATGGAGTACTCCACCGAGGTGTAGCTGCCGCTCTGCGAGGACGGTGACAACCACGGGGGAGCCACCGCGGCACCGCCACCGAGACGGGCCCCGTGTCCCGGCTGTGACCAACCTTGGGCTTTCACTGGGGAGCGACGAGGTGACGGTGGCTCTGCAGGAGCAGGACATTTCTGACGGGGCGTGAGGAGGAGGAGGCTGCGGCGACCGCGGCTGGTGCCATGCCAGCGCTGGGAAGCTTTGGCACAAACCGCGGTGCTGCACGATGACAGTGACAGTGGTGGCAGGAGATGCCCTGGAGGCCTCACCACTTGTGCCCTTATCATGCAATTTGGCACCCCAGGAAAAGCTGGTTCTGTCCTTACAGAGCCCCTCACCAGCTCTTTTTTTTTTACACTTTGGCCTGTTTTTCCTTTGCCTTTGGTGACATCCCTGCTCTTGCGCCACCAAAACGCGAGTCCTTCCTCCTTCACTGGCGCCAGCAGAGTTCTCTCAGCACAACTACCGCGTGGCTGCGGCTCCAACCTGCTGATTTCACGGCAAAAATGCCGTTGTTATCCCCACGGTGTCAGCTGCGGGCTCAGCCAAGCCCGTTCCTGCCCCGAGCACCCAGACCTGTGCCTGGCTCAGCAAACGGTAAATGACCGTAACCATGCACGGACACGCTCTCCCGCCGCGCTCACGCGGGCGTTCCTGCCCGCCCCTCTGCCATCCACGCCGCACAAATAAATCCTGCCCAGACCGCTCTTTGTCTGAACACAGATGACCAGCAGAACCGAAGCGCAGCCCGCACGGGGCTGGCTGGGAGCTGCCAGGGGACGCCTGGAATAAGCCGGCACTTTGGGCACACAGAGCAGGAAAAGCACCGGTTAAACATGCCGGGGTACCAGGAGCACCGAGGCACGCGGGAAATCCCGGGGGACAGGGCTGGGGAGGGTTATTTGTGCTCGGGGAACAGTCTTTGTTCTCACTGCCCGGGGACGGTGACGTGACCGCACACGTCGCTGCTCCCTTAGGTGCACAAACAGCCCGTGACGTCCCGCGAGGGTCCCCACGCGTCACACCCGGGTGGGGGTGCAGATGTGCAGGGGAGAAGCTTCTCTCTCTGTGCTTCCTGATGTCGGTTAACGGCGGCAGCAGGGGCCAGGGGCCGCAGCTCCATTTCCACCTGCCTTGCCGTCCTTGTAGACCCCGGGGCAAACCAACCGGAGCATTGCAAAGCTTGCCAGGCTCTTTTCTTTACCAGAACCGGGAACTTTTAAGTGGTTTGTGAGTTTAACCTCGAGCTCCGCCCCTCCGTCCCCTCACCTGTAAAACAGCAACAGCTGTCTCCCTGCGATAGAGGTAAATTTGGGGGATAAAGTGACCCAAATGTGGGAACTCTGGGGGTGACACAGCACGACCGCGCGTGTGTAAGAGCTGTGACAGCCGCAGGTATAAGCACCACGGGTCAGGAACAGGTGTTTCATCAGGGCTCGTCTGTCATTTTCTGTAATTAAAGCCCATGCCGTGCCGGAGCCGCGGTGCAGCAGCCGGTGAGCGATGCTCTCCCGCAATCACAGCGGTTCTGGTTCAGCGGCCGTGTCGCTCTGGGCTGTTCGCAGGGTCAGAGCAGCCCCGGCTCAAAGCAAAGAGACAAACCCGCGGTGCTGGGACCAGGTGCCAGCCTGTCCCGCAGTGATATTCGCAGTTCTGGACGTGGAGGTGAACCCCTGGAACACAGTCACCTGGCAGCTCCAAGCAGCTTAAATTTAATTACTTTCCAGCCACTAAACGCATCAAGAATTGACTATTGGGGAGCACACTGGACACAGGAACGTCGGCTCATTCCCTGCGCACTCACCTGGGCATGGCGGATGGGGTTACTGTCCATGTCATGGCGCAGGGTCTGGGGTGGCACCGTAATCAGGAGGTTTGGGGGCATTGAGCTCAGCCCCAAACTTTGCTCCCAGGAGCCTGCGGTTCATGAGCAGCCAGTGCCAGCCCCACGAGCCACCCCCGGGACTGGTTTAACTCGCAATGAGGCTTTTGAAATCCCGGAGCAGGGCACAGGAGACCAGGGACAACCGCGGGCACAGCCCCAGCGACCGGCCTCCCCACCTCCCTCCATCAGCAACTCACCTTGGCAAAGCCCGAGAACACCGAGTTTGCCGGCGCTCAGCAAAGCAAAACGCAGGTTGTGCCCTGGGGTGCACCAAGCAAACACCCCAGACCCTGGGAGCTGGTGTCACTGGAGCCGGTGTCACTGGTGCTAGTGTCACTGCGGGTTTCGCTGTTCCCCGACCCCCCGTGGGCTGGTCCAGCCCCGGGAGCCCCGTGCACCCGCCCTGTGCCCGGCTGCCTTCTTTTTCTCCTTTCTTTCCTTCCCTTGTCCCCTCCCCTAGAGCCAGCGGTTCGCTTTCCCGCAGGTTCAGGTGCAGGAGGTGGAGCAGCGCGAGCGGGGCCGGCCGAGCCCTCCCGCGGGTGGGGGCGCGGAGCGGGCGGGGCAGCGGCGGAACGGGACGGGAATGAACACGGCCTTTCGAAAACAGGGAAAACCAAGCACCGAGCCGGCGGGTCGGGTCGGGTCGGGTCGGGTCGGCCGGAGCGGCGCGGGAGGAGGCGGCTGCTGGGGAGCCCGTGGCGCCGGGAGCGCTCCGCAGGTAACGCGGTTCTGCTCCGCTCCCCATTCCACTCGATGCCGCTTCAGGCTCGCAGGGTTCTGGCAGGGTTCCGGCAGGGTTCCGGCAGGGTTCCACAGGGTTTTGGCAGGGTTCCGGCAGGGTTCCAGCAGGATTCCAGCAGGGTTTCGGCAGGGTTCCAGCAGAGTTCTGGCAGGGTTCCGGCCTCTCCCCACATGCATGCTGCTCCCCTCTGCTCCCCAGCCCCACTCAGCCCCCCAGAACCCCAACCTGCACCCCCCCTGCCCTCCCCACCATTCCCATTCCTGGGGATGCTGCAGCCCAACCATCACCCACCACCGCCTGGTATCTGCACCATCCTCTGCTGCAGTCGGAGCAACAACCAGGGTGTCCCCAGCCCTGACATGTAGAAAGTAATACCCTCGGGTGCCCACCACCATACTGTGCCCCGGAGCCTGCCCATGGCCAGCCTGCAGGCTGGCCGGGCTTCCTTATTTCCAGCTATCCAAATGAAAATACTTATGAGCGACCCACCCGGGCAGGACCAAATGTCTGAGAACGGAGAACAGCATGTCCCCATGGGCACAGGCCCCTCACCACCCCAGTGTCGCGTCTCCCATCCCTTCCCCTGTGAACGCTGTCTCATCCCCATCCCCTGCTCTCTCGTCCCTGCTGGGAGAAACACAGTTAATACTTCAGGTATAAATCCTTTCCAGCTGCTCAATCGGAACGTGCTGTCAGCGTCCCCGCGTACCTTGACCCACAGTGTCACCCCACGCCTGGCACCGAGCGGCCGTGCCGAATGGAGCGGAGTGTCCCTGCAGCCCAGCAGCGCTGGGACGTCCCTCCCGGTCACAGCAGCACCAGTGCAGTTCTTGCAGGGCCCGGCCGGCCCCAGCAGCTCCGCACCCACCCAAAACCAGTTTGCAGCGCAGAGCGCCAAGAGGCAGCCGGAGAGGCTTTGAGCCCGGCCCAGCCCTTCTGCTGGATGTGGTCATGGTGGCGCTGCCTCTCGGGAGCACCGGGACCGTGACGTCCTTGTTGTTCCCACACCGTCCCCAGAGGACACAGCACCCGCACTGAGGGCTCTGTGGGTGCTGGGGTCAGAGGAGCCACTTGGCCGTGTGCTGCCCCTGCCCCTTTCCACGCTGTGGTTCACCGGTGGGGTGCGGTGTCCTCCCGGGACCCCTCTTCCCGCGGGGTATCACAGTGGCACGGCCGATGGCACAACACCAGCAGGGGAACAGTGCCGCCGGTCCCCCACACTGTCCCCACGCTGAGTGTCCCAGCACGGAGCCCCACACCAGTCTGTGTCGCTATAAATAAACCACCCCCCTGCTTAATTAGTGATGTCCAGGGGCAGGTGAGGCTGGGGGCAGCCCCACAGCCCCCACGGGTGCTGGCAGCTTGAGGGGTCCCACTGAGCCCCATGGGTGCTCACTGTGGTGTCACCAGGAGCTGTCGCACCAAAGCCCCCACAGCTGAGCTGTGACCGCAGCTCGTGTCCCCTCGCTGGCTGCTGGCTTGAGCCAAAGCCACGTTTTTAATGTCCTACAGACCCAGTTGGTCATTAATCGCCTTCTGCTCATAAATTCAAGGTGGGGACAGCCAGGCTGCGAGCCAGTGCTTTGTGGGGAGGGCAGGTGACACAGTGCCACCAAGCACGAGCAGGACACGGTGTGGCTTTGCCCTGAGAGCACTTGCTGTCCCCCAACCCGAGAGGCTGGGGGAAGTGATGGGGAGCGGTGGGGACCCCGCGGCCCCCATGCCAGCCCAGCCGGGGCTCACAGAGCCGTCTGTGCCCTGTCCCAGGCCCAGCCCCGTGCAGAGGCGGGTGGACTTTGTCCCCGGAAGGCGCCGGGACGCGGGGCCCTCCCGGGTGCCCACGGTGATGCCGGCAGCTCCCCGCTCACACCAGAGCCCACCATGGCAGGTAAGCTGAAAACCAAACTTTCACCCGTTTCCAGCTGGGAAGGACCCAAAGCTCCAGTTCGCCCCGCAGGGTGAGCGAGGGTCCGTCCCAGCCCCCAAAACCAGCTAAGCCTGTTGTGATCAGCCGCTTGCTGCCAGACCCCCCGCAGAGCTCGCTTTTCTGGGGAAGCCCATCCAGCCGGGAGCTGGATCAGCTGCCCCAGCCGACCCCCTTCCCGCTGTGCCCCCAGACCTCTGCAGCGTGTCCCCCACGTTCCTCGTCCCGGCCACCAACGAGACGCGGGAGCTGGCGCTGGGGACGCGGGTGACGCTGAACTGCACGGTGCGCTGGGCCAGCGCCGAGCCCTGCGAGCCCGTCCCTGCCTGGAGCAAGGACGGGCAGTGGCTGGGCAGCGGCAGCAGCCAGGACAGCACCTGGTGAGGAGCCTGGCGAATGTCTGTCTGTCCATCTGTCTGTCCGTCGAGGCAGATCACGGCATGGCCCGACCCATGGCCACCCCATCTCCCCCCAGGCTTGGCCAAAACGCCTCAGAGCGGCTCCTGGCCAGCGTGCTGCAGCTCAACCTCACGCAGGACAGCGACTTCGGGGTGTTTGCCTGCTGGGTCAGCAATGCCACGGCCACCTTCACCCTGCGGCGAGAGGGTAGGGACGTGCTGGGGACAGAGACGGGACACCTGCTGCCTGGGGCACGAGTGGCAGCCCCGTGGGGACTGTCACTGCCTCTGGGCAGCGCATCGCGGTGCAGCCCTACCCCAAACCCATTAAACCTGTGCCAAGGCCAAGGGCCACACTCACTGTCCCCCCGCGGTCCCGCAGAGGTGGCCGGGCACGTGTCGGCGGTGCTGGCTGCGCTCCTGGTCCTGGCGCTCCTGGTGCTCCTGGCCGGGCTCTACGTGCGGTGCCGCCTGACCCTGCGGCTCTGGTACCGCAACCGCTACGGCGAGCTGGAGCTCAACGGTGAGCAGCCGAGGGGGCTCAGAGGGGCGTCCCCCTCGGAAACAGCCTCCTCCCGGTGTCACACCCCTGTCCCCACGGCTGTCCCCAGACGGGAAGCTATACGATGCCTACGTGTCCCACGCCGGCGCCCCGGATGACCGCAAGTTCGTTCACTTCATCATGAAGCCGCAGCTGGAGAACCGCTACGGCTACAAGCTGTTCCTGGACGAGCAAACCATCCTGCCCAATGCAGGTGGGGCTGGACCCAGGGGGTCGGACGGGGTGTGACACCAAATCCCTGACACCCCTTTGCTTGCAGAGCCCTCAGCAGACCTGATCATGAACGTGAGCCGGTGCCGGCGCCTGATCGTCGTCCTCTCGGTCGCATACCTACAGCAGGACTGGTGCAACAGCAGCTTCAGGTGGGTGCAGCTCCCGCCCGCACCGGGGAGAGGGGCCGCGGGGCCGGCACCAGCCCACCGTGTCCCTCCCTCGCAGGGAAGGGCTCTGGAGGCTGCTGGAGCTCTCCAGGAAACCCATCTTCATCATCTTCGAGAGCCAGTACCGGGAGATCGCCCACCCCGCCATCAGCCTGCTGCGGCAGCACCGCGGCGCCGTGACCCTGCTGGTGTGGCGAGCCGGCTCCATGGTGAGAGCTGAGCAAACCCTGTCCCGCTGGCACCCCCTTTCCATCCCCGGCACCCCCTTTCCATCCCAGCACCCCCATTTCCATCCCAGCACCCCAGGTTGTGTCAGCCTCCCCGCAATGCGCTGGGGCTGCTCCTCAGGCTCCTACAAAGCAGGCTGGGGCACTTGTCTTTAGGAGGCACTGTTTTCAAAAATCCAACCAAAACAGCCCTGGCTCGGGGTGCTCGCTCCCCAAACCCGCGTGCCTAGGAGCCCCAGCCGAGCGGCGAAGCTTTGGCCCGCAGCTGCTCCGGCCATTTTGGGGCCGGGCGGGGAGCCGGAGCTCGGGAGCGTCCCGGCAGGTCGAGCCGGTTCCTCTGCCGGTGCACGGGCACGCTGCCATGCCGGGAGTGCTGCCACGCCGGGAGCGCAGCCCGAGCCTTGGCCCAGAGCCCGGCGCTGGGGAGGGTCAACTGAGACCCACAGAGCGCCCCCAGCCCCACAGAGCCCCCCCAGCCCCACTCGGCTGCCCGGGGTCCCCACGCAGCTCCTCGCCCCTGCAGACACCCTCGTCAGACTTCTGGAAGGAGCTGTGCCTGGCCCTGCCGCGCAAGGTGTCCTTCCCGGGGACCGTGGGGGACCCGCAGACGCAGCTGCAGGAGGACAAGGACCCCATGCTGATCCTGCACAGCAGCTACCTGGACAGCGCTGGGGACCTGCACCCAGACGGAGACCTCGGCACAGGTCCTTGTCCCCTGCACCTTCTCCGGATGTGCGCGGGAGGTCACCTCTGGGCTCCACGTCACCCTCCTGTGGCAGGCAGGACGGGTTTGGCCCCTTCCCCACCACTCACACCCGCCTCCCTGCTCCCCGCAGGCCTCCGAGGGTGGGGGTTCAGGAGCCCCAAGCCCCCCCGCATCGGTGGCCCCGGCACTGCAGTGGCCGCGGGTGCCGGCGCAGTGGAGGACACACAGCCCAGGGACAGGCAGAGACCTGAGATCGACGTCTCGGACCTGGGATCACGCAACTACGGCGCCCGCACAGACTTCTACTGCCTGGTGACAGAGGATGACATCTGAGCGGGGCCAGGAAGGGCAGCGTCCCCCTCCCCACGGGGCCGCAGGGACACAGGGCACGGCCAGAGGAGCCCGGGCTGTGCGGTGCGACCAAAGCCAGGGTCTCGGTGGAAGGACAGGAGCTGGCTCCTTCGGGCAGCTCGCTCTGCGCTGGAAAACCAGCACCAGGGTCAGCCCGGCCCCTAGTGCCAGGGCACCCTTGGGTGCTGGCCCCCTCCCTCACCATGGGCGGCAGGGACATGTGTCCCATCTGACGGACACACGCTGGGATGGGGGATGCTCCCCGAGAAGCGCCATGTTCCTGCCCCATCCCAGGGGCTGGGAAACACCCGGCGGGGGGGCTGCGGCATGCTGTGCCCTCCCAGAGCCCCCCAGCAATAAAACGCTGCTGCACCCAGCGAGTCTGGTCCAGCTGCAGGGACCTGGGTGCCACCGGTGTGTCCGTCCCCACCCTGGGCAGGGGGGCTGGCAGCGCTCTGCTGCGTCCTGTCCCCCGACAGCTGTTCCTGTGACAGTGTCCCCGCCATGCTGGCCCGGAGCAGCGCCCAGTCACGGTGAGCGCGGTGTCACCGCAGCGTGAGCCCCACTGCACACCTGTGTCCCCTCCCGTGTGCCCGTCAAGCACAGGGACAGGTGGGCACGTTCAAGGCCTTTATTTCAAGGATGCTCAGGGAATTTGTACACGGAGAGCTGGGGGACGAACACACCATGACACCCCCGTGCCGTCACACTGCGGGGGCCGCCCCAGCCCTGGATGCGGCCCCTCTGCCAGCGCTGCCTGGCGTCCCCCCCACCCCCTGTAACTACTCAACCTCATTTCCCGAAAGGGGTGCAATGACCTCAAGCACAGGGATGCCCCCAGCACCAAACCCGCTGGCAAAGCGAAGCCACCTGCAGCCCCCAGCCCCGCTGCTGCCGTGCAGGGAGAGCACCGGGCACCAGGGACATCTTGCCACACGCTGGTGACACTGCCCAGCACACACCAGCGCTGGCCCTGCCCCAATGCTGCCCATGCAGCACTGGGGTCCCAGCCTGAGCCCCCCAACCAGGCTGTACAGGGACAATCCCCGCGGGGTGCAGGGTTGGGGACAGTCCCACAGGGTGCATGGCTGGGGACAGTCCCGGGGGGCGCACGGCTGGGGACAGTGCAGCTCCGAGGTCCCCCGGCCCCTGGCAGCAGGGGCACAGCCTCAGCCACCCCCTCACAGCCACCCCGCAAAACCCTGGGCAGCCTCCCCTGACCTCCCACCCCCTGAGGTCTGCGCAGCCCTGTCCCCCCACCCGGGGCAGAGCAGGGACAGCCCACGGCGCACCCTGCATCCCCAGCACCCCGTGTGCGCAGTTCGGGGTGTCCCCAGCAGCACAGCTTTGCAGGACCCCCCCAATGCTCCTGCCCTGCCCCGAGACAAGCCGAGCTTTGCAGCAGCTTCTAGGAACCCCTGAGTGCCACAGGGCTGTCCCCACCAACCAGGGTTCCAGCGGGGCTCCTGGCAGAGCCAAAAGCCGTTGCTGCAGCAGGAGTGTCCCCCACCAGGGAAGGGGACGTGGCGCAGCGGGAGGCACAAGGGACGCGGTGAGGACTACGCTATGGAGCGGGTTGGGCGACGAGCGGTGTCCTGGGGCATGGCCGGCAGCAGGAGCATCTGGGGGTCAGGATGGGCAGCCCGGGGGTGTCCTCACAGGCCCAGGAAGTCCTCCTTGCGGTACCCCTTCTGCAGGGACACAGGTCACTGTCATGCCGGGGACACCAGCACTGGCTCTCCCGCCCGAGGACACCCCCACCATGCTGGGCACTGGGAATGCCAACACAAACCCGCCCTGGTACAGACAGGGCCACACTGTCCCCATTTTGGGCACATGACTGTCCCCACCCCACTGGCGCAGGTGTCACCAGAGGGATGATGCTCTGGGGACATCCCCAGACCTCCAGGAGCGGGGCGTGTGGAGTCGGGGCATTTCAGGCAGCACTTGGGCAATGCGGCTGGTGGGGCGAAGCCCCTGGCCCTGACTCCGCTGGGATCCACCCTTGGGATCTACCCCAGGATCCACCCCCGGGTCCCAGCGGCAGGGGAGCTCGGGGTACGTACCATCTTGAAGTCGCGGTGCAGCTTGGTGTACTGCCACATGTTGCCCAGGAGGCTGGCCGCTGCTCTGGAGGACTTCTCGTTGTCCGAGCTGGGAGAGGGACGGCACAGTGAGTTCTGGGTGCCGCTGGGTATGGGGGCTGCCCAAGGATGTCACCCAGCGGGGCCGGGAGGGTACACAGAGAGCTCCCACCTGTCCCTTCTCTTCTTGATGTAGAAGAGCTTCCTCAGGCCATCAAAGTAGACGATGTCGCGGGCGGCCATGGGACTCTCCACCACCAGGTTGTTGAGCACCGCGATGATGTTGACGATGACATCGGCAGGTGGTGCCTTGTCCCCCACGCTCCCCGGCAGCTTCTCGATCAAGTGGCTGACCACCTTGGTGGCTGGGGGGCAAAGGCATCACATCAGGGCTGGCGGCCAGAGCCAGGGGACAGGCAGCAGCCTGGGGATGAACCTCACAGCCTCCTGGGGCAATGGGGGGACAGAGGGTGTCCCCGGTGCTGCCCCCGCAGTCCCGGTCCCCGGGCACTCACACATCTCGTCCTTGTTGCGCGCATGGCGGGACAGGTTGCGGATGAGCCCGGTGAGGGAGCGGAGCTGGTGGTGGTCGGCGGTGCGGACGCGGTCCAGCACGGGGTTCAGGATGCGCTCCTGCTCCAGCGCCAGCCGGCTCAGCACACCTGCCCACTGCCAAGAGACACCCGCTTGGGGACACTGCTGGGACCACAGGCCACCTCCTCCCGCCCCATCCACCTCCTCCTCCTGGTCAGGGTGACCCAAGCCCATGGCAGACCCCAGGGAACGGCAGGAGATGTGCTGGGGAGGGTCAGTGGGACATGAGAAAAAGGTTCTTCCCCCAGAGGTGCCGGACACTGAACAGGCGCCCCAGGGAGGTGTCACGGCCCCAGCCTGACAGGATTCAAGAAGTATTTGCACAACACCCTCAGACACACGGTGTGAACTGTGGGGCTGTCCTGTGCAGGGACAGGAGTTGAACTCCATGACCCTTGTGGGTCTCTTCCAACTCAAGGCACTCTATGACTCTCTGCCCAGGTGGGGAGCAGCACAATGGCCACGTTCCCACCCAGGGCAGGTTGGGACCAGCCCCCGGGCACGGCTGTGCCTGCCCAGCTGGTGGGGACATCCCGGAGGACAGGCCAAGGCCAGGGACGCCCCCTCACCCTGCGGTCCCCGGCAGTGATGTTCTGCAGGGCGCCCGAGGCCGCCTCGGTGGTGTGCTTGTTGAGCTCGCAGCGCTGCAGCAGCCGGTTGTAGATGCCGACGATCTGCGGGTTCCAGAGCCACTCCATGCCCTTGGGGTCCTTGGAGACCTCCGTGAAGGTGACGATGTCTGCGTTCAGGTAGTGCTGGGGTGGAGACAGCACGGTTAGGCTGGTCAGGGGTGTCCCCTCTGCAGCACCCTTCGTTGCTGGTGTCCCCTCGTCCCCCCGTCCCTGGGCTCAGTGCTGGGCAGCTCCAGGCAGGTCACCCCGGCTGCGTCACACCCCGTGGCACAGCAAAGTGGGGTTCAGCACCCTGATTCACCCTCCGCTGAGCTCACCCATGTGTCTCACCCATCAGCCAGGGCCGGTGTCCACCTCCGCCCCAGCATCACCTCCGCGCCAGCCGCTGCCCAACGCCAGCCCCACCCTGGTGACACGGCCATGACGGTGCCCACCCCTCCCAGCTGCTCACCTCCCGCGCTTTCTTGCTCTGGGGGCTGAAGCAGCCCACCAGCTCGCCGGTCACCATGCCGCCGTTGCGCCGGTGGCCCTCCAGCCGCTGCAGGGAGGACGGGGGCATCTCGTCGTACAGGCGGTACGAGAGGTTGCGCAGGACACAGACGGCGTTCTCCACGCTCTGCGGGGAAACGTGGGGCAGGGGGTCAGTCCTTGTGCCGCCTGCCAGGGCATCTCCAGCTGGCACGTCCCCTGGGCCTCTGTGGCCAGAGCCACGCTGGTGACACCGGCAGTGGGTGCCCCACTGTGCCAGTAAGCCCAGAAGGGGCCAGACTGGTTTTCCCACTGTCACCTCGAGATGTGCCTTTGCACCACAATGCTGCAGGAGGGAGGGAGCAGCACCCAGACCCCCAGCTCCCAGGCTCACCTTGTCCTCGGACTTGCCCACCTCCAGGGAGCTGTTGACGTAGTGGATCATGGCGTCCACCAGCCCGTGGCACTCGCGCATCTTCTGCCGGGTCTGCTGGCTGGCGGAGCTGAGGTTCCTGCGCGGGGAACGTGGGCACATCATGGTGAGAAAGGGCTGCCCCACAACCACCCCCTGCCCCTGGGCACCGCCACAGGGAACCCCTGTCCCGTGAGGCCAACCAGGCTTTGCCTTGGTGCACGAGTGCTGCAAGGGATGGGAACCCCAGAAACGAGCCCTGGGACCTCACTCCCCACATCTGCAGCACAGGATGGGGTCTCTTCCTCCCCCCAAAACTTCACCCACAGCAGGAGGGCTGGTGCTGGCCCAGAGCAGGTACCTGAGGAAGCCCGTGGAGTTGTAGAAGATCTCCGCCTCTGAGGGGTTCTGCTGGATGACACCCGAGCCCCCCAGCCCAGAGAGGGGCACCAGGACCGTGTCCGTGAGCTGCTCCAGCGTGTCCCGGGCCAGGCGGTCCTTCAGGTTGTCACTGGAGGAGAGGTTCCACAGGATCCCTGCGCAGAGGGGACCCTCAGGCTCAGCATGGTTGGGGTGCACATCCACCCCACCCACCTCACAGAGGGTTCGTGCCGACCCCCGCAGCCAGGAGCAGCCACGGGACAGGGTGAGTAACAATGGCACAAAATGCTCACCCCCGTGGAGCGCCACCCCAGCTTTACTCATGGGGCGGGGGGACCAACGTGCCCCTCCTAGGGGAGGAGGACCCCTGCCCAGCCCGCCACCGTCCCCGACCTGTGACATTCTTGCGGAGCTCGTCATCGGGCTCCCGCAGCGTCCTCATGAGCTCGTAGATGCCGTTCTCCTCCACCAGCGCCAGCTTGTTCTCGGCGTTGTCGTAGATGAGGTTGCGCATGGCGCCGGTGGCATGGCGCTGCACCTCCTGGTTGGGGCTGTTGAACAGCTTCACCAGCTTGGGCATGGCCTGGAGGCTGCGGGCCTGGGGGGACAGCCCGGCGCGTTGGGAACCCGGCTGGGGCTCCTGCGCCTCCCCCGCCCCCCGGTGTTCCCCACGGCAGGGGGGCTGGGACAGCCCTTCCCCTCGCTCCGGTGCTCACCTGCTTCTTGGCGTTGCCGTCGCTGTAGCACTTGTGCTGGAGGTAGGCGGCACCGAGGACCTGCAGGTTGGGGTCGCTGGCGATCAGGTACTTCACTGCCGAGGGCAGGTCGATGTCGTCGAACCTGGGAGCCACGGGAGGTGAGGGACAGCCCAGGCAGAGCCCCCCAGGGCTCCTCCACCACGTCCTGCCTCTTGAGGGGACCCCCCAACCTGCCTTCCTCCCCACCAGCACCCCTGGGGCACAGGACAACAGACCCGGCTGAATCTTCTGCCCTTGTGCCCCAGGATGTGCCACAGGCCACATGCGGGACAAGCTTGGGGGTCAGCCCACACCATGGTCCATCACTATGGGGCCAAATTGTGCCCACTGTCTCACCCCTCCTCCCGCACCCCTTGCAGCAAGGGAACACCAGACAAGAGATGGGGGTTCTGCCCTCAAACCGGCCAAGTGACCTGGGTAGGGACAAGGCCAGGCGGTGGCAGAGCAGCTCGGTGGCACTCACCCTCCCGAGTGGCGGCCGAGCAGCGTGCCGTGCCCGTTGTACAGCTCCATGGCGCGCTGGTCCTGCAGCCGCTGGCCCGACTCGGCCAGGCTGCGCACGGAGGGGGCGCGGGAGCTGCCGTGCTCCCCCAGCCCCAGGTAGGAGCCGCCCATGCCCGCCGCGGCGCTGCCGAAGGAGCCGGCGCTCAGCCGCGAGCGGTTGTTGCTCTGGAAGCGCTGCAGCGTGCGCATGGCGGGCGCGCGGATGGTGCGGCTCTGCGCCACCTCGCTGCCCTCCAGCCACTCGGACGGGGCCTTGGCGGCCGAGCCGGCGCTCAGCTGCCTCTCGAAGGTGTAGGAGCGGGCGAAGCCGCCGTTGCCTTGGCTTTTGTAGAGGGGCCGGTGCCCCAGCGGGTCCAGCTGCTCTGAGATGACACTATAGCGGTCATCGGCCATGGCGGGGGGCGGCAGTGGCCCGTCGGCCAGGCGCAGCGAGCGCAGCGAGAGCGTGTCAAAGTTCTGCCGGGGCCGGTAGTTGCGCTCGTGGAAGGAGCTGGGCCGCGGGGAGGTGCTGGTGGCCGGGGACACGGCATAGCCGGGGCCGTAGCCGCGGCCCTGTGCCAGGCCCCCGTTGCTGATGGTCGCCACCCGCTTGTGCGAGGTGAGGTCCACAGCCGAGCGCGAGGACCAGCCGCCGCCCTTCAGGGTGCCAAAATCCTTCTTGGGCAGTGGCTGGTACAGCTGAGGGGAGAACACTGGGTTATGGGGTGCCCACAGCCCTGTTCCCGCTCCCCACTGCAGGGAGAGGGATGGACGGAGTCAAGAGCCTCCCCTGGCGCAACCAAGGCTGCAGCCAGCGGCTGCATCCCTGGCTGCCACGGCGATGGGCACTGGGGTGGGGGACAGCCCCCAGTACGTACCGAGGCTTTGGGGTCCAGACCGTTGCTCTGGGAGCGGGAGCTGAAGGAGGAGTGCAGGGCTGTGCCATACTGACCGCCTGCGGGACCGAGACGGGGTCAACATGAGACCAGGGGGCAAGGGAAGCCCTGACTCATGCCTGGGGACCTGCTTCGGGAGCCATTGCGGTGTCAGTGGCACTGAGGGGACGAGGGAGCAGGAGGACACTGCCTTCGCCTGCCCACTGCCCGCGGGAGCAGGAGCGGCGGCGGCCGAGCTGAGCAGTGGCCTCCCTGCCTTTCATCGTGCCCTGGCGGCGAGGCCACTAATTGCCACCTGGGCGGGGAGGCGGCGGCTCAGCCCTGTCCCCTCTGCCACAGCTGGATCGGCAGCCTGGGCACCCCCCAGAACCGGACCCAGTTCCACCACCCGGGGACGGGAGCCCGACAGGGACCCGGCTACCCCGCTGCACCCCACGCCGCCCTCCTGGGGCCACCGATGGGCACAGGGAGGACGGGGACAGGGAGCGTGACCCACACCCAGGCAGCCCGGGGGTGCCGGGGGTCTGGCAGCCCCGGCCGGGGAAACAGCGCCGCAGCGGGTGAAGCGGCAGGGCGGAGGCCGTGAGCGCAGACGTTAAATGGAGGCGCTTGGAGCCCGGCCAGCGGAGCCGCTCAAAGGCTGGGGAGATGGGGAGGGAATCCACCAGGCGGGAAAAACCTCCCCCCAGCCCAAAGCGGGGTGCAGGGACCCCATAGTGCAAATCACCCCAGGGGTAGGTGGGGAAACTGAGGCATGGCCCCTGAGCAGGGAGAAACGAGCCCATGATGGGGCCGTGTCGCCCCATCCCCGGCGCTGGGGGTGCAGCAGGGGGCTCGGGGTCTCAGCCAGGGTGGGGGTGACCCCCCTGGCCCCAAGCTGGGGCATAACCCAAACCCTGGTGCCAACCGAGGGCTCCCACCGCCCATCCCAACACACGTGCGCGGGGCGCGGGGCGCTCACCTCTGGTGCCGTCGGCGTGGTCGGGGCCGTCGGGGCGGGCAGCCGCCTGTCCCCGCAGCATCATGCGGATGCGGACCTGCTCCTGGACGCGGGCGCTGCGCAGACGCTGGGCCTCAGCCGCCTCCCGGCCCCGGCCGTCCAGCTGCCGGTCCGAGGGCAAGGCCAGCGAGCAGACACCGGCCTCGGGCTGCAGGGCCGACAGCAGGAAGGGGTTGGCGGCGGCGGCGGGGGGCTCCTGCATGGCTGCGGTGCGGCCCAGCCGGCGCGGCCGCCCTGCGCAGGTGAGCGGCGGCGGCTCCCTCGGCCCCAGGGAGGCTCCCGGCACGCCCCGCCGCCGCCACGCCTCGCCGGGAGGGAGGGGACCACACCGAGCACCCGCCGACACCGTCACCAACACCGTGACCGACACGGGCACCCAGGGGCGACCTTGCAGGGACGAGGGTGCGGGGGAGGCGGATGGCCCGGGGGGACCGGGGTGGTCGTACCTGCCGTGAGAGGCACCCCCAGGCAGCCTACCCATTACCCCCCAGAATCCCAGACAACCCCAGCAGTGAGCCCCAGACCTATACATGGCCACAGCAAAGAGCCCCAGATCCCATGTTGTCCCTATGGCAAGACCTGGACCCCCACATGGTCCCACAGAGCAGCCATCTCATTGAGCCCCAGACCTCCACATTGTCCCTTCAATGAGCCCAAGACCCCCAAGCAACCTCCCAGGAGAGCCCCTGACCCCCACACTGACCGTCTGGCAAGCCCCAGACCACCGCATAGCCGCCTGGACCCCCACATTGTCCCTCTGGCTAGAACTGGATCCCCACATGGTCCCCCAGACATCAACATTGTCTCTCTGGCAAGTCCCAGACCCCAGCATGGGCTCCCAGGAGAGCCCCGGACCCCCAGGTGGCCCCACCACTGACCCCAGCCCCGGCAAACCACCCCAGCACAGGGGGCCAGGCTGCCCAAGGGCCAGAGTGGGGGCTAATTGGCGGTAATTACTGGCCTGGCCTTCCCTGCTTTGCTTTTCAAATTAGCCGGGGAATTAAAAAACAACAACAGTAATAAGAAAGAAAAGGGGGTGGCTGAATGCCGGCAGGAAGGAACGCGGTGATTCAGCCCTGCCATGGCACAGGTACTAATTAGGCTTGCCCCGCCCGCCCAGCCACCCCGGGCGACCCCGGCACAGCCGCGTCGGGGGACACCACGTCCCCCAGCCCGCCGTGCCCAGGCCCGGCTGCCGCCACCTCCACGGTGCCGTCCGCACCGCTCCCTCAGCCCGGCTTGCCGGCCGAGCCGCTCGCTGCTGCGCCGAGCTGTGCCCGTCCCCAGCGCTGCCCGCGGCCGTGCCCGGCGGCTCGGCACAGCGACCGCCCGCGCCAGCCGGTGCCGGCCGTTTGAAGGCCAGCGTGGCGACGCGGCCCAGGCAGCGCGACCAGGCTCAGCGCCCGGTGTCACCGCTTGGGACCCGCCTGGCAGCTGCGTCACGGGCTTTGCCAGATGGGGTTTACAACACCCGGCGATGACAACGCCGGGATGGCGTTGACAGTGCCGGGACGTTGATGACAACGCCAGGACGTTGATGACAACGCCGGGATGACTTTTGTGCTTGGTTAGGAGGTGAAAAGGGCGGCTGTCCCCGCGGAATGTGCCACCGTCAGCAGGAGCAGCGGCTGATGCCAGGGCGGGGTGGTGAGAGCTGCGGGCGAGCGTTCTGGGGTGACCGTCCCCGCTTTACTGGCCTCCCCAAACCCCAGTGGGCTGCAGACCTGGTGCCACCATCCCACAGCGCCTGGGGACTGATGCTGGGGGGGACCCACCTCCCCAGTTCCCGGGGTGTCCAAGGACATCACGGGTTTACCAGGAGTGCCCCCTTCGCTTGGGGGTCACACCTGACCCTTTTGGGGTGCAGCACCCAGGGGTAACCCCAAGGCCCCCCCTCTTCTCCCAGCTCAGCACCACCCCCCGGGAGCGTCGGCGGGTGCCCGAGTTTGGCAGCGCTCAGCGGGGCGCTCCCAGCCCGCATGAATCACGGGCTCCCCGCAGGAGCAGGCGGGGAGGGCGGTTCGCTCCCCGTGCAAGCCCGTGCCTGCCCCTTGTCCCCGTGCCAGGCACCAAGGGGTGCAGGGATGGCCCCAGGAGCCCCTCTGTCCCCTCTGGAGTCCCCAGGCCTGCTGGCAGCCTCGCTCCCCCAGGCTCTGCCTCCCTTCCAAGCCCCCGTCCCCCAGCACAACACCACCCTGCAGCTTACAGATGAAAACTGGGGGGTCTTAGCAGAGTTTGGGGGGGTTCAGGCAGGTTTGAGAGAGAAACCGGCAGGACTTGCCTTCTACGTGGGTTGCTAATAGGGGAAGGGGTTGGGTGGGAGCAGGGACGCACCAGAATGCTTAAAAACCAGCAAAGCGTCACACACAAAAAAACCCACAAACATCTGCAGCAAAACAGGGGGATTCCCGAGGGATCTGGCCAGTCAGGGTGACACAGGGTTAAACAAACTTGGCCTGGGGGTCCGTAACGTAGTCACTGACCCCCATCTCCTTCTGTGGGCTGACAGAGCCATGTCCCCAGGGAGACCCCCAGCTCCTGGCTGCATGCTATCCCCTTCCGCCCCTGCGCACCACCGAGTGCCTGTCCCCAAAACCAGGTCCCCAGGGGAGCCCGTGGCTGTCGGTGCCACCAGTGGTTCAAGTGGGGAGTGGCCGCGGCAGCACAGCGCAGCCCGGCCACAGCGCACGTGTGCCAAGAGCCACGCCGGGGAAACTGAGGCACGAGGAGAAACAGAGCTTTGGACGAAGCTGCCGGACCCGCCACCCGTGCTGTCCCTCCCCACGCTGCACGGGGATTGGTGGCAGTTCAGGCGCCACCAGCCTTCCCTGGGGACCCGCGCTGGGGACAGCCCCCCGATGGGCACATACCTGGCTGGGTGGCCCTGGGGGGCCGTTGCCCTGCAGCATCTCCGGGCAGGCGGGTGCACCCCTGGGTGCTGGCGGGTGCACCCCTGGCTGCTGGCGGTGCCCTGGCGCGGGGTGGGCGCTGGCGGCGGGGCGGGCGTGGGACCCGCCCCGGGACCTCGCCCCACCCGTCTCCTCCCCGGGGTGCGATGTGCGCTCCAACCCGCTCCCCTCACAGCCATGCTCAGGATTTCGGGGCTCGGGGCGACCCCGCCAAGCGCCTCAGCACGGCTAGGGTGCCGTGGGGGGCCTGGGGGTCCTGCTGCCCCGCCCCGGGCAGCGCAGACGCGTCTCAGCCACCTCCGTGATGCTCAAAAACCCCATCGGTCCCACCACCCCCACGGCCACAGTCCAACACGTCCCTCCCACTGCATCCTCTGAGCCCCCTGGCACCCATGGGTGCAGCACGGAGGGTCTGGGGCTGCGGAAAGGAGCCAGCGGAGGGGAGGCAGAGCTGGGGGGGCAGAGCTGGGGGGGCAGGGATTTTGGAGCACGGGGGCTGCCCCGGGGGTTCGCAGGGAGCGTGTTTGGGTGCGTGGGACGGAGCAGGAGCCCTTTGAAGCCAGATAAGCTGAGAGGGAGCGTTTGGAACGGGCCAAACCAGTTTGGGGGCCGTTGCTTCCACCAGCACTGCAGCCCGGGCCCCACAGCACACCCAGGGCTGGGGGGGCTGCCGGGAGTGGACCCCACAGGATGTGACCCCCCAGCAGAGCCCAGCGCAGGGCAGGAGGCTGCCCAGGACCTGCTGCTCTGAACGAGGGGACCTGCCTGCACCCCCTGCCACTTGGGGCTCCAACACCCAGCCCGAAGAGGGTCCTTGTGGTCCCTGCATGGTCCCTGTGGTCCGCACACAGTCCCCATGTGGTCCAACAACCACAACTCAGCCGCTGCCAAAGAAACAAAACCCTCTGGCATTTTGCTGCCAGTGCTGCCCCAAGAGCCACCATCAGCCACCTCCAAATTGTCCCCGGGGTTTTGCAAGAAAGCCCACCTGCCCAGGCTGGAGCAGCGTCCCCGTTGGAGACAGCACCGGTGGCAGCAGCTCCAGCAGTCCTGGCAGCAGCAGTTCTGGCTGCGGCCGAGCCCGGTGCCCACACCGATGCCAGCGGCTGTGCCAGCTCACCCGGCTGGAAGCTGCCGGACGCGCGGTGCCTGAGGAGCGGCGGCTGCTGGGGTCCCAGCGCTGGGCCTGGGGACCACAGGGCCACCCGCCCTGCCCGGCTCAGCCGCTCCCAGCACCAGCACAGCCCTCGCCCACAACAAAGCCATTCCAAAGTGATGGAAATAACAGGCAGCTGGGTGAGGAGAGGAAAACCATGCTGCCTGCCCTAAACTGTCCCCTCCCGGCAAATCCCGCGGCCAGAAGTACCAAATTTGGGGTAAAAAAAATCCCCTGGAGCTGCAGATTATGGCTGTTCTCTGGTGACAAGCAGGCTGTTGAGCCTAGCAGCTCCATCTGCACCCTGCCAGCTCCTCCCGCACCCCGCCAGCTCCATCCGCACCCCGCCAGCTCCTCCCGCACCCCACCAGCTCCTCCTGCACCCCACCAGCTCCTCCCGCACCCCAGCACCCAGGGGATGCTCAGACCGAGCCTGGCCAGTGCAGACGGGGATAAAAAACTCAAGAGGAATCCCCGGGGCTGCTTCAGCTCCCTGCGCAGGGCAGCAAGGACAAGGTGGTGGCAGCCTGGGGGGTCACAGGGACAAGGTGACAGCTCACGGCTCCCTGGCCCCAGGGGGTGTCAGGACGATGCCCCCGCAGCGCGTGGGGCGCAGGCAGCTGCAGCACAGCCAGCTGTGGGGCGGAGGCTCAGCATCGCCTGCAAGCCCAGACCTGCATCTGCGCGTCAAACATCTGCTGCCTGCTCCTCACCGCACGGAGCGGCGAAGGGGCCCTTGTGACACCCAGGAGAGCGGGTCCTCGTCCCGACCCGTCCTCCTCCTCGGTCCCACGGGGCTCTGACCTTCCCACCCCGCTCACGGGGAGCAGCAACCACGTCCCGCCAGCCCGCACGGCCACCCGGCACCCAGGGACAGAGGCCGACCCGGCTCGTCACGCCTGTGCTGCTGGGGACCGCGTCCCTGCCACGGCACGAGGTGATGGAGGGGGAGCGAATCCCAGCCAAGACATCGATTTTATTTTTTAAGAATAAAAAAAAATCCCCAAACAGACAAAACTTCCTGAAAACAGCTTCCTACTTCATAATTTCACAGAAATTAGCTTGGAAACATCGTTTGCTCTCCCCTGCTCCCGTACCGGCTCCGGGCTCTGCCCTTTCCCAGCCCACCCCAGTTTCCCTGGGCACAGGCAATGCCAGCCCGTCCCGCCATGGGGCCCACGGGGTCACAGCAGCGTGTCACCATGTCCCCGCGGGGTCACAGCAGCGTGTCCCCACGTCCCCGAGGGGCAGGGCAGAGCTGAACCCCTGCTCCCATTCACAGGGGCTGCCTGGGACGGGGCAGGAGGGTTTGGGCAGCCCCAGGGGCTCACACCTCCAAAAATGGGGCTCAGCTCCCGGCCTGGCACGGGGACAGGGTGTGTTTTGGGGGATGACCCAACAGAAGGGCTGCAGAGCCAGCAGAATGCAGGCACCCCCAGCCCTGGGACCACCACGGAGGCCTTATCCTCCGACCGCAGGATGCCCCTTGCCCTGCTGCTAATGAGTTAATAAATTCATTTCTGACTAAGAAATTAGACCCTTAAGAAAAAAATCACCACCCACTTTCACCCTCCCCACTCCCCCCTCCCCAAAATGACCGCGGTTTGCGTACGGGCGCCCTCCGTGCCAGCACCGAGCGTGGCGGCGGAGGCTGGGGACAACCGAGGACCGCGGTGACCTGGCTCCGGGCGCGGGGCAGTCAGTGGCCGGGCTCGGGGTGCTAGTCCTTGGGGGGCTTCTTGCTGCGGGCGTTCCACATGCCGCGCTTGGAGTGGTAGTAATGGTAGAAGTTCCTGAGACGCAAGCGCTCCACCTCCAGCCCGCTCTGCAGGACCCTGCGGCCAGATGGGGACATGCTCAGGGGGACACGCTCGGGGGCAGATGTGGGCCTCCTAATGTCCCCCCTCCTAAAGGGGCTTTGCCCCTTCGCCGCCCCAGCCATAAGCCAGCTGGAGGGAGGGGACAATGGCTGTCCCAGGGGATGTTCCCAAATCCACAGGGCCTGCTTGGGGGGTTGGTGGTGCCAGGACCCCCAGTCTCACCCATCCAGGAGCTCCCAGTCCTCCCAGTCTCACCCATCCAGGAGCTCCCAGTCCTCCCAGTCCCACCCATCCGGGAGCTCCCAGTCCTCCTATCCAGGAGCTCCCAGTCCTCTCATCCAGGAGCTCCCAGTCCTCCCATCCAGGAGCTCCCAGTCCTCCCATCCAGGAGCTCCCAGTCCTCCCATCCAGGAGCTCCCAGTCCTCTCATCCAGGAGCTCCCAGTCCTCCCAGCCTCACCTGTCCAGGAGCTCCCAGTCCTCCCCGCCCCAGCGGTCCCGGAACTCCTCCGTGTTCATCCCTCCCACACGGTCAAAGTCCGACTTGTAGATGCCGAAGAGGCCAAAGCCATTCACCTCCCAGTAGCCTGGGGCAAAGAGCGATGAGGTGAGGGGTGCAGGGGGACCCCAAGTCCCCAGGGTGTCCCCTCTGCCACAGGGGAGCCACAGGAACGCCCCGTCCCCACCCCAGTCCCATCATAGCTCCATGGGGGTGCACCAGGTGACAGCCCAGTTTTGGGGACATCGCACCCACCGCGCCTCAATCGCTTTTGGGCTCAAATCCCACCTAAGAGCAAACCCGACCCACCCTCATCTTCCTCCCTGCAGAGCTGTGAACCAAACCACAGCCCCCTGGGGCAAGTGGGGACATTTCCAGCGGGACGGGCGTCGCGGCGAGGGGACGGGCTCACCGTTGGGCTCCCTCGGGGAGCTGCCGCAGCCCAGGCGCATGACGATGGGCGCGTAGGCCAGCCGTCCCTCCACGCAGTGCTTGCGGATGCTGTCCAGGATGTTGGCGGGGAAGTGGATGTGCAGGTCGCAGAGGAACACAATGCTGTGCCCGTCCTGCGCGAGGGGACAGACACCGGCGGAGGGTCAGGGGGACGGGAGAGCCGCCGCGGCCAGGGCCGGGTCCTGTCCGCTCACCTCCACCGTGTCCACGCCAGCCTGCAGCCCAGCCGAGCGCTCGAAGTTCCCCGTGCGCCGCAGGTACTGGTACCTGGGGAGGGGACAGGGTGGTCGGTGCTGGTGACTGAGAGGGACACAGCCAAGGGGACAGGGACACCAGCGAGGACAGGAGACGTCCTCGGGAAGGGGTCAGGTGCCTACAGCTCCTGCCAAGGAGGTTTCTGCATCCCCGGCTCCTCCGTGTAGGAAACACATTTAAATCCCCAAAAAGAGGAGGAGAGGCATGGTGAGGTAGAGCTCACAGTGGGTTGTGCGAGCACCACAAGGATGGCACATCCCGCCATGAGGATGGCACATCCTGCCATGAGGAGCCCTGCAGACCCCCAGCGGGAGCAGGGTGAGACCAGAGCTCATGGAGGGGTTACCGGGGCAGCCTGGCATCCCGTAGGGCCTTCTCAACGTCCATGTCGTCGCTGTCAAAGTCCACCAGGATGACGTTGAAGTTGGCATCCTTGGTGGCCCCGTACAGGTGGGCCATGTCGGAGATGAACTGCTGGACCCAGCGGGCCTGGTTCTTCACTGCCGGACACAGCCAGAAACGTCCCTCAGGTCACCGCGGGGTCCCAGAGCAGCCCCGTCCCCACCCAAACTAACATGACTCTGAGGAGGGAGAACCTCAGCATCTCAGACCATCACAGAATCGTTTTGGTTGGAAGAGACCCTCAAGGTCATTGAGTCCAACCGTTAACACCACCAAGGCCACCTATACAGCATGCCCCTGAGAACCTCATCTCCACATAAAACCCCTCCAGGGATGGTGACTCCACCACTGCCCTGGGCAGCCTTTTCCAGTGCTTCACAACGCTCTGCAGGAAGAAATTTCTCCTAATATCCAACCTAAACCTCCCCTGGCACAACTTGAGGCCATTTCCTCACGTCCTTATGAGAAGAGAGAACCTCACGCCCCAGGCCAGCCCAGGATCACCCTCCTCCCGCCGGAGGATGCAGAGGGAGCAGCAGGGACACGTCCTGCCGTCACCTACCGGGCACCACGAAGTGCACCATGACGTCCTGCCGCCAGCTGAGCCGCAGGGGCCGGCACAGGACGGGTTTGCCGTAGGGGACGCTCCAGGTGCCAGGGGGTTGCTCGGTGGCCCCCGGGGCAGGCCCCTCGGCATTGGCCTCGGCGCTGTTGTCCCGCTGGCCCTGGTGCAGGAGGACGTAGACGTACTCGGAGAGCCGCACCGTGCGCTGGCCCCGCTCCGCCAGCTCCAGCTCCAGCAAGTACCGGTTCCCCCGTGCCGTGTCCCGGCGCTTCTCCACGTTGACGATCCGCAGGAGGGTGTAGATGCTGCGGGGCAAGGAGAAGCACTTGGAAGCACCTTCACTGCAAGCGCTGCTCCCCACCATCCAGCTCACCCAGCCCCAAGGAGCCCAGCAGGCGAAGAAACGTCCCCCCAACCTCCCACCCGTGTCCCCCTACCCGCCGTTCTTCTCATTGAGCTTCTCCATGTACTGGGCCACCACGTCCACCACCTCGCTCTCGCTCAGCTGCAGGTTGCCCGAGACGTTGCAGCGCAGGTCGTTCCAGTCAGAGCGCAGGAGCTCGAAGTCCACCGAGCTGACGCTGAACGTCCTCTGCCAGTTGATGGAGTCCTCCAGCCAGCCTGGCTGCAGCTCCCCAGCCTCGTAGCTGTAGTCTGACACCTCCTCCTCCTCCCCTTCCTCCGGGCCCTTTCCCTCCTCCTGCTGGGACGCGGTTGTTTCCGACATCTTCAGAAAGGACGTCACCCGCGTCCCCTCCGAGCGGGTGGCCTCAGACGAGTTGTAATCGGCAGTGGCCGCTGTCTTGCCCAGGGCAGGCGTCGTGTCCTCGCGAGTCTCCTGGCTGAAGAGCCCCTCGGTGCCCAGGGCCAGGAGGCCGGGCAGCCCCCGCCGCTCCATCGCCAGCCGGGACAGACGCTCCCACCTCCTGCTGCCGTGGCGCCGGGCAGGGTCCCTGTCCCTGGAGATGGTGCTGAGAAGCCAGGGGCTGTGGCGGCCAGGGGGGGCCCGGAGCTTGCTGGGGGCCACAGGGTGTTTCTGGGGGGCCCTGGAGCGGAGATGGACCTTCCTCAGAGCCTTGGGGTAGAGGAAGATGCCGGGGAAGGCTGGTTCCTGGGCCGGGGCTTTGCGCTTCCCTGGCTGCAGCCTGGTTATGTAAACCTTTTCCGGGGCTTTCTGGGGCTTTTTGTCCTCCCTGGGTGCTGCAGCCTTGCTGGGACCCGGCGCTTTGGCTTTGCCACCAAAGATGGGAGCAGAGAGGTGGGGCTGGATGCTCAGCGCCCCGGCACGCTTGGGAGATGCCAGCAGCCCCAGTTCATCCTCCTCGCCCTTGATGGGATCCTGTGGTAACCAGCTGAGCACCCGCCCACGGAGCTGCTGGGGCGCGGGGTCCGTGTCCCCCGCGGGGACAGGGATGGTCACCGGGCTGGCGCTGGCCAGGCTCCATGCCCCCGCCTGCCCGGGTGTGCTGTCCTCGGCCCGGCCCTGCCGCTGCCCAAAGCTGTCATAGTCCAGGTCATCCCTGTCAGCCCTGGTGACCAGCGGCGCCTCCTTCCCCTTGGGTACCGGCCCAAAGCTCTTCTTGGCATGGGGAGCTGGGTCTGTGGGCTCCGGGCTGTCCACCCCTTCCTCCTCCTCATCCTCATCCTCCAGGAAATCTGGGGAGTAAGGGCAGAGATAAACACCATAGAATCACAGAACTGTTTATGTTGGAAAAGCCCCTCCAGATCATGGAGTCCAACCATAACCCACCCTGTCCCTGTCCCATGTCCTGAGAACCTCATGTCCGTCTGTCCACCCCTCCAGGGCTGGTGACTCCAGCACTGCCCTGGGCAGCCTGTTCTAATGCCCCACAGCCCTTTGGGGAAGAAATTGTTCCCTAGATCCAACCTCAACCTCTCCTTGAGGCCGTTTCCCCTTGTCCTGTCACCCCAAGGGTCCCGGCCGGCACAGCCCTGCAGTGGCTGGCCCGGAACAAGGACACCGAACTGGTCTCCAGCAAGAGATGAACCTGCCGGAGGCTTCGGGGCTGAGCCAGCGGGATGTGCGACGGCAGAGTGCATGGGGCTGCTGGGAGACAAGCACTGCGCAGCCCCCCGAGCCCCGGACGGCTGGGGACACCCCGGAGCCGTGTCCCCGAGCGGGGGCTGTGGGCGGGATGCCACGCTCAGCCCTGCCGGCTGCCGGGAGAGAGTGGTGGGTGACTCACTGTCTGCGCCCAGGAACAGGAATGCGCGCTGGCGCGGATCCTCCTCCTCCTCATCCATCTTCATGTACTTGTAAAAACCAAACCTGGGAGACAGCGAGGAAAGATGAGGTCCCGCAGATAAGGGAGGGGCCCGCACGGCGCGACGTGCCCGCACACACGCCAGCCCGCCCGCGCCAGGGAGGAACAGCTGCCCGGGCACAGCTGGATGCCCGGAGCTGGGAGCACTGCCAGGGCTCAGGCTGCTGCGTGCCCAGGAACGGGCCTGGAGCCAGCCCGGGGTGGCCCTGCCGCGGGGACCGAGCTTGGGCACACACAGCTGAGGACGCAGCATCCCAGCACCACCTTTGCAGCTCCCTGTGGACACTGCCCCCCTCCCACCACACAGCACCCCCACACTCACTTCTCCAGGTAGAGGGGGGACTCCCGGTAGAAGCACTTGTTCTCCGTCTCCATGTGTGTGAGGCGCGTGAAGTCATTGGGGTACACGAAGGAGAGGTAGACCTGCGGACAGGGGCAGGCTCGCTGCGGGGACACCAGGAGCCATGGACCCGCGGCCACCAGGGTGGCCCCTCAACGCCGAGGTGACCCCCAGCGCCTCAAACACCCCACTGTGCGTTAACCCCAGCCCTTTCGGGCCAAGCTGGGGAAGCTCAGCCTGATCCTCCACCCAGGGACACTTTCCTCTGGATTTTAAGCAGAGGGGAGCAGCCATGCCCTGGGGCGGGGGCAGAGTGCTCCATCTCCCACTGTCACCCGCGGGAGCGTGACCCTGTCCCAGCTGACACTCACGAACTGCAGGCCCTGGTAGCGGGCGATGGGGAAATCCTTCACCACGTAGCTGGGGCTGTAGGCGCAGGGCACCAGCACGTTCTCCACGCGGGACGGCTCGATCGCGGGGGCTGGCGAGAGGCGGCGGTGGCTCAGCCCAGCCTGTCCCCTGCCACAGCCCAGCCTGTCCCCTGCCACAGCCCAGCCTGTCCCCTGCCACCCCCACAGCCTGTCCCCTGCCACCCCCACAGCCCGGCCCACCTCACCCTTTGTGCCCAAACCGTCCCAGCCTGTCCCCTGCAGTCCCCAGCAGAGGTGTCCGCCACCCCAGAGCTGGGTAGAAGGCAGGAGGGATGCTCGGGGTGCCTGTGACAGCCAGGTCATGCCTTCTTCCCTCCCAGATTTCCGCCCGGGCCGCGCAGGGACACGGCCCCAGCCCCTTACTGAGGAAGAAGGTGTCCCTGGGGTCGGGTCTCAGCATGTCGGCCCCGTGCGCGTCCCAGAGGCGGCCGCCGCTGTGGCTGGCCGGGCTCTGCGGGATGTGCTCCACATGGTTCATCTTCAGGGACGCCTCGTCTGCGTGGGGACGGGACAGAGCTGAGCCCCAGGGGCACACGTTGTCCCAGAGCGTCCCCTGAGGTGGCACCTCCAACCCCACCGTCCCTCCTGGAGGGGCTCAGGATCGGGGGTTCCTCCTGCCACTGGGGGACAGGGCAGCCAATGTGTTTGCACAATGGCAGACCCCCTGGCTAATCAGCCTAATGATTACTGCCATCAGCTAATGAGCACCAAGATTTCAAGGGTACAGCTGTCCTCAGCATCGCTCATCTCGCCCAGGGACAGGGGCTGGGGGTTTTACCTCCCAAGGATACGGGAACTGAGCCGCCAACGCTCTCCCCGTGGAGGTGCAGGTGAACACAGGTGAGCTGGGCTTGGCGGCTGCTCAGGGACGAGGGTGGCACATCGGCCTTGGCCACCAACCACCCCCCAGGCCCTCCTGAGGGAGGTCACCCTGCTCCGGTCACTGTGGCCACACTCAGAGCCGCCTGTCCCAGCGCCCACGGGTGCTCCTGCCCAGGGGCCACACAGGAGCCCCTTTCCCAGCCTTGTGTTCTCTGTCTGCAGCAGGGAAAGGCTCTCCAGATGTCCCCAAAGCCGGGTTGCACCCCGGGAACGGGAAGGGAAGGGAAGGGAAGGGAAGGGAAGGGAAGGGAAGGGAAGGGAAGGGAAGGGAAGGGAAGGGAAGGGAAGGGAAGGGAAGGGAAGATGCTCATGCGCTGCTGGTGCGCCCCTGCCACGGGGATGGGGTCCCCATGAGGGAAGTGGCTTCGCCCCGGGATGCTGCTGTGCAAGTGGGAAAGAGAACTGGAAAGAGCTTCTCCAGCGCTGACAGAGTGTGGCTAGAATTTATCTGCATGTCATCCATCTCACGGGCAGCTGCATCAACCAGCAATCCTCCTCCAGACCTCTTCTCCCATCGATCCCGCCTGCTGCCCGGCCCCTCCTGCTGTATCGACACCTTCCCGGGTGTGTTTGATGGCCGGTCCCCCGGCGCAGCGAGCGCGGGGGCAGGACCCATCTATCAAGTCCTTAGGTGCTGCCAGGGCCAGGGCAGGAAACAGAAGATCTATAGATTTAATTAAACCCTGCGCCATCCATCCCCGCTCACACGACAGCTCCTCATAACTCAGGGCCGGGCTGAGGGGCCAGGGATGAGGCTGGAGCACCAGGAGAGCTGTTTCTGTCACATGTCACCTCCGCATCCTGTTTTCAGAGGGTCACAGCACAGCCCCAGCATCACCCCCCCATCGCAGCCCCTGACACCCCACGGCAGCTCTGGGGACTCAGGGGTGTGGATTTTCCCCTGGGATCTGACTTCCCGGGATCTCGCTGCAGTGCCACGCGTGGCCCTTACCCGTGTACAGGGAGATGTAGGAGGAGTCGATCACTTCAAACTTCAAGCTGGGGAGGAAAACTCGCCACTGGAGAAAAATAAAAGGGGATGGAGGGTGAGTGTGAGGGGCAGAGGCTTGGGATGCAGCTGCACCCCAGCCCTTCAGCATCCCCGGCTCCAGAAAGGCGCCCGCGCTGATCCCAGCCCCGCACGGAGGGACAGGGAGCAGACAGACCCTGCGTGACACACGGTGACAGCAGACAGGGCCAGTTCGCATTGGCCTGGGGGGTCTCACAGCTCCCACACCCATTTAACCACCTGCATTTTACACGCAGGTCTGGAGCCTTTGTCCTGACAAGGCATCAACACCCGCAGGCGCAGATGCACCAGGGTCCTGCTTTGTTGTTGTTTCTTTCTGCACATCTGAAAGGTTTCCCCCCTCCAGCAAAAATACATCTCCCCCATGTATTTGTTTTTCACAAAACGCAGATCTTATCGGGAGATGGGAGATGGGCTAGAGCAGGGCGAGGTGGGCGAGGAGGAGGAGGGAGGGTGCTGGCAGCCCCTGAGCTCTGCTGGCACCAGGGTGGCTCCAGTGATTAATGAGCGCTTGGGAGAGAGGAAACCTTTGCTAAGGAGCCAACACCTTCCCCTCCCAGAGACAGCCCAGCTCCAGAGCAGGGGGGTCCCATCTGAAACCAAGGGCGTCCCTGAGGGATAAGGAGAAAGGGACCCCCTCCATCATCCCGGCGTCCCTCCCACTCCGACACGGGGACACGAGCCAGCCAGGTGTCTGGGGAGCCCCGCTCTGCTCTGACACCTCCGGGTACTCCTGGCCCCAGGAACGGGCACCTCCGGGCAGGAGCCCCCAGGGGACATGTCCCCCTGTCCCCTCCACCTGCTGCTCTGCAGGGGCCGGGAGGACAGAGGAGGGAGGGGACACGTAAAGAGGGGACACGTAAAGCGTTTTAACGTGCGTCAGGAAGAGCCCTGGCACCGGCTCCTGCCAGGACAAGCCTTGGACGGAGCCCACGCTGGGGACATTCACTCACACCAACTTCCACGTGGTCCGAGCCTCGGTCGTCCTGTTTGTGGAGCAGCTCGAAGTAGTAACGTCTGGAGGCCATGAGGCTGCGGGGAGGGAAGGGGCCGGTTAGAAACCACCACTGGACCACGCCACGGAGCTCCTGCCAGGGGAACATCTCGGGAAACCCTCTCTGTCCTGCTCACACATGGCTAAACCTTCCTGGGGCGGCGTGATGGGGGTCTGATCCCCCACCGCTGCTGAGGAGCTTCGGGAGATCAGGGGGAACCCTGTCCCCACCTCGTCAGCTCAGAGGTGGCTGCGCCCCAGCACCCCCAGCCCTGGGGACACGGGTGGTCCCACTGCTGCCCAGCCCAGAGCCCCTTTGGGCAGGGAGGGTGGCCCTGGTGTCCCCCAGGGAAGAGGGAACGGGGCTGCATGGGGCCAGCAGTTCCATCTCCCCCATCCCTGAGACGGGCCATGGGGAACCAGCAGCTCCATGTCCCCCGTCTCCCCCCATCCAGGACGCACTCACCGCAGGGGCTTGGACACCTGGGAGCTGAATTTGGTGAACTCCCCCGGCGCCGTCCACTCAGTGCCCAGCTGGGGAGGGAAGAGGGACTTGTGAGAGCACCGGGGACACCCGGGGCCAAGCGAACCAGGGGCAAAGTCACGTAGGGACACTGCACATTGCCTCTGAGAGCTGCTGCAGCAGAGAGACTTGTACAAAGGAGAATTTGTGGTAGCTGAAGAGCAGCCTTGGGTTTGGGACATGGTTAACTGGGCGCTGGGGGCCCCCAGGAGGCACTCGGATGGGTATCGGCACACCAGGAGAGCGGCACTGAGGGGGGACGCTCGCAGTGCGAGCCAAGCACCGCTGGCTGGGGACAGGCGGGGGGATGAGGACGACGGCGCACACCTTGCCCACGAACGCAGCCAGCCGCGCGTTGCACGGGCTCTCGTCCGAGCTGAGCCAGAACTCGGAATTGTCATCCGATGCCACAGAAAACTGGAAATCCCCTGCGGAGCAAAGGAGAAGGTGACCAGGGAGAGATCCTGCAGCGCCGGGAACGTGGGCCCAGCCGGTGCCTCGTGTGGGACGGGAATCGTGGACAGAGAGACAGGGGTGATGGGGCCACCCGGACCCCAAATGTGGCTCCGTCCTGATGGGATCAAGGCTTCGCCTCCCTTCGAAGCAACCAGGGAAGAGGGTCTTTGCTCCGGGAAGCCCCTCCTAGTGGGAGCCAGGGCTTGGGGACTGTCCCCAAGAGCCATTGTGTCCTCGTGTGGCCCCAGAAGGGGGAAGGAGGCAGCTTCCCCACGCTGCTGCAGGAGAAGGGGCTCCAGCACTCACCATCCTTGAAGGGGTGAATGTAGCCAAAGATCCTGAGCCCATAGTTCTTCCACTTGGGTGACACAGCCAGCTTCTTCACCGTGGTGCGGGTCTGCAGGGGACACGGGGACACGAAGAGTTCATGCCCAGGCTCACGAGCACCAGTGTCACCATCCCACCTCCTCCCGGTCACCCTGGGGTCCCCAGCACCAGAGGGAACAGGGAGGTCCCATCGCCACTCACCGCTCCCTCCAACACCGCTCTGCTGGGAGTTACCTGCCAGGGACTGAGCCCAGAGCCAGCAGGGACCCACAGCGACCCACAGCAAGCCATGGGGACCCACAGCACCCCTCAGCGACCCACAGCATGCCATGGGGACCCACAGCAAGACACGGGGACCCACAGCAAGCCATGGGGACCCACAGCACCCCTCAGGGACACCCAGCAAGCCATGGGGACCCACAGCACCCCTCAGGGACCCACAGCAAGCCATGGGGACCCACAGCACCCCTCAGGGACACCCAGCACCCCTCAGGGACACCCAGCACCCTGCAGGCACCCGTGGGGACCCACGGCACCCCTCAGGGACCTACAGCACCCCCTGGGGACGCACAGTGACCCACAGCACCCCACAGGGACCCACAGCACCCTGCCTGGCTGGCACTCACATGTGGGAAGAGTGGGAAGTGCAGGTTCTTGCGCAGGTGCCGGACGGCCCCCCCACACCAGTCCTCGAACACGTGCAGGTTGGCCTTCCCCTTGTACTGCGGGACGGGATGGGGCCAGGGGGTCCTCGCGCGTGTCCCCCCAGGGACAGCACCAGGGCAGGCGGATCCGCGGGTGTCCCACCCCCCGGACGTCACCCGGCCCTGGCTCTCCTGCAGTGACACCGCAGAGGGCCCGAGCTACCAGCCCTGTGCCAGCCCCAGGGTGACAATGCCAGCCCCGGGACACAGCCCTCCTGCTGCTGCGCACGTGGACAAGAGAGGCTGTCTGTGTACAGCACCAAAACCCGACCCTGTCCTTCACCCATCCCACCAGCGCCAGGATGGACCATCTGGAGGGGACATGCGGCCAGATGTCCCCCTGTCCCCTCACAGGCTCAGGAGGGGCTGACACCCTGACACGACCCCCAGGAGCTCATCCTCATGCAACCGGGACCAGGCAGAGCCCTGGGACAGTGACACAGAGCACGAGGGGGACGCTGGAGGCAGCTCTGGAGCTGCAGGGACACGGGGCACCCACCGACAGGTGGGTGACTGCTCGGAGGACCCCTCCTGCACCGTCTCCCCGTCACCACCCACCTGCTGGCTCCAGGGCAGGGGCTGCCGGGTCAGGTTGAGGGGGCGCGGGGGGGGCCGGTCGGGGCCTCGGGCAAACCAGCCATCCAGGTCCTGCCCCTCGCTCTGCGGGAACAGGGGGCACAGGGGTTGGGTCGGCCCCACGCCCCCACAGGGATCCCCAGATCCCAACGTCTCATGTCGGACACCAAGCACTGCTGAACCGAGGGGAACAGCGAGGGAAACAGGGACGGGCAGGCAGGAAAGCCTTGGCAAGGCGGCCTGGGGAGCAGCTTCCAGATGTTCCAGCTAAACTCACTTCCCTTCCCCTGCTGAGGGGAGAAACTTCTCCAGAACAGTGAGTTTTCTGTTCATCCAAAATGCTCAGTGCTCTGCCAGGCGGCTGGAAATGGAATATTTTGGGCTCTGTCCCCAAAAGAGCAGGAGCGATCGCTACATCCGCTCGTGGGGGGAGGCAGCGGGATGCTGCTCTGCTCCCCAAGGGACAACACCGGTGTCCGTGGGTAAAGGGACAACACCACCGGCGTCCGTGGGTAAAGGGACAACACCACCGGCGTCCGTGGGTAAAGGGACAACACCACCGGTGTCTGTGGGTAAAGGGACAACACCACCGGCGTCCGTGGGTAAAGGGACAACACCACCGGCGTCCGTGGGTAAAGGGACAACACCACCGGCGTCCGTGGGTAAAGGGACAACACCACCGGTGTCCGTGGGTAAAGGGACAACACCACCGGTGTCCGTGGGACATTGGGGAGTTTTTGATCCACCTCAGGGTCACTGAGCAGAACCAGAGCTTGTGCCCCCTCCACCCCCAGAGCTGCTGTGGTGGCTGTGAGCTGGGCAGGGGACCGGGACCAGTGACCCCGGGTCCCTCCCTGTCCCCCGTTACCATGGGCTCATCCTCGCGGCTCTCGCTGGAGTCCTCGGCCCTGCCGCGCCGTGCCGCTGCCTGCGCCGCCGGCCGCCTGCCGGGACTCGTCACCTCCCCGGGCCGCTCGCCATCTGCGGGGAGCAGGACGGGATGACACCCAGACACCGCCCGTGTCCCCATCCCAGTGCTGCTCCTCTCTGGGACACCCCTCACCCGGCATGGGGACATGCAGGTGCTGCCCCAGCCAATGCTCCCGGCAGAGAGGGACAGGGGAACAAACCCGCAGACATATTGTCCCCAAACCCCCGAGCCCCACACCAACGGCACCACCGCAGGCCTGGCTAACAGCCCCGCACACAACTTCATTACCACATGCTGTGTTAATTACTCCCAACCCCAGCACCCCCTGCAGCTCCCACCATCTCCTCCCGCTCTTGAGGGACAGCTCACTTGAAAACACACTTCCTTCCCAGCACTAAAATAACCAGCATCCCCACAGGAACGGTGCACACTTAGAAAAGGTACTCGTTTTTTGGGGAGGGCACATCCCCTTTCCCTGCCACAGCAGCTGGGTCTCTTATGCTTTGGACGGACACCCCGGAATCGGGGTCAGACGGAGCCACCGCCACACGCCTCCCGTGCCATCAGCATTCAGCGGCCACAACCAGCGGCACCTGGGACATGGCAGCACAGACCCCGCGTCCCCAGCGCGGGGACAGGAAACTCAGCTCTGAAGCCCCTTCTGTTGCTCCGGCCCTTCTGCAGCCCGGCAGCCCCGGCTGCTCCTGGCAGCTTTGGTTCCCCCTGCACTCCTCCCCGGCTTCGCCTGCAACCCTCCATGCCGCATCCCTCCATCCCTCCACCCCGCATCCCTCCACCCCGCATCCCTCCATCCCTCCACCCCGCATCCCTCCATCCCTCCATTCCTCCACCCCGCATCCCTCCACCCCGCATCCCTCCATCCCTCCACCCCGCATCCCTCCATCCCTCCACCCCGCATCCCTCCATCCCTCCATCCCTCCACCCCACATCCCTCCATCCCGCATCTCTCCACCCCGCATCCCTGCATCCCTCCACCCCGCATCCCTGCATCCCTCCATCCCACATCCCTCCACCCCGCATCCCTCCATCCCTCCATCCATCCACCCCGCATCCCTGCATCCCTCCATCCCGCATCCCTCCATTCCTCCACCCCGCATCCCCACAGCAGGTGACGGGAGCCCTGCAGGGAGGAGCAGGATGGGACCCAGCACCCTCCCTTTGCCTCCTCCTCTCCCTGTCCCCCGTCACTGCCGGATGCTCCTGCCAGCACAGCCGTGCAGATAAAGCCGATCCCGGCTGTACTGAGGCTGCAGATGCTGCTGCTCCAGCAGAGCGCTGGGGACAGCGTTATTCCCCCCGCAACGATCTGTGCGTCAGTCGGGGCCATGAGGAGGAGCCTGTGCTCCCTGCTTGGGTTGCTCATCCCTGGAGACATCCCAGGCCAGGCTGGATGGGGCTCTGAGCAACCTGAGCTAGTGAAGGTGTCCCTGCTCATGGCAGGGGGGACTGGGAAGGTCCCTTCAACTCAAACCATCTGTGATTCTGTTTCACATCTCAGTGAAACGCCATGGCTACTCTGACAGACTCAGTTCATGTGTCCCCACAAAACCCTGTCGTGGGGAGACAAGCGCTCGCTCCGAGCGGCATCCCCATGCCAGGAGGAGCCAAAGCGCCAGCAAAGACCTGGAAAAGCCTTCCAGGCTTCTCTGCCAACGTTCATCCCCCTGCAATTTAAACACTGGCTGGGAAAGTCAAGGGCAGCCTGAGCCAAGCACCCAGACACTCATTAGCCTGTGTGGGAATGGGAAATAAGCACCCCTTGGTGGGGGGACAAAAGGCCAGCACCTCAAACCCACCAGCGTCGCTTTGCTGCCCCAAACGCTTGAGCCCCTTTGTCTGAGCCTCCTCCTGCAAGAGAGGAGCAGTCAGGGGTGTGAGAGGAGGAGGGAGCGAGCAGTGTGGGGAGAGGGGGATTCGGGCTTTTCCCAGTGTGGTTTCCTCCTCCGCGTCCTCTGGGCCGGTCTGTGAGCCGTGCCCAGCCCGGGATGCACGGCCAGCACCACCGTGCTCCAATTCTGCTCATTTGCCTCTTGTGCTTTTTCAAGGAGCAGCGAGAGCGGCAGAAAGGCGGGTGGTGGGGCCGAGGGGATGGGGGGAGGTCTGGAGGACACAAGGGACGTGCTGGCCCGGGGACAGCATCATTCGAGGATGCTCGGCAGGGATGCGCTGAGAGCTCTTCCCACCACCGATGCTTCTGGAGCCGTGCAGGGGGTCAGGAGATGCTCCCGCCATCACACAGACCCACTGTGGGTCACCGCAGCCCCTGGACAATGAGCTGCGGGTGTCCTCAGGATGGGAACACGGGACAGGGACCGAGCACCAACCCACTGCCTGGCGCAGGGTGACGAGCTCCCCTTGTCCCGATCACACAACCCCCCAGTGCCGCCCCCTCCACGAGCACAGAGAGCCTTTCAGCGGCTCCTCCTGCCTCCTCCGCCCTCCTCTTCCTCTCCCGCCCGCTGCCTCACCCGAACACAGCCCCTTTCTTTGGCTGCTTCGGAGCCGGGGCTGCTCTGCAGCTCACTGGAGCCCTTCCAAACCTCCGGCAGGCAGAGATGCCCCTCGCTCACGCTGCGTCTCCCAGTCGCTGCTAACGAGCCCCCTCCGCAGCCGCTCGCCGGGACCTCGCTCTGCGCTCCCCTGCCCCGTCCCAGACCTGCCACCCAGGGACAGCCCAGACACAGCGCCCCCGAAGTGCTCTGCACATGGCACTGCGCGCTCCCGCCGGGCAGCGGCCGGCTCTTGGCCAGCTCCATCACCCAGCCGTCTGTCTCCATCTCTCATCCGTGTCCCTGGCTGCCACCGCCGCCAAGCCAACCAGCCACCAACACCTCGAGGCGGCTGCTCGTCCCTGCCGTGGTCCCCCGATGTCCCCTCCAGGACGCTCCCAAAGCTGCTCGGCTCCAGCACAGCACGGCCGGGCCGGAGACGCGCCAAGCAGCCGAGGGACCCAACACCCAGGCTTCCCGAGGCCCCTTCCACACAGACCTGCCTTGTCCCCAGTGCAGCAGGGTGACAGGTGACCCCGGCTCGCTGTGGAGCATCGGCAGCTCTGCAGTTAATGGAGACTTCAAAAGAAGCCCCGAGAGGGGGAAAACAGCTCAGGAAATTAATTGACAGCAAATGCTCACATTAAAGGGGATGGAGAGTATTTCTACCGGGTTGTTTTATGTCTTTTTTTAGTGTTTTAAAAGGACTCGAGCTGCCAGGTCTTGGAAGAGCCTCCGCGCTGGGGAGCGATGGGGGACAGATGCTTTGCTCTCTGCTCCTTCTGCCGTCACCAGGGATACATGTGCCAAAACTGTACCCCTGCCCCATGTCCAGGACTCCTGTGGGTTTTCACTCCACTGCCAAGCCCTGCAGCTCCCACCTCCCCTGGCTTCAAGGGGCCTTTTTGGGGACCCCGGATGCCAGGGGACAGGTGGCAGCAGGGCTGGGGACAGGTGCCACCACAAGGTGGTTCAAAGCCAAGTTGTCCCTTTGAGGAGCCACATCTTTGCCTTTGCAGACCCCAAAGCAGCAGCCTCTGCCAGCAGGGACGGAAAAGCAGCTCAGCAGCCCCACAGAGCCGCTGCCCTTCCTCTTCAAAGGGCTCCTCCTCATCCTTGTCCCCACCTGCTCCAGCAGCCCTGACAAAAGGACGAGACCCTCTGTGGGTTGCAGTGTTTCAGCATCCCAGTTAAGAGCAAAGTGGCCATCTCAACCGCTCCGTCCCAAAGGGACGCTTTATCCCCCACAGCTCACGGGAAAAGCGTCACCCCAAATCTGCTCCCTCCTGCTAGACCCGAGGGACGGGTCCGCGGTGGGGGACAGGCAAGGACACGGCTCTGCAGCAGCGACGGGCCGGGCTGAGCGAAGAGCATCCGACCCAACAGAGCTGCAGCCACCGCTGCCGCGGGCCCAGGGCGTTTCCGGGGGCGCTTGGACCCCAGCAGGTCCGGCGCACCAGCGGTTCCTCTCCCAAAGCCCACGGGGTCACACACACACGACCCGGGCAGCGCCGTGCCCGTGGGTACCGAGACGCCCCGCGGGGTTTGCTCCCGCTTTGGCATCCTCCAGCACCCCCGCTGCAAACCCCTCCCGAAATCTGCCTCCCGCCACCAGCAACACCCCCAGTGCCAAAGCACGGCCGCGGTGCGACGGCGCCGGAACAGCACCAGCGCGCCCCTGCTAGAGCCGTTCCAAAGTCACACTGTCAGATTTTCCCCCTTCTTCCTTTTTCTGACTGCTTTTTCCCTCCCCACCTGGCACGCCAGCATTTCCGCCCCATTGACCCGGCGCAGTTTCCAGCCGGGAGAACACCGTAATGGCCTCATTATTTCAGATGAGGAATCTGTGTGTTCAATTAGGCAGAGAAGGGTAATTATCTACTTGTAGAAGATAAGAAAAGGGGGAGTTATTCTATCAGGGATGTAGCAACAGCACGGCTCCCAGCCAAGCCCCCAGATGCTCCAGCTCCACGTGTGACACTGGCTGGGCCAAGGGGACACGGGTGGCCCCAAATAATCCCCTCCACATCTTCACTGAGCCCCCCAACCCCCGCAGACCCCACCGGCACTGCTTGGCTGGTCCTCCCCACCTCACACCCCCCTGAGCTGCCAAAACCTTCATGCCCTACACCTTCTGCCTGCAGAAAGTCCATCTGCTTGGCGACACTGCCTTTAATGAGTAATTAACTTTTTCTTCGTGCGTCCTGTGCCAGCTGACGCAAGCTGGGCAGCATCCTCAGCGGCGGGTTCTGGTCAAAACCAAGAGTCCCCTGGGAACGTTGGACACCTGCAGGAGCTGGACCCTGGTGGTGATGCTGCAGAGCCCCACATCCCCCAGCCACCCCTGTCCCTCTGGGGACAAGTGTCCCCCTGTCCCGAGGGGACCTGGGGCCAGGACACAGCAGAGGCCCCTCCAGCACAGCTCTGCTCAGCCGCAAACCCTTCCCTCTCTCCCCAAATCCTCATAACAAGCTTTTTCTTGAATATGTATTTTTCTTCCTTGGATATGTATATTTTTTTAATTCCAACATTTTTCCAGCTAAAACAGGTCCCTGGCTCCCCCACTCTGCTCTCTGCTGGGACCAGGGTCCATCTACGTGTGACCAGACCCCTCCAGCCTCCCCCAACCCCTCTGCATCACCACACCGCAAAACCAAACCCAACTGTCGGCAGGACCCGAACTCCAGCTTTGCCACAGGCTTGCCCAGGGGTGACGGAAAATCCCCGAGCGAGGAGCAGCATCTCCTCGGAGACTGGTCCTGGACAGCGGCGATGGGCAGGATCCGGCCCGCGAGGTCCAGCTTCCTCGGGAAGAGGCCCATGGAGCAACCCTAAACCCCAGCAGAACTTACCCACCGGGCCATCCTCAGCACCCCGATAACTGCGGGGCACAGGGGCTGCTGGTGGGCAGACTCCTGTAACTGGTGGCTTTTCCATTAAGCATCACCACGCAGCCGGAGGGGAACCAAGCGGCGCAGCCCCACACACCCCCCGCCACGAGATGCAAAACCAGCCTCGCTTCCCACTTCTCCCATTTGCATTGCCCCCATTTCCCTGATTTAACCATCAGGCCCAAAAAAGTGCAGGATCATGCTGCTGCTACAGCCAGAAACTTTGGGATTGCCGGCTGGGAGGCTTCGCCAGCCTCAGGAGCCGCTCTGACCCGCTCAGGAAAGCTGCTGCTTGCCTAAATGAGCACCAATTCTCATTTCTTTCCTGTTTTTTTAGGACAAAAACAGCTAGGCGAGTTCAGTCCAACCAGAAACGTTACAGCTCAAGTTTCACCCAGCAAACGTTTCGGGCAGTTTTGCACCATCCGAGCAGCCCAGCGAGGTCTGCAAGGGTAAAGCTGGCAGCAATTAATCCTAGAGTCATAATTTTGGCTAGAAGGGACTCTCAAGATCATCGAGTCCAGCCGTTACCCTAACAAACCGTGAAGCCCCTAATTAACCATGAAGCAGAACCATAGGGTGATCACCACACCCCCGAGCACCCCGGATCGCTCCCCAGGTCCCAGCCCAGGCTGGCAGATGCAGGATTTGTCTCTGATGGAGAAACACGCGCTGAGAAAGTGTCAGGAAAGGACGGGAGGGCTGGGTTCGCCCCTTCCAAGCAGCGACAGTGGCTATAAATGGCCTTCTTTGTCACCGCAGCCAAGGCGGCGGGCGGAAAAACGAGGACAGAGGCGTTCAAGGGGGGAGAATGGAAAACGCCCGGCTGGTTCGGGGTCCCTCCCGGGGCTCCTCTGTTCACCCCAGTCCCGAAGGTGCATCGCCGGGGCCAGTGCCGAGGTGCCCGCCGCGGGGTCCCGCTGTCCCCAAGCCCGCCCGGGCGATGGCGGCTGAAAGCTGCCGTTGGGACGGGGGTCCCTCCCGGGGGGTCCCTCCCCCGCGGGCGCGGGGTGACGGCGGCGCTGGGGGATGCTCTGGAAGCCCAGAGCGGCGGGGGGCACCCACCACCCTTGTGGGGGGCCAAACTCCACCGAGACCCCGCACCGCGGGGTGATGGGCCGGGAGGGGCCCCCCGGCGCTGCCCCCGGTTGAGGGGGGGGTCGCCCGCCCCCCGCCCGTTTACCTCTGCCGTAGGCGAAGGGAAGGCGCAGGGCGCGGCCCTGGCGCACCAGGCTGATGTGGAGGTAGGTAAACCAGACGGCGAAGGTGAGCAGCACCAGCAGCAGCAGCAGCTTCAGCTGCTTCCGGAGCTTCTTCACCGGGAGCCGCGGCATCCTGCCGCCCGCATCGCCCCCGCCGCCGGCCTAGCCCCGGCCCATGGGGCCCCCCGCCCAGCCCGCTGGTTACGGGCCGGCTGCGAGGGCAGCGGGGCGGCGGCGCGGCTCGGCGCGGTGCCCCCCGGCCGCCCGGTGCATCGCCATGGCCATCGCCGCCGCCCCGGCGCGCCGGACCCGCGGGCGGGGGAATGAATGAACGGGGCTGCGGCGGCCCCGGCCCGCCACGCCCCTCGGCCCGAGCGACGGCACTATCGGCCAATCACGAAGCGCTCCGCGCGGGCCCACCGCCAATGGGTGCCCCGCGGGGGAGGAGCCCGCAGAGGCGCCGCGCGTCTCCACGCCAACGGGCCGGCATCCCCGCCAGGCGCCGCGGGCGAGGCCATGCGGGGCGCGGGGGGGGTGGCGGTGTCGCCGTCCCCGTCCTTGTCCCAGTCCCTGCGCGGCGGGAGGGCAGGGCGGCGGCGGGGCGACAGGGGAAGGGCTCTCTCCGTGCCGCGGGGCCCGGCGGGACGGGTGACGGTCCCTCAGCGCGGCCCCACCCGATCTTGACCCCCGCGGCGGGAATGGTACGATCCCGCGCGGCCGCCGCACGGGCTGCGGGCCCAGTCCGGTGCACCGGGATCCCACGGTGCGAGGATCCCTGATCCCGCCTGGCTGCGTGCAGAGATCCCCCTGATCCCTCCTCGCTGCGGGCAGGGATCCCCGGATTCCCCTCGCTGGGTGCAGGGATCCCACGGAGTCTGGGATCCCGGGATCCCCCTGGCTAGGTGCAGGAATCCCGCGGGGACTGGGGATGTCCGGGATCCCCCGGGGCCGAGGCCGCTTCTGCCCTCTAGAAGTGGGGAAGACCGAGGGCTGCAGCTCGCCCTGCACAAAGCCTAACAGTAATTAACAATAAGAGTTAATTTTGTCACCAGCGAGGTGGAGGGTCACGGACCGCACCGGCAGGGCTGCTCCGCGCTGACAGCCCAGCGCTCCCCGGGCGACACCTGAGACCGGCCACAACTCACTCCCCGCTGCTGGTTTCGGCCTCTGCAGCGCGCTGGCCCAAACCTCCGGCTGGGTTTTTCCTCCTTTCCCGCTCCCCAAACTGAGGCAGCAGCTCCTCCTCGCTGCGGCTTGGGGCTGGCACAAAAACACGCCGGAAGCCAGTTATTAGAGGAAAAAACACATTCACAGCTGGGGAAACTAGAGGGCACCAGTGCTCTGGTTTGCATTTCCCTCCACTCAGCTCCCTTACAGATGTGGAAGGTTAATTAGCTTCTAATTAAGCCCAATTAAGACAAACAGGTGGGGAAAGTGGCAGAGCAGGAAGCTCGGCCCCCGTTAGGAAGCGAAGCCGCACGGAGCCCTGCAGCGGGCGGAGGAGGAGGAGGAGGCCGGGATGAAGGGGTTCTCTGCACAAGGCTCTCCCTGCAGACACCGAAGATGCGTGTCCGGGGAAATTAAGCCGTTATTTCCCCATTTTTGGCAGCTGTCCAGCAAGGGCTGCGGGTCCGGCACGGCTGTCTGCACAGCCTTCGGCCAGGGGACCGAAGTTCAGCCGGTCTCACCCCACCAGTGGCCCCGGGGGGCGGGAGGTTTGGGAACGCTGGCAGGGTATCCCGAATAAAATTCATGGCTGGTTTGTGCCAACGGAGGAGAGAGGCTGGGGCACAAAGTACAGCACTGCAAGAGCAAATATTCACGCACATGCGGTGTCCCAGCCCAAGCGGGCTCCCCGAATGCGGCTTTACACGGGTTCTGAAACCCTTCAGTCGTTCACGTACATGACAACTCCACTAATCATTTGCACCCTCGCTACCAAGTACTAACCCTAGTAAAACTTTGCAAAGCAACCCTGTTTTTTCAGCATTCTTGCTGTTTATCTATTAATCCAGCCGTCCCTAGAGTCAGTCTTGATGGAGTTACTGATCTATGATGCCAGATGAGGGCTTCGAAGTTGTGTCAGGGGTTTAGGACGCTGGTGTTATCTTGGTTGTCCCTGGTATCCTTTATCTTTCATGAGAGCTTGAAGCTGCTGAGAAGCAAACTCCATCTTCCCAGGGCTGGGCTGTCCATTCCTTTGTTTCGTTTCAGCATGAACAATCCCAGAGTTGCCAGTAAAATTTTATTACCTGATTACGGCTGCTGTGATTTAAGACATATTAAGTTAATATACTGTCAGAGACTGCCTGGTATAATAGGGAAGGCAATTTTCCTAAGGGGCTGGTGCCCTCGGGGAGCACAGGGAGCTGGCTCGGGGCTTTTCTCCGGCCCCAGTTGATGTCCCCAACAGGTGGCACCTTCCAGCCTCACGCCATATTTGTGGGGGACGGAGTCAGAGCCGGGCTTTTACCCCTCCGCAAGAGCAGGGTGTGTTCCTGGGGCCCCAGGGAGGGTGACAGAGCAGGGGCCCATCCCGCTGCTGCCGAAGCCGCTCTCCCCCCCAGCAGCGGGATTTTGGGGATTTCACAGGCCGGCCAAGGCCGAGCCCTTCGCCCGACACCCCAATGCGGTTCCAGGAAGGACCCTCGTCCAGACCCTGCGGGAGCAGCGATGCGCCGTGCCAGAGGGACAGCACTGCCAGAGCCCTTCTCCGTCTCCTTCTCCTTCTTTCTCCTTCTCCTTCTCCCTCTCCTTCTCCCTCTCCTTCTCTGTCTCCTTCTCCTTCTTTCTCCTTCTCCTTCTCCTTCTCCCTCTCCTTCTCTGTCTCCTTCTCCTTCTTTCTCCCTCTCCTTCTCCCTCTGCTTCTCCTGCAGCCACAGCCCGGGGGCCGAGCCGCGGCCCCTCCGCTCGGCTGCTCGCACAGAGTTCAGCCTGCGGGGAGGAAAAGAGGGTCCCGGTGCCCTGCGGGGGGGACCTACTTCGAGTTTCCTCACCAAGCACCCCGAAACACTCACGGCTGACCCGAGGCCGCCACCCCGGGTGGGGACAAAGAAGAGGACCGAGAACGGGGCAGGGCAAGAAGGGGGCAGAGAAGAAGGGGGCAAAGCAGGGGACAAGGAGCGAGGGGAAGAAGCGGGGGGGCAGAATTGGACAGAGGGAGGGCGGGGGCTCCCCCGGGACACGGGGACCGGACGGGGCTGCTCCGCCCCGGCACAGCCTCTCCGGGGAAACGAAACCGGGACAGAGCTCCCGCCTCCCGCCCCTCCGCCGCTCCAGCCGCCGGCATCATGGAGCGGCCGCTGTCGCTGGGGCCGCTGCTGCCGCCCTACGAGCCGCTGCCCGAGGCGGGGGAGGCGGAGGGGCTGCCCCCCAGCGTCGCCGTGCCCGTGGAGCCCCCGCCGCCCCCCCGCGACCACCTGGCCTGGTCGTTCTGCACCACGCTCTACGGCAACATCTGCTGCCTGGGTTTCCTGGCTCTCGTCTTCTCCGTCAAGGTGGGGACACCGGGGGGAGCCCGGGGGGCACCTACACGGGGTGGGGGGGCGGTCCCGGGGACCCCACTGACCCCCCGGCCATGGGGTGCTACATGGAGCCCCCAGAGCCCTGACCCTGGGGTGCCCAAAGCACCCCCCAGAGCCCCTATGCACCCCCCAGAGCTCCTATGCACCCCCCAGAGCCCCCACAGGGCTGACAAAGCCCCCAGCTCCAGGGAGACCCATGGACCCCATAGAGACCCTATCCTGGGGTGCCACATGGACCCCACAGAGCCCCCATGGACCCCACAGAGCCCCCAGCCCCAGAGAGACCCATGGACTCCAGAGAGCCCCCAGCCCCAGAGAGACCCATGGAGCCCACAGAGCCCTGACCGTGGGGTGCCCAATAGCCCCTACCAAGCCTGCAGTGCACAGATCCCTGGTCCCCCTGAGCCCTGGCTCTGGAGAGGGTGGGGGTTTGGGGCAGCGGGGGAACCTGGCACCCCAGGGTTCTCCTGGTGTTTCGGGGGACCCCAGCCGTGCACAGCAGCTCAGGCTTGCATGGCCCCTCCAGCACGTCTCCCGCCCAGCCAGAGCTCCCCAGGGCGTTCCCCAACCGCACTGACTGTCCCCTCCACCTCCCCCAGTCCAGGGACCGCAAAGTCCTCGGTGACTACAGCGGGGCGCTCAGCTACGGCTCCACCGCCAAGTACCTGAACATCACCGCCCTGCTGATCAACATCTTCCTCGTCATCCTCATCCTTGCCCTGGTGGCTACTGGCACCATCACCGCCATGACCTTCTACCGCAAGCAAGAGCAACCAGAATCCATCTTCGGCCCCACTTAGGCCTCCCCCTCACGTCTGCCAGCAGCCCCCGGCGCCCCTTGGAGCGGAGGGATGTCCTCCACGTACCCCCAGAGCCCGCGGGGCCCTGTCCCCCTTTCCTCGCTGCTCAGAGCCCTGCGGAGCCCTCGCTGGAACTGCCTGGAGACACCCCCCTCTGGCAGGAGCCGAGCACCCCAAAACTGGCTGTACCAAAGAGGAGGAGCTTTTCCACTTCCCACCAGTCCCATAGCCCTAAGTGCCTCTAAGAATAATCCTAAGCAGAAGTGCCTTGTTTGGAGAAAATCTGGTTCAAATAAAGGTTTCTTACACTTTTGCCCCTGCCTCAGTTTCATTTTGACAGGGAGTTGTTTGGGGTCCCCACACCCCAACTTGACCAGGTTAGAAACGGCATCCGCTCTCGGGACACGCCTGGAGAGGGAAACTGTCCCTCGGCATGGAGTGTCACCGAGAGGATGCTCAGGGATGCACCAGGGCAGTGACTCCGTCTACTCAAGGGGAGGGAGCATTGGTATGGGGTGCAAAATGCTTGCAAGGCTCCCCCCAAGGATGGGGGTAGAACCTCATCTTTGGGGTGTCACCGGGAGCAGCCCCGCCCTCACCAACCCTCAGGAGAGGGGCAGAGCAAGCAGAGCTGAAAGCAAGCTGGATGTTTGCGCAAAAGGCTGGAGTGAGACAAGCTCGAACATGACGGTGTGCAGCCACACGCGGGGCGGGGGGACGGAGAGCTTCCCGAGGGGGAGCTGTGCGCTGTGTGGATCCATCCCAAACCGCCTTGCTGCGGGAGAGAGCCGCACAGCTCCGCCCTGGCACCGCCGGTGATCGGGACGGCAGCCGGGTGATGGGGACACCCACGGGGTGATGGGGACACCAGCCAGGCAGGGCAGCATTCAGGGTGAAGCAAGACGGTGACCCCCCCTCTCCCACCCTCCAAAGGTTTTCCAGCACGAAGCCTGCACCCGCCCTCACGGGCAGCTCTCCGTGCCCGCCGGCACATGGCACCGGGCTGCGCGGTCCCCAGTGACCCGGGCAAGACCTCGCGAAGAATCCCGCGGCAGCCCATCTGGCAGAGCCTCGAGCATGCGGGCAGGCTGGCCGCGCCCTCCCCAGCTCGCCGGAAGCCCTGGCGCTCCTCGTCCTTGGCCGGCTCGGGTCCCTGGGGCTGGGGCCCCGCAAGGATGGGGGGAAAAAATGCGCCTTTTTTTTCCTCTCCCCAAGAACGTGAGGATCCTGCCAAGAAGCCGCACTCATGAGTAAGATGTCAGAACTCCCGCCCGCAAAACACAACGGTTAATTGTTGCAGGGTCCCTGGCACAAACCTCCTGGTGAATCATTTATTCCTCCGCCTCTTCCCGTAAGAGCAAACAAGCACGTGCCCCCTCTCACAACCGGGGCCGCCCGCTGTCCGCGAGCCCCCGACGTGCCCGCCAGCGGGACACTGGGTCAAACGTCCCCTCCAGCTGCAGGGGACAAGAGGTTTCTGAAAAGGACAGCGAACCCCTGCTCGAAAACATCGCCCTGACCTTTCCAACTCTTGGCTGCTGCGGCTCTGGCAAGAGCTGTGTCCCGTTATACAAGGGGCTGGCCGAGCGCCGGGGCTGCGCTGGCTCCCCCGCACGCTCCCCGCTCTGCCTGCCCCCGAGCACAGCACCGGCACCCAGCGTGCTCCGCACAGACCACCAGGACCCAGCGTGCTCCGCACAGACCACCAGGACCCAGTGTGCTCTGCACAGACCACCAGGACCCAGCGTGCTCCGCACAGACCACCAGGACCCAGTGTGCTCTGCACAGACCACCAGGACCCAGCGTGCTCTGCCCGGGGACACACTGCTCAGTGGGGCTGGCACAGGGGTGCGGGCTCACTGTGCACTCCCAGCAGCTCTTACCCCTCCTCCACCAGCCAACACACGCAAAAAAACCCCGGGCACATCTTCCCAGGGATGCTCTGCAGCTGAAAACCCACCAGGGTGGTCCCAGTCTGATATCCCTGTGCAGAGTGGGGTGGGGAGGGAGAAGCAACCCCCCACCCTCCGCACACCCCAAAGGGTTTTGGGATGGGGATGTCCCTCCATGCTGGGTGGGACAGCTGGCACAGGGGGGTTTTAAAGCTGGGAGAGCAAAGCCCTTTTTCTGGGGTAAATCCACCCGATTCGGGGGCTGCCGCCCCGCAGCAGGAGGGGCAGGGCCGTGGTGCTCCAACAATGCAAACAGCCTGTTTGTGCTCTTACAGCAATTGCTTCCGTCTGTTGGCAAGCGGCCACCCAGCCCTCGATCTCCCAGCCACACCGCCAGAAGCCAGCACTGAGGCCGGTGCCGGCCCCTGGAGCCGTGTCACCTGTGTGTCACCTGCCTGTCACCCGTGTGTCACCCCACGAGCTGCTCTCCCCCCAGCCCGTTGGACCCCACAGTCCCATGCTGGCCCTGCAGGCCCATGTTTCACCCATGTTTCACTTTCCCGCACCCTCCCTCTGGTGAGATACCCAAATCCGCCACCAGCCGCATCCCCGTCCCGAGCATCCCCAGGCACCCGACCGCCTCCCCAAGAGCTGGGGGCGCAGGCGGGAGCGGGGCCGGGGGCACTTCCAGACGTAGCAAAGCAGGTCGGACTTTGTGTCTCTGCTTTCTGGCATCTCATTTGTCCAGCTGCAAGGGCAAATACACAAAAAGGCTGGAAGTGCAGTCAGGGGGTGGGAATTTTGGCGGGTGGCACGGAGTGCAGGTCGGTGAGACACGAGCTGTGGTCCCGCCTGTGCTGGGGCTTTGTGGGAACCAGGATCCCCGAGCAGGTGCTTGGAGATGATGGATGAGGAACCAACCGGCTGCGCTGGGTCCTTGTGGCTGCTGGCTGACCCCAGCCAGCTTCCAACATCATGGTCCCTTCATCTCCACGTGAGGCAGACAAGCCAGGGGTGCCCCATGGAGGGACCCTGCCACCCCAATATGGGGACATCCCCACTGGGCTCCTCCCAGCAGCTTTTTCAGCAGCACCGTACACCAGGTGTTGGGGCTGGAGGACAAACACTCCCTCAAAATCCTCATTCAGCTCCACCCATCCATCCATCCACCCACCCATCCACCCACCCATCCATCCACCCACCCATCCATCCATCCACCCACCCATCCACCCATCCATCCACCCACCCATCCATCCATCCACCCACCCATACACCCACCCATCCATCCACCCATCCAACCACCCATCCACCCATCCATCCACCCACCCATCCATCCACCCATCCACCCATCCATCCACCCACCCATCCACCCATCCACCCATCCATCCACCCACCCATCCATCCACCCATCCACCCATCCATCCACCCACCCATCCACCCATCCATCCACCCACCCATCCATCCACCCATCCACCCATCCATCCATCCACCCATCCACCCATCCATCCACCCACCCATCCATCCACCCATCCACCCATCCATCCACCCACCCATCCACCCATCCACCCATCCATCCACCCACCCACCCATCCATCCACCCATCCACCCATCCATCCACCCATCCATCCACCCACCCACCCATCCATCCATCCATCCATCCACCCATCCATCCATCCATCCATCCACCCATCCATCCACCCATCCACCCATCCACCCATCCATCCACCCACCCATCCACCCACCCATCCACCCACCCATCCATCCACCCATCCACCCACCCACCCATCCATCCACCCATCCACCCACCCATCCACCCATCCATCCATCCATCCACCCATCCATCCATCCACCCATCCATCCACCCATCCATCCACCCATCCATCCATCCACCCATCCATCCACCCATCCATCCACCCATCCATCCACCCATCCACCCATCCACCCACCCATCCATCCATCCATCCACCCACCCATCCATCCACCCACCCATCCATCCACCCATCCACCCACCCACCCATCCATCCACCCATCCACCCACCCATCCACCCATCCATCCATCCATCCACCCATCCATCCATCCACCCATCCATCCATCCATCCACCCACCCACCCATCCATCCACCCATCCACCCATCCATCCACCCATCCACCCACCCATCCATCCACCCATCCATCCATTGCCTTGCCCATCCCCACCAGCCAACCTGCAGTGATTCCTTAATTATCACCATGACCTAACGAACCTCCTTAACCCAACAAGCAGCCCCACACTGTCAGGGAAGTAGTTGAAGAAAAAACAACAAATCTTTGATTGCTGTGCGCTGGGGACAGGTGACGCTGGGGGCCGGGACTCCACACCCAAATCACCGGGACAGCCCGAAAACCCGTGTGGGTGACTGGCACCCTTGTCCTCCTTCCGACACAACCCTCCGCTCTTCCTGAGTGGGGAAAAACACATTTCTCAGAAAAGGTCAGGGCTGAGTTTCCTTTTATCGGCCTCTTGCTCGGCCTCCAGGAGCCGGCCCCTGAACAGGAAGGATGTTGATGTTTCCAAAACCCATGTGGTTTGTAGCTCTGTGCCCTGGTTGTCTTTTTATTCGGATGTTTTTTACCTCCGTGCTGCTGTCCCGAAGCTTGTTTCTTTTCTTTTCTGCCCCATAACCTTATTTCGGCAACCACAAGACGCTGTCACAGCTGCAGGACCTTGTCGTGGGTGCTGAAACCAAAGACAGGGGAAAGCCCTGGAAACCCAACATGCAAACCCAGGGGCTGAGTGCCCCCCACTGCTGGCTTCAGCCCCACGGGCAGAGATTGAGCTCTCAGGGGGGACTGTGGCTGGGGAGAAAGTTTCGGGGCGCTGTCCTCCCGTGCCACACGTCCCTGCTGTGACTGAGTAACCGCAGCAGCTCGGCCCTGCCCCGACCTGCCCGCTGCAGAGATCGCTTCACAGCCCGCAGAGCACCAAGAGAAGAGGAACGGGTGGGGCACCTGCCCCACGGCATCGCCTGCCCCACGGCATCACCCGCCCACGGCACCGCCTGCCCCACGGCATCGCCTGCCCCGCGGCATCACCCGCCCGACAGCACCACCTGCTCCACAGCATCCCCATCCCACGGGCACCCCCTCCGCCTGCCCCCCCAGCCACGCCTGGGGCTGCGGCTCTGCCCCCGCCTGGCCGGAGCCCCCAGCCCGCCCGGAGCCGCCCCCCCGCAGCCCGCCCGGCAGCGCCGCAGAACCCGCCCCGGTGCGCTGTCAGCCGGGGGGGCCCCACCCCGGCAAACCCTTCGTCTCGCCTATAAGAAGCCCGGGTGCCCGTGCCCCCCCGTTCCTCCCCAGCAGGGCTGCCATGGAGAGCTACCCCCAGCCCGTCGGCATCAACATGCAGCCCTACGGCAAGAACGGGGCAGGGACCCCGGCCCCCGCCTACGGCCCCCCCGGCACCGCTGGAGAGCGGCCAGAGCCCGGCCCGCGGGACTTCGTGCTCTGGTCCCTCTTCAACACCCTCTTCTGCAACCCCTTCTGCCTGGGCTTCATCGCACTCGTCTTCTCCGTCAAGGTGAGGGGAACTCACCCTCAGCCCGCCACCCCCTGCCTGCCCTGCCAGGGCTCCCTGACCTCCCGTGTCCCACCCCGGCTCACCCTGTGCCACCCCACCAAACTCCACCCTGTCCCACCCCACCAAATCTCACCCTGTCCCACCCCAGCTCACACTGCCCCATCTTGCCCCGAGCTGCCCCCAATAGCCCCGTCCCCACCTGTCTCCCCATGCTTCTCCCATGAGATGTCCCTCCTGCCACGTCCAGCCCCACCATGCGGGTCCACACCCAATGTCCCCAGCAAAGCCACCACTCGAGGGCCACCTGTCCACCTGTTGCTTTGGGCAGGGGGGCAGGGCAGAATGGTGGGTCTGTCTCTCCTTCCACCGACTCAAGCGAGCCCCAAACCATCCCCTGCCAGGGGGACAAGGTGGTAGCCGGCTCCTGGCCCCCTCCCGCCACAGTCCCCCCACCATCGCAAGGCTTCGCTCCTACCCGAGACAGAAACAGCTGCTCCCCATGCACTCTTCCTTTATTACCTCGAAAGTGAATCATTTTTAAGAGGCGTCCTGGGAACGGTTGAGCAGCACATGTCGGCACTGTGTCGAGTGCCATGTGGGCTCTCCGGAGCAGAGTCCCCTCCTCTGACCGCCGCCCCGCGCTGCCGCCTGGCCCCAGCACCACTGCGCAGCCTGTCGCCAGCGTTAATTGCTTTTATTAAGCCATTAAGAAAGCGCTTTCAGGCTGCTGAGAGCTCTGTTTCTGCTGCCTTGGAGTGGGCTTGGGGAGGTGCAGAGCATCCTGGTGCCAGGCTTCGGTGAGGCCGGCTGCTGGATGGCAGGGGGCACTGGGATGTCCCGTCGGCCCATCGCCACCACTGCCACCGCCCCTGGCTCGTGCCGTTTCACCGCCCGGCTCCCTCTCCGCATCCACAGGCCAGGGATAGGAAAATCGCGCAGGACCCGGCAGGTGCCGGCAGCTATGGGAGGAAGGCCAAGCAGGTGAACATTGTCGCGTTCTGCCTGGGCGCCGTGGTCACCATCATCTGCCTCGTGTTTCTGGTTCAGAGCTACAAGATGATGTTGGAGGCAATGAAACACCACTGACCCCATCCCGCCGTGGGGCAGCGGCACCGGGGCCTCACTTTTCCTTCCTCTTCACCTCACTCATCCAAAACCCATCTGTCTTGTTCATGGGGGACACAGGCGGCTCCCACGGGACCTTCCTCTTGCTCCCACCAAACGAGGGAGTGTCCTCAGGCACCCTCCTGCTGCACCCTGCCTGAGACAGCCCCCTCCTGCATGAACCCGCGGGATGAGCTCACAGCAAATAAAGCTCCTTCCTCACATTTCTCCGTGGAAATGTCGTGCTTTGGGCTTTTGGGAGGCATTATTCCCCCACCGTGGGCCGGCGGATACTCCCTAACTCAGGTGCGCCCATCTGAGGCAGAGCAGCAGGAACGGGGCTCGGAAAGGGTGCCATGTTGGTGCTGTAAACGCAATAAAAAGCACACGGACCCCCCGGGCTCCTGCGGTGTTCAGACACACTCTGCCCCAGCCCGCTTCCTGTGCTGCGTCCTGCCCGTGTCACCGGCCGTCCCGGCGGAGCTGCCGCTGCGGGGAGGGGCTGCACCCCCGCCAAGGGGCCCGGGGCTCAGCAGCGGCGCTGGGGGTCCCACATTCCCTTGCCCCCGCCTGCCCCTCATTCCAGCACCCCGAGACCATCTGCCAAACCCGCCCCCGGTCCTGCCCCGGCTCGCTGGCGAGGGAGCGGCTCCCCAAGGGAGAAACTGGGCTTTGGAGTCCCCCGCGTCCCCAGCGCTGCCCCCCACCCGGCGGCGGAGCCATGACCCAGCGACACGGGTGGCGGTGCCGCCCACCGAGGAGGGGACAGACCCCGGGGTGGCCCCGGGCCGGAGTGGGGATGTCCGGCCGCCCCCCCGCGCCGGGCAGGCTCAGTTTCGGTTCTTCCCGCTGCTGCCGCGCCCGCTCCGGCGCCGCCGCGTCCCGGCCATGAAGCCCCGGCACGGCGAGGTGTCCATCCCGCTGCAGCCCCCCGGGCGGGGCGCGCCCCCCGCCGCCGGCCCCGCCGAGCAGCCCCGCGACTACGTGCTCTGGTCGCTCTTCAACGTGCTGGCGGGATACGTGCTGGCCTGCCTGGGCTGCCTCTGCTTCCCCGCGCTCGTCTTCTCCATCAAGGTGAGGGGGGAGCAGGGACCCCCACCCGCCGGGATCGGTGCCCCCGACGCGGCCCGTCTCCCCAGCCAGCTCCTCCCGGGACCCCCAGCCCAGCCCGGGCCCCAGAGACAACCCCGATCCGGGACCCCCAATCCAACCCCTGCCACACCACCCCTGCACTGAGACCCCCCCACTCTGCCACGGGATCCCCAACCCAGCCCCTGCCACACCAGCCCTGAGCTGAGGACCCCCCGACCTGGCCCCTTCCCTGGCCAGGCAGCACCCAGGACCCCTGACCCACTCCGACCCAGACTGTTCCCTCGGCTCAGGACCCCCTGAGCCAGTGCCCTCCCGGGACCTCCCTGTGCGCCTCCCACCCCAGCTCGCCCCAGACCCATCTCCTGATCCAGGACGCCCCAATCTGGTCGCCCCCAGCCCAACCTGGACCTCTCCCCTAAGCCAGGTCCCCAGACCCAATCTCCCCTGTCCCAGACACCCCCGATGCCACCGTGCCCTGGCACCCACCGATCCCCACAGTCCATCCGGCCGCGGGAACCGGGACTGGGGTCAAGGGAGCGGGCAGTGCGCTGTTACCCCCTACCCCGGGGCGATGCATCCCTGAGGTCCCAGCACCATCCTGTGGCCACCCCCCTGCCATGCTGAGGCTCCAACCGGTTCCCTCCCTTGCTGAGCTCTCCCTGGCCCCCCCAGGCCCGTGACTGCAAGGTGCTGGGGGACCTGGAGGGTGCCCGGCGGCACGGTGCCCGCGCCAGGGTGCTGAACATCATCTGCTCCCTGCTGCTGGTGGCCGGCGTGGTGCTCACCATCATCGCGGTCATCGCAGTCACCATCGCCGTCACCTGATGGCCACCTGGCCACCAGCCCGCTTGCTGCCCCCCCGCCAAGCGTCCCCGCTGTGGGTGCGTGGTGCAGGGTCCCCGCTGCTGCACCCCGGGGTGTCCCAGCGCATGGAGGGGTGGGCCAGGCTGGGACGTGGGGCACAGCCCCCTCTTGTCTCTGCTGGGGCACGGGGAGCTGCTGGGCTTCATGGAGTGGTGACACATGTATAGGTCACTGTTGCCACCAATAAAGCTTGTCCTGCCAAAACCCCTCACCTGTCGCTTTATTCCCAGCGGGGAAGGAGAAGAGGGTCCTTGTGCAGCTCAGTGCCTCCATCCGCCCCGCGGCACAGAGCGCTGCCAGCCCAGATCCCACACAAGTTTCTCCCTAAAAGCTTAAGCTTGGCAGAAGAAAGAAATAAAATGTGATCCCCCCTGTTTTTCTGGCCACACACAGCCCGTCCCGCCACACAGCCCCTCTGCTTCCACTGCGGGAACCCCGGAGAAGTAGTGCTCCTACATGTGGTTATTCAGTTCCCATTTAATGCACCCGGCAGCCCGAACGCGCTGCAAACGAGGGATCCTCCCCGCCGAGGCCACCAGGAGGGACGGGGCTGGAGGTGTCGGTGCGAGCCAGCGCGGGGGCAGATCCCAGTACCCAGGGGCCGTGTCTTGGTGACGGTCACTGGGTTTCAAAGTCACCTGTGGCTCGGTCCTCCTGGCGCGCTCAGCCCCTCACTCCAGAGCTGCCTGTGCTCCCCGTGGTGGAGAAGGGCTGGACAGAAACATCCCACAGGCTGGCAAACCCGTTAGTTTCTCCATCTCCCAGCCAAGCCCGCCTGACAACCGCAGCTCTGGAGGGCTGTAATTTGCCCAGGTTATATATAGAGGGGCCGAGGCCATGCCACAGGCGAGCGCTATATAACAGGGCTGCCCTGCGCGCCCCAGCCAGGCTGGTGCAGCAGGAGAGCCGGGGGGTGCCGCTCTGCGTGGCCATGGACACCTCCTACCCGCGGGAGGACCACAAGCGGGGGTCGTCCACTGCCGACCCCGTCCCCCCACCGCCCCGCGACCACCTTGTCTGGTCCATCTTCAACACCATCTACATGAACTTCTGCTGCCTGGGCTTCGTGGCGCTTGCCTTCTCCGTCAAGGTACAGGCGCCGAGCGGGGTGGGGACCGTGGGGCTCCCAGTGGGGATGGGAGCGGGAATGTTTGGGGTCACCCGGGAGCCCTCCCCACACCGATGCCAAGGGATGAACATCCCAAGGAGCCACAGAGCAGCTGAAATGGAAGCACTGTCCTGAGCAGGCACAGAGCACCCCGCTCCTGGGAAGGGGGACAACAGCCCAACACCTTCCCAAGAAAGGTTGGTGGCAGGTGACACCATCACCTGGCAAAGTCCCCACGTGTTCCCTACCACCCGTCAGCAAGGCTGTGAGACCCCTCTAGCTGAGCACGGCCTCCCCTCCAGGGCTCTCACCACCTGGGACCAACCCCATCTCCCCAGAAGATGCTGGGGGGCTGCGGTGCCCCCGGCCCCTCCACCTGCCCCTGGCAGGAGCAGCTGCAGCCGGAGCGGGCGGAGGGATGGGGAAGGTGAGGGCTGAGCCAGCGAGGCTCCCAGAGCAGCAGGGAGGAGCAGAAGGGGAACACCCAGCAGCTAAGACGTGGGGCTGGGGGAGCAGGGGCACGTGGAGCCGGCGGGTGGGCTGGGATGGACAGACAGAGGGCTGAGATAGACAAACAGCCACCCCCTTGCCTGGCAGGGAGCCACTGGCCCCGTGGCACTAGGGGCTAAAGGCTGTGAGAGTGCTGTGCTGGGGGGACAAGGGGAGGGGACATGGGGAGGGGACACGGGCAGCCCGGTCACCGCTGCCCCCGCTCTCGGCTCTTGCAGGCGCGGGACCGCAGAGCGGCCGGGGACGTGGAAGCCGCTCGGCAGTTCAGCTCCAGGGCCCGGTGCTACAACGCGCTGGCCACGGCCGGGAGCGTGCTGCTGCCACTGGCGCTGGCCGCGCTGGCCGTCACCGGCGTCATCCACCTGGCCCAGCTGGCACACGACTCCGTCGGCTTCTTCACCTACCAGCTCGGCAGGAGCGACAGCGAGGACAAGTGAGCGGCGGGCCAAGGGCTTGCAGAAACTCCTCCGCGGGGCTGGTGGCCCCCCCAGAGCGGCCACTGGCCCAGCACGACCCACCCATGGCCACAAGCTCTGACACCCGCCGGGCAGCGTGTGTGGGGGGATGCAGCCCCCAGGCTTCTCCTGCTCCTCCCTTTCCTGCACCCCCTGCCCCACGGTGCCCGACACCCCCCGGCTGCTTTGGGCAGCTGGATAATTGGTGTTTGCCCCAGGGTTTTATCTCCCTTTGTCCGATGTGCAGCACAGCATCCCCAGGTATTGAGCACAGCATCCCCAGGTGTGCAGCATGACATCCCCAGGTGTGTGTCACGGCATCCCCAGGTGTGCGGCACGACATCCCACAGCCCTGGTGATTTCTATTTAAATCATTAAACCGTTTCACCTGCTGCCAGTCTCCTGTATGTCTGTGCAGTGCAGGGGGGTGCTAAGGGGACAATTTAAATACAGATTATTTTGCTCTGATGGTGATTTTGCAGCCGGGAGAAGCAATAATCTCCTAAAACAGCCCCAGGCCCTCAGGGCCCCCCCACCCCAGTGGGGGAGAAGCCTCTTGGCCCCATGGGGACACACTTGGGCAGATGAGATCTCATCCCCCAAGGGGAGCTGAGACCTGCAAACTCACTGCAGGAACACAGAAGTCCCCCAGCAGGTCCCAGGCAAGGACAGAGGGGACAAGCAGGGGACACAACCCACCTGTGCTATGCTGGCCCTCCCCAGGCCAGAGCTGGCTCATTTTGGCAACTGGACCAAAAGGATGCCTTTGGGGGGGGGAAACACCGTTTAATGCAGCCTGGGACCTGGCCCAGAGCCCGGCTTTATCCCCCCAGTCCTGGTGCAGCCCCCAGGGCTGCTCTGGTGGGGCGAGGGGCCGGAGGGTCTGTCTGTCCTGCCCTGCTGCTGAGAAGCACTGCTAATTAGGGGTATGACGAGGCAGCGGGACAGACAATAATTATAAGGCAGGGGAGTTGCTCCAACTCCTTCCCTAAGCGTTTCCACATGCTGCCGGCCACGGGCTTTTTATAAACTGTGGGGATCCAGCCCAAATTCCTGGGGTTTGCCAGGGGGCACAGGGAACGCCTTGGATCCCCCTGCACTGCCACCCAGGGCTGTTCTGGCACAGGCAGGGGGGAAAGGAGGCACCAAACAGCCCGGGAGGGGACGCAGCAGGGGGATGCTGTGGGGTGCAGAGCTGGGTTTGGGTACCACAAGCTGTGGGGTGCAGAGCTGGGTTTGGGTACCACATGCCCCATTTGCAGGTGTACGTGGGCACCGAAACCGCCATAAGAGGACACAAGGCACGGCTTTTGCTACTGAGCTGGAGGGGGCTCAGGCCCCAGAGAAACACTGCACTTGTCAGTGTGTGAGGTGATGCTAATGACAACTGGTGCCAAGGCTGCCTGCCAGAAGGGCTTTAACTCCAAAACTGCTTGGAAAGAGAGAAGATAATGTAGATAAGGGGGTAAAACCACGATCGGGATGTTATACACCAAATAACTCAAAAGAAAAAGCACACACAGCCCCACGGGGTGGGGGGCTCATGGCACAGCCGGGGACCCCCACCCCGCACCCCGCGGTTACCTCCCCCCGTCGACAGCCACTCTGCAGCCCGTTCCTGCTGTTAAACCCGGCTCAGCCCAGGTTTAGGGTGTCTCAGCGGACACCCTCTGAATCCAGCCGGCCGCCGTGGGGAAGGAGACGCTCTGCCCTGCAAGAGCAAGCGCCCGCGTGAGAGCCGCGGTGGGCTCTCCGCAGGCTGCGGGTGTTCTGGGGAGCAGAGGCGGGGTGACACCGCACCTTCCCGCAGGGGCCAGCGCTGCCCCGACGCCTCCAGCACGGCTTCCAGGGGACACGCCGGGGGCTCCCGGGCGCGCGCGGTCACTTGGATCCTGGTCTGTCCCCTGGCGATGGTGAACTGCAGCTTGTTGCCCAGGTAGGAGACGCCGGTGACCGTCAGCCCGTTGATGTCCGGGGGAAAGGCCGGGTCGAAGTGCAGGCTGGACCTGGTGATCCTGGAAAGGCAGGAGCAGCTCAGCGGACAGATGAAGTGGCCACGAAGGACTTTAAAGGGCTTTAAACTCAGCACTGCTCTAGGTGCTCCTTCTCCGAAAGATAAAAATAAAGCAAACAGTTTGAATCCTTTCTCCGAGCCCTTACCCAAAGTCAGAGCCCCTCTGCGTGTTTTAGCTTTGGATGAACAAAGACAACGGTCACTGTTATCTCCTACTCTAGTGTCAACAAGAGAGAGATCTGGGCCCCCATCTCCAGCCTGCTGAGCGGCTCACCAGTCCACAGAGGACTCAGCTCCAGAGCCTGGAGAGCCCCAGTGTCAGAGCAAGCGCCCGGCTCGGGGGCCGTAAATGTCACCCCAACATCTGGGGAAAGCTGGCTGGAGCCCCAGCCCGTGGCTTGAGCCTGTGCCCAGCGGAGCCCGAGCCGGCGCACACGGAGCGCCCGCAAGCCCTCGGGCTCCACAGAACCTGAGGCTGCGGTTTCCAGCTGGGAGCACGGCCGCTCACACCCCGGTCCAACAAGAAACCGGTGGGTTTCTCAGCAGTTCCTGACCACACACACACAGTAAAAACACATAGTTAGTGCTGGGAGAGTTCACTGGTAATCAAAAGGATCATCAGTCTGATCCATCCTCAGTTAAACTAAGAATATGCTCAAGAGGCTGTTGCTTCAGGGTGGAAACCACGCGGCTGCTTTGGGTACGAGACGCAGCTTTAAAATTATATTACATGAACAGCAGAATGTTTTCTTCTAAGCTATTTTAGCCCTGTGGCCCCGCCAGCCGAGCCCTTACACAGAGCCCGCAGACCCACGCGTGCGCCGGCTGCTGCGCGGGGTGCACGTCCTCCTGTGCCACCTCCCAAGGGCACGGGCTGCTGTCACAGCCCAGCTTGGCGAGTGACACGGAGCTCCCCAAACACGCAACCGTCTCACCAAGTGACCTGTTCCACATCTGCTTCCCGTCTTTGAAGGGGAACAGTCCTACGGCAGCTCAGCGCGGTGGCAGGGGACCGAGGTCTGCAGTGACAAAGGTCCCTGCAGAAGGACCGCAGTGTATCATGTATAGGAACCAGCCTCGTATCTGCCTGCAAGGCGACCATACGGCCTTTCTCTTCAATCAGTTCACCAAAAGGCCAACACCATCGGTGGATCGCAGTCTTTAAGCTTCATTCACACTTAGTAAAGAAACCAAAGCTGCAAGCACCTATAGAACGGGCATGTCTGGATGTGTTTGATACACCAACATAAAAATGATGCTGGCTACCTGTCCTGAGGTCACACAGAGACGTCCCTCGTCACTGAGGGTGCCCGGGGCTGGCCCAGCTTTGACTCCAGTAGAAGCCAATAGCTTACAACACTGACTGAGCAGGAGGAGAAACGGACCAGAGCTTTTCCACTTCTGAAACTCCACCAGTGACCAGCTGCTCCAATAGCCACAGGTCACCCACGACCTGTGTGTCCCTGTTTGTTTGTCACCTGGCAGAAGCTCCGGGGGATGTTCTGGGTGCTGCAGGTTCCTTTCTTTCTCATGAGTAAAAACATGTTGCTCCAGCTAAACAGTCAAGTTTCAAGTGACGCAGCCGCTTACAGACGGAGCTACCAGGAAGGTCTCACCTGAAGCCCGTGCAGCCGAAGAGGATGGCTTGCAGGAATCCGCCTATCCCCGTCAGGAAGTTCACAGCTCCTGACCCGTCCGCATTCTCCACCCAGATCTGCTCCAGCAAGACACAGAAACGCCTCAGTGGTGGCACTGGGACCCTTTGTACAGTCACGTGGGTCTGAGAATGTTTGCCATTGTCATGTGTCTGCGGGGTTGCAATGGCCGTGTCCCCTGCCCGTGCTGGTGTGGGGCGGTGGGTGGGCTCTGGTGGGTCTCTGAGCACCATCTCCATCCCCGTGCCAGCCCCGGCAGGGAGCAGATTCTCCTCCTGCTCTTTGGGAGCTCACAGAGAAGAGACAGAGCGTGCGACTGCCTTGTTCAGTACAACAGCCCAGACCCTGGTGACCGCAAGGGCAGCCGGCACGGGCTCCAGCCCCAGGGATGTCTCACTGTGGTGGGACCTACTGGGGATCAGGTGAGACAGAAACAAGAGGCTTTTGTCACGGGGAAGCAGCCGCGACACGCAGCTGACCTTGAAGGGCTCGGTGATGTTGCTGAAGCACTTGTTGAGTTGGCTCTGGGCTCTCTGCAGCTCCTTCAGCTCCAGCCAGCCCACCGCAAACATGCTCTGCAGGAGAGAGCACCGTCCCTTCACCCGCTGCTGTGTCCCCAGGGGTGACCACACAGCAGAATCCTCAGAGTGGCAACACAACCGGCATCTTCCGGCCCAGCGCAGACACCTTCAGCGCCCATCTCCAGCTCTGCGCTGCCCCTGTGCCCTCAGAGCAGGTCAGACCGTGCCCGTTGGCAGGGCTGGCAGTGACCAGCCGGGATGGAAACAACGCCATCGTGGGTCGATCCCACCCCCGGCTTTGTCCCCTCCTCACCCAGGTCATGGCCGGCCCGTCCGGTGCGGTGACGGGCTCGTACATCTCCAGGTCGTTTCTCCGGACATTGGGGGTCATGGGGTGCATCAGCGGGAAGCCCAGCAGGACAACGTCGGCTTGTTTGACGGGCTCTCCTGGGGAGGGTCGCTCAGAGCATGTGTGCCAGGAGCTGGCAGACATTGTCCACACAGCCCCAAACCCAACCCAAGCAGAACCCCGCTGAGAACAACCGATGTCACATCAACGGGAAGGCAGCGGAACCGCAGGGAGGACAACCCGTCGCCGCCTGGCCAAAGGCACAGCAGAACGGCAGCTCGAGGCTTGTGGAGGCAGGACACCGACACAGCCATGGGGGCACGCAGCTGGTGTCACCTGAGCCGCAGGTGCAGAGGAACAGCCCCCAGGATGCCACACGCCTGCCCTGAACCGCGAGGAAGGGGACACCAAACTGGGAACTTCCGCTGGGAGCAGCTGCTGCCCCGCTCACCTGGGCTGTACCCGTCGTACTCGGGGTGATATTGCTTCTCCGCATCAAAGGGCACTTTGACTTTCTTGGCACAGTCCACCCATTCCTCTGGCACGGGGATCAAGAAGTCCCGAGCAACGTCAGCTGCAAAATTTAAGCTGCAAAGGAGCGAGGAACAATGGCTTGTGTCAGGCATGGGCACCTGTGACCCTCAGAGAGGGGAAGAGAAGAAAAGGAACAGAAAGAACTGACTGAGCCAGAACTGCCAAGAAACAGCTACTCTGACAGAACACGGGTCACAGTGCGAGCCTGCGGTGACAGCTTTCAGCGCTGGAGCTGCGACCTGCTTCCTCCAGCTTTAGATGTCTCCAGTGGGCTAATTGTACAGACATCCCACGGAGCGCAGGGAGGGGAACCCTCCTGAGAAGTGGAACCCCCCTCAGCCTCACGTGGACGCCTGGGACGGGGCAGAGGAGCCGCCACGGGCCACCCACGGCTCAGAGAGGTGCGAAGGGAGGAAAGGCGCGTCCCCAGCCCGCCGGCGAGGCAGGACAGACGAGAGACGGGCCAGTGCTTCACCGCGTTACCTCCGCTGGGCCACGGCGTTGGTGTACGCAGAGTTGTCAACCCGCTTGTGGTACTCGTCTGGGGGCATGACACCTGCGGGGAGGGGAAGGGGACGCTCCAGACAGCAGCACGGGCGAGGGCTGGTGCTGCTTTGTGCCCCTCCTCACCGTGGGGCGGGACACGGAAGCCCTCCCGTTGCGGTGATGCCCACCCACGGGTGAGGCTCTGCCCCTCTGCTCTGGTGGGGTCCTGAGGGCGCCCCAGTGCAGTGCTCAGCAGAACATCGGTGGGGCTTGTGAAGGAGAACCAAGCTGGTCGCAGCTCGGGCTGACGGGCAGCAGACACCCCCCAAGGCACCCCCGTGCTGCTCAGGCAGGGCGACCGTGAGTCACCCCATCCTTCCAAGCCATTCGGCCACTCACAGCAGCAGCCCTGAGGGCACCAACGCGTGTGGCATCAGCTCATACCCCACTGAAGGGGACATTTAGGGGTGTCCTGTGAGCAGCGAGGGCCTGAGAGGAAAACCAGCAATACTGGGGTATTGGAAGAGAGCTGAGCATCCTGTCCCATGTCCACATGGACCCAACCACCACCTGTGAGATGTTGCAGAGAGCAGGAACCCGGAGAGCCTGTGGTGTCCTGTCACAGTCTGGCTGGAGGAGCCGGGAGCCTCTGCTCACAAACCTTCCCCACCAGCGGGTGCGGTGCTGCACAAGTACCTGTGATGTGGTAGCACCGCTCCGCCTCGCTCCACACCATCCTGCTGCACCAGTACTGAGCCGCGGCTGCCACCAGCTCCCAGCCGCCCTCCCGGAACAGCTGCTGGTCCTGCAGCGGGACAAAGCCACGGGCAAGCACGGCATGAGGACACTGCACCAGAGCCAAGCCCAGCAGGACAGGAGCTCCAAGAAGATGGATGTAGCAGGAGAAAAGGTCAGAAGACTGGCCTGGGTTGAGCTAACAGGATGCTGAGCCGCCCACGAGGAGCAAGGACAGAGGAGACAGGGCTGAAGAGACCCCGGGGTGGCACCAGCAGCTCTGGCCGGAGCAGACAACAGCAGAGTTTCTCTGGGAAGGGACAGGACAGTCAGCAGGTGCCCTGCAGGCCTTGCCACCGGGCCGTCCGGGTGGCACGCGGTGCCCTTACCTGTGTGGTGCAATAATACTGCTCAAAGGCCATCAGGACGTCCCCAGTGATGTGAATTTCCTGGGCTCCATAGATCTCCTCGGGACAGACTTCCCGGCCCGTGGCTGCACTTTCCCAAGGGAACTTCGCACCCTGCCAGGAGGAGACATCCCCGAGGAACTCAGCGCATCATCTTGAGATGATGTCCCCAGCACACCGTGCTGCTCACAGCCCCAGCTACAACCAGAGCCCGCAAGCAGAGCAAAGCCCAGTGTCCTCCTGGGGGCGGCAGCTGGATGGCACTGTCCTCAGCCCAGCGCTGTCCCCACCTCGTAGCCTTGCTCCCGCGCGTTGTGCAAGGCTCCCTCCAGCCGGCGGATCCGGTACTCCAGGATGGCACGGGCGGCTTCGGGGTAAAACAGCAGAATGTTGGGGAACATCCAGGTGTCCTGGGAACAGCCAAGATGGTGAGATGGTGGGGTGGGCTGGTGGGGCGCCCAAATGCAGCCAGCCCACCCCGCTCATCAAGTTCACACCAAACCTATGCTGAAAAGCTGGATGTGCCCGTCACAGAAAACACTTCTGTTGTTTCCACGGTTCAGGCACAACGGGGCTGGCCGATGGCACCGGGGCTGGGGGAGGAGGGCAGGTCCCAGCCCGCCCTGTCTGAAGTGGCCGCAGGTTGGTGGCCATGCCCCGTGCTGGCTGCGGAAGCCCCTTGGGTGAGCACCCCGACACACCAGCCCCAGCCCGCGCCGCCGGGGGGGCTCTCCCGGCCCCTCACCCCACGCAGCAGCTCCAGCATCCAGTTTCCGTTGGGTTTTGCATCCATTGAGAGCACAGCCCCGGGATGGAGCCGCGGCTGCGCAGGTGACACGGCAGGAGCAGGAGGATGGTCCCAGCGAGAGGCTGGTGCTGAGCTGTCCCTGCCCGGGCTGAGCAGGAGACCCAGCAGCCCCCACCTGAGCCCTCTCCCCGTGCACAAAGCCCCCAGGCCCCCACGCACCTGGTCCCAGAAGACGTGTCCCCAATAGTCCTCGCCCCGGGTGCCGTTGGACAAGCCGCCAGGGCTGATGCCATGGAAGGGGAAGCCGGGGCTGCCCTGGGGGGGGATGGCGCTCAGCAGGTAGTAGAGCCCCCCCCGGAGGGCTTTCCTGAGGGCCAGGGGCCCGTCCAGCTCCACGCCGCAGCCGTCCCACCGCGCAGCCCAGGCCCGGACGTGCGCGGCGTGCAGGGACCCCGCGGCCGCCAGGGCCAGCCCTGCGCCCCAGCTCCACTCGGCCTCCTCCCGGCTGTCGGCCACGGCCGTCAGGAACTGCCAGCACCGCTCCCGCTCCCCCTCGGGCAGCGTCAGCACTCGGGGCACCGGCGTCCAGAGCATGTGCACGGTGGGACGCGGCCCCCCCGGCACCTCGGGAACCAGCGTCTGCCCGTAGACGTAGCTGGAGGAGACAGCAATGGGGACAGGGACACGGGACTCGTGCGCGTCCCCACACGGGGGACGTCCCAGCAGCCCAGCACCGGGCTCCGTTCCCGCTGAGGACAGGGCCGCCTTGTTCCCAGGCTGCGGCTCCGCTGCCCTCCCACCCCATGGCGCAGGAGACGGGAACGGGGTACAGCTGGTCCCCAGCCATCATTAGAGGCGACCTCCTCCAAACTCATTTCTCTGTAATCACATCCAACCCCTGTGGCCTTTGTTGCTCTTTTACATGCCAGTCTAAGTAATAATGCTGGAGCTATAACTAATAGAAATGTTTCCGTACTTAGTTCTGTTTTTTGAGACACCTGCCAGGCAGCAGCAGCTCCGCACGGCCCCCGCGCTGCATACCGCGGTGGTCCGGCTCTCGCCCTACTCGTGCCATGTGTTTCCTACCGCTGAGCAGGGCGGCTCGCACCAGCCCACGGTGGGCGAATTCAGGGCAAGGTCCCCCCGACCCAGACTCACTGTGCCCCCTGGAAGTCTGGTCCGTGTTTCAGGTCCAAGTCCTGGCTCTGCGGCACGAAAGGCGTCTGGAGCTGGACCGTGATGGGGCGGGTGGCGCGAGCCGAGCGCCGGATGGTGATGCTGAAGGCCATGAGGTGGACGAGGGAGTGGTGAGCGTAGAGCTGCTGGGTGGCCGTGCAGTCCGCTGCCTGCAGCACGTGGCTGAAGGTTCCTGCAGGCACAGTGGGACACATCAGACTCCGGAACCACCCGGGCCCCGTGTTCTGCCCCACACTCCCATTCCTGCCCCAGATTCCCATTCTGCCCCGTCTACTGGTTCCCACTGGCAAAGGAACCACATTCCCAGGTCCAGGTCCAAGCACAGCTTTTGACTGATAACGCTGTTAACACCCTGAATCTGGCCAAGCCACCAAGGAATTGTTTGTGTTCTAAAACATTTTATCAGGCTTCGTGATTAAACAGCGTTTGCCGAGCCCGGCTGCAGCAGGGATCGAGAGACAGTCTGAAAATTGCACTGATTCTCACAAGAAAGGGGAATTTTCCACTTGCTCCAGCACAACTTCAGCAGAACAGCCCACAGGTACACAGAGCATGGGGAGAAGGAAGATGGGACCTTGTGGAGGACGCGACACGGGCGAAGAGCCTTTTAGTGTCTAGCAGAGGGTCCCCAGCAGCTGAAGAGCGGCAGGTGGCCGAGACGCAGCTGCGGGAGGGGGCGCTGGGACGGGGACCTGCCCCGCCGCGCACGCACCTGTCTGCGTGTCCAGGGTGAAGGTCTCGGCCGCGCGGTCCCCGGGCAGCCCCATCCTGACGTTGAGGGGGCTGGGGACGCCGGCGCGGTGCGTGTCCCCCGCCGCCCCGTTGTAGACGCCGTTGAGGTGCAGGACGTCCCGGTAGAGCCGCGTGCCCAGGCAGGCGTTGGTCAGCGTGGGCAGCAGCCGCGGGTCGGCGGGCAGGGCCGTGGCGGTGAACACGGCGGGGTCCTCGCTGACGTCGGCCATGTCACCAACCCAGCTGCGGAACCGTAACGACAGAGGCGGCTGCAAGGGCTGGACGGCCAAGGTCGCTTCTCCAGCTCCCCCTTCCCCTCCTGTCCCCCGGTCTGTGACCTGTGACGGGAGCTCCCCAGCTCCCCCAGCACAGCACAGCCGCCTTCCCCCCACCCTCCTCTTCCTCCCCCAACACTGAATCCTCTGCTGTGGCCTCAGTGGCTCCACATCCACTCCCTGCACCACACTCCCGCCCCCCCGCCAGCCTCAGCTCCTGCCCTTCTGCGCTACCAGCTCTTTAGTTCATCCATGTATATAAACATACAAAGAGATATTTATACATGACATATAAACATATCTGTTAAAAACATACACGCACGTAGAGCACCTTAGAGAAAGCAGCTGTAGCAGTGCCCGGCAATGCTGAGCACTAAAACAGCCCAGAAACAGTGAAACTGAGGCACCAAGGGGCTCGCAAGGCGCTGCAAAGCCAGCGGGGACCCAGATCACACGGATCCCCAGCGCCCCCCCCACGGCAGCGGCTGCTCCCGTCAGGCGGTGCCCGAGAGTGAATTGTGAGAAAAACCCTCCACCCGCTTTCAGGGAAGTTTAAAAACAATAAAATAACAAAACCCAGGTTGCGGAAAGTGGGGAAATCCGCTCTTGCCTTGGGCGTGGGGCTGAGCCGAGCTGGGGCTGAGCCAGGCTGGGGCTGAGCCGAGCTCCGCCGTGCCGCTGGGACGGAAGTTGCCCGATGGAGACAGAAGGAAGGAAATCACTTTTTTTTCCCCTTCCTTAAGAAACCAGTAATCCTGAGCCGCCAGCCCGCGGGCTCGGCGCCCGCACAGAGCAACCCGGGCTGCTCCGGGAACGGGAACCGAGACGGAAAACGGTTTGCGGTGATTTATCACCGAAGGGCCACCCGGGAGGGCAGCAGCCCCGGCGCGGAGCTGCGGCTGCTCGGCAGCGGGTCCCACAAGGGCCAACATTCACCCCACATCCCGCCCGGGGAGCAGCGGCCCCTCCACGGCACCGCCACTCCCCACCAAACACGGCACGATGGGTGTTGATTTCCAGGTGGAAGAGCACGGCTGTGCCACAGGCGGTCCAGCTCGCTCTGGGCAGAACAGACCGAAACCAGGCGTCCAGAGCCCCAGAGCCGGTTCCCACCTCTCCTTTCTCAGTGAGAGGATCCTGCTCCTCACGAGCAGCAGCTGCTCTGGGTGAGCGCTGAGCTGGGGGACCCACCGGGAGCACCGGGCTCCCCGCGCCCCAGAGCAGAGACCCCATCCCGGCTCCGGCGTGCCGATGGACCCTCCGCACACTGGAGAGCGTCCCCCCGCCCGCTGACCCGCAGCACACGCTTTGCTGCAGAGCTGCTCGCAAGGGAGAGCACGAATGGGTCATTCCGCACAGCGGGCGCGCGTTGAGGCTGAACCGCTCCGTTCGTCCCACTGACAAGCGCCCCCCCGTCAGGGCAGCGAGACCCGGGATCGAACACCATCAAACGCCATGAGACACCGTCAGCAGATCCTGCAGCACCTGGACAGGCCGCGGCTGCTGGACAGACAGACAGACAGCACAGAAGGAGCCCGTGGGTTTGGGTCTGTGCAAACACGGGGCACGAGGGAAGCGGGAGAAGGCCGGACGGCCGAGCAGCGTCCTGCTCGCTGCCGCCAGCGCAGCCTGGACACGGGGTGCTGCGCTCTGAGGGTCACGCGTTCTGAGCGGCCCCAGAGGAGAGGTCGGTTCTCCAGCACAGAGGGTCCCACCTGGGACACAGTTTGTGACCCCACAGCGCGGGGAGCTGGTGCTGCAGAGGGAAAACAACAGGACACACTGGTGGTTATTAAAAAACCAACAAGCAGTGAGCAATTAGGGAGAGCGCTGCCTTTTAAGGGCTTTCCTGGGCCGTGCCCGCGGGCGGGCAGCAGGCCCGGTGCCCGGGGCGGCAGCGGTGACAAACCCGGCAGCTGCAGCCCGGCCGCGGTGACACCAACGCTGCCACCGCCATGAGGGGCTTCCAGGGGGCCGCCCGGCTGCTGGTCACCACGCTGCGGACCCCACGCGTCCCCCGGGCCGGGGTCACCTCCAAACCGCCCGAGCACCCCCTCTCTGCTGCTGTGAGTACCTGGGGCTGGAGGGACCCAGCTGCTGGGAGGGGACGCCTGGGAGGGACACGAACCCCGCTGTGTCACAGCCAAACCGTCTTGTTGGGGGTGAAACAGAGGGGAGCGGGAGAAGGAGGAGGAGAGGTGGCTGCACCCCCCGCTCTCCCCTTGGGGCTCCTGCTTCCAGCTGATGCTATTTCAGCCCCTTTTTTCACCTCTGGGGTTCAGGGCACCTGCTGGGGGTGCCCCTGGCCGGGCTGTCCCAGGGGGCTGAGCTCAGGGAGGGGGTGACAGCCCCTCCAGGCCGGCACAGGGACAGACCCGGGTCCTGTCCCCTTCCATGGGACACTCACCCCAACAGAGCCAGGTGGGGGTCCCGCGTCATTCCTCCCCCTGGGGACGGTCCCCACCGGGACAGCAGCTGCCCCGGCCGTGGGACCCCCCAGGCTGGAGAAAGCAGCTTTTCCCCCGAAGCGCTGGCGGGTGTCACCCCCGCGCCGTGTCTGCGGGGCCCAGCCCCTGCTGCCTGCCGGGGTCCGCAACAAAACGCTTCAGGAGCCTGGAGACTCTTTCCAGCCAACTAAGAGCAGAAGTAAGGTGACAGTGCAAGGGGTTAAGTGCTGCCCGGGCACACCAGAAATAGAACCGGCTGCTCCTGGCTGCAATTGACACCCCAAAGTCATTTGAAAGTCGGCACGGCTACGTTTGGAACCATGGTGAGCCCGAGACCCGGCCCGGCTGAGCCGACGGGCACAGGCTGCTCCCATTTACCAACACAGGCCGGGACGGAAAGCGCGATGGAGCAAACCAGAGAGTGAGCGGCTCGGTGCGTGCCGGTGGCACCGCCGTGCTGCCGCAAGCCAGCCCCCCCGGGTGTCCGTCCCAGAGCTGCAGGCTGGAGGGAGGACAGACCACAGACAGGCGCTCCTGACCACGGCAAAGCTTTGGGTGGCACTTGTTACTGCAGTTTTGACATGGGGAGGGTTAGAAAGCTACTCAGCTTGAAAACAGAGCCTTCCTCACCCAGAAAAAGGTGAAAGTGATCTTTGGTCCGTGTTCAACGTGAACCGCTGACACGTTCCCACAGACACCCTGGGGCTGCGAAAGCGCCATCCTTGTCTCTCCCCGCTGCAGGAACAGGTCATCGCGCTCTCCGTCATGTCCCTGTGCTTCCTGGGGCCCACGGCCTGGATCCTGGCGCACGTGCACCACTACAGGAGCCACGGTGGCTAACCACAGCCTGCCGGGCGAGGGGCGCCGGCCGCACAGCCAGCCGGCGCTGGAGCAACCTCCGAGCTGTCCATTAAATGCACATTAGCATCCGGGGTAATGGCTTCTTGGTTTTGCTTCAGCCGTGTGCGTGTTCCTGGGATGCATCTGCAATCCTGCTGTCCTGGGGTGGATCTGCAATCCCACCACCCCAGGGCCATGTTCCTTGGATGAACCTGCAATCCCACCGTCCCATGGCCGTGTTCCCAGGGACAGATCCGCAATCTCGCCATCCTGGAGCCATGTTCCTGGGACGGATCTGCAATCCTGCCGTCCCGGGGCCGTGTTCCGTCACGCCACAGCAGGCTCAGTGGGGCACATTGCCCACCTGAGCTTTTACCCCGTAGAGCTGCAGCGAAACACAGGGCAGGTACCAGGGAACCGCTCACAGCTCCAGCAGGGAGGCAACAGCGGAGCTAAACCCCTGGTAAGAAAGCACTGAAAGGCCGTGACATGTTAACAGTTCGGAGGCTGGGTGCTGCACGTCCGACTCCTCCTCTGCCCCCATGAACCCCCACACCCCCAAACACACACATTTTCTGCATTATTTGTGTTGGGGAAGCAGCCGGGCAGCCCCCACGCCCACGCAGAGCGGCCTCAGCGTCAGCCGCGCTCCCTGCTCCCCCGGCGGGCGCCGGGCACGCAGAGCCGAGGCAGCACGGGGCTCCGGCGGGTTCGTGACGCCGGTCACAGCCACACCGGGAGCCCCAGGCCGCAGCAGGGACGCGCCCGGCACCGCGAGCTCGGGCTGACCGCAGCCGCCAAAACCCACATCCATCCAGGGAACCGAGCCAGATGTGAATACGACTCTGCTCAGCTGGAGTGACCGCAACAAACCTCGGTGGACTAACCTCGGTGCAGTTTGCTGGCACCGCCGGAGGAGCATTAATTGCCCAAATGGACACTCAGGTCACCCCCACTTCGGATCCGCAGTTGTTTCAAGTTCCCCATGTGTGCAATTACATTCCATTCCTAGAAAGGCAGCGCGGCAGCAACGGGGCAAAACAATGACATGACAGAAAGGTTTTAAAGTAGCCATTAAGAGGCAAAAGCAGAACCAAAACTCATTGTGTCTCAGGCCTGATTTGGGCCCTTCCAGTCAGTAATGCTCACCCACTCAGCGTGAGAAACGGAATCGGGACTACGGCTTCCCATAAACAACAGGAACTTGACAATGAAGTACAGACCGAGATATTACACGCTAAATAAATTGCTCGCTAATCTCTCTGGTGATGAACAGAGTTCAAACCTGTTGTTTTTGGACAGAGGGTTCTTGCAACAAGAAGCTTAATAGGAAACGTGTTTTGCAATGGATCAGAGGCTCAGCCGCAAACGCTGAAGAACACACACTGAACTACAGAAAATGGAAGGCAGAGAAGTTTATTCCAGCAATGCTGCTGCACCTCGCTGGAGCACAAAGTGTTTGCACAGCCACCCCCAAGGGTACAACACACACCCACGGCCACGCTGGCAACCCTTTGGTGGGGAAACGCTCCCGCTGCGGAGCGCCTGGGGAGGGGACGGGGGATGTTTCGGTGACGCTGCTGCAGGGCGGGGGTCCCCGGGGGAGGTTGAGCCCCTGACGGGCGATATCCCCAGTAACACCCCCCAAGTCAGGCACCGCTCCAGAACGTTCCGCGGATGATCTGCTGCTGCCCCTTCCCCAGCAAAGAGCCCCCACACCTGGATCCCCCGCAGCAGCCAGGTGACAAGGTGACAACCCAGCCCCTGCAGATGCGGCTCCAGGGTCGGTGCCACCCACACGGGACATGGGGACTCCCAGCACCAAAGGGTTACGCAGCAAAAGGCCACTTACGGCTGGCAGCGCGTCACCGGCCGCTCTGCCCCGCGGGCGCGGCAGTCGGGGCAGCCCGGCCTACGTCAGGATGTCGTGCGCCTGGTGCTCCACCAGCATCTCCATGCTCCGCACGTCCGTGCACCAGAACTCCAGCCGGTCCTTCATGCCCTTGATCTGCGAGGGAAACACCGACACTCTTAGAGGAGAAACATCCGAGATCCCCACAGCTGCCCAAAACCCCACACATCCCCGAGAGATGCTGCTTCACCAGGAAAACGGCAACATTTAATTTTAAACTGAAATGCACAAAAGGGATTGTTTGAGGCTACTGTTCCACGTACTGATTTTTCTTTTGAACGGTAAGGGCTCCCCATACAGTCTCCTAAACTGTTTGTGACGAGGATGAAGTTGAGCAGCTCAGCACCTTTGTCTGTCACCCTGACCTGCTCTCCCCAGGCCAATGTGCCACCTGCCACCCACAAACTCCAACGTTTTGCGTTTCGCCCTGGAGCGAAACACCCGAACACCCAGCCACCGCAGCCGTGCCTCACAGGGGCGCCGAGGCCTTTGGACACGGAGCGCCACTGACATCCCACTCCATCTCCCAACAGGTTTCTAACTACGCACTGCAAGACACACACAAAACACACCATCCACCCACGGGAAGGGCCAAAGGCAGCCGTGAAAAGGAGAACAAGGCAAGGCTTGTTCCCTGAGCCCTCCAGGAAGCACCAAGGACACCGGTTCCCTGTGACCCTTCCCAGTTCCCATGTCAATTTCCAGGTCACCTCACACAAAACCCAGTTCACGCTGCCTCACCTGCTGTAAATCCAACACGCGCGGCTGCACCCACGTCATGTGCACCCTCTTATCAACCTCGTCGATACTGCCCTTCACCAGGCCGACCGAGAGCGCCTTCATCACCAGCAGCTCCACCTGGGAACACGACACGTGAGTCAAGGAACAAGTGAGGATCTCCCAGCTTCCCCTGAGATGAATAAAACCTTTGCCGGCACGAGCCTGGGGAAGAGCGTTCCCCACACACACCAAATCCACGAGCGGCTGCAGCCCCTCTCCCACCCAGGCTGCTCGAGGTTTTAATCCTGCCTTTGCAATCAACATCTAAATATACAGATTTCCTGTAGACTTAATATCTAATATAGCACATTTTCTTCCTTTTCTCCAAAACCCTGGGAAGCACAAGGTAACTGGAAAGAGTCAACACAGATTTACCACATGTAAGATGTGCCTGACCAAGACAATTGCCTTTCTAAATGAAATAACTTGCTGGGTGGTTGAAGGGAGTGCCGTAGGTGCTCTGCACCTTCCTTTCAGCAGAGCTCAACAGGACCTTGCACCACATCCTGCTGACAGGCCGGTAAGCTACAGAAACCACCACAGGAGGAGTGGAAAATGTGCTCTGATGGTAGCGGTTCGCGGTTTGAACAGGCGGCAGGTCACGAGTAGCGCTCTTTGGGGGCTGATACTGGGTCTGATACTACTTCATTGTCTTTCCTTATCTTTAAACTGGCTGGATGACAATTTCACAGAGAACTGAGTGGGGGGAGAGGCAGACGTGCTGGACACCGGAGCTGCCACCTGGGCAGACGCCCTGCAGCGCTGCAAGCCCGGAGCGCCGCACCGCGGACACAGGTCGGAGCCGCACCGCGGACACAACCGGAGCCGCACCGCGGACACAGGTCGGAGCCGCACCGCGGACACAGGTCGGAGCGGCTGCGCTTACTCTGAAGATACTCCAGGAGTACTGCCGAGCTCTCCTCCAACTGCAGACCACGACAAAGAATCTTCAAAAATGTATTTACCAGGAAACAGGAGCACCAAGCCGTTAATTCCATCTTCACAAAGAAAAGAGTTGTCCAAGCCCACAAGAATGGGGAGGACGTTTCAACTTGGAATTCCCCTGGGAGCAGGTCTGTCCAGACGCTTTCAGAGCTCCAGAACTTGGCCGTTAGTTAGTTTGTCTAAACCTGAACTCACCTCGTTCACGGTGACTTTGGCACTCTTGGCGATCTCATCAAAAGTGAGCTGTCTGTGATTGGCGGGCCGGGTGAACGTCATCTGAGTTCCATAAACAACACAAAACAATAAATGCCCAACAGTTGTTTCTTCCGACAGCGCACACAGCTCCCCTCGTACTGCCCCGCCGAGCTCCCACCTGCATTTCTCATATTTAATCAAAATACTTCAACACAAAATGCATTTACACCAGCAGAGAGGAGCAGTGCCGCTCCCTCCTCCACACCTACTGCCCAGCAGATTTCCTGGGCAAGGACATAATCCCCAAACAAAGCAGCTCAACCTGTGCTGAGACACCCCGGAGAAAACCCTGTGCCGATAGATGGTAAAACTCATTCATGGTGAAACTCGAGAAGCGTGATCTACATACACATGAACACACAGCCTGGTATGTGGGTGTGCACAAACACGCATTGTGCTGCGGATGACTCAATACTCCCGTTTTTGAAAAAGATCCAGGGCCAGAGACGTTTACACACCAGGATTACTTGGTCACAAAGAGCCAAAGCCTTCAAGTGACAGGAAAGAAACTGATTGTGTTTCCAACCAGGGAAAGATTATCAGCCCTGAGGAAACCGAGATTTTAACTGCGTTTTGGAAATCCGTTAGATACACCAGAGCACACTCGACGAGCTGCCACTGCAGACAGCATCCTCAGGGTGCAAAGCTTGCCCTTGCCTTCCCCACCTCCCCGTCTCGCCCCGAGGAGCACACACGCCCCAAAACGGCGCAGGAGCGGCACAGCACGGGCTGCCTTCTGCAGCGCTTCCCTGTCGCACCACCCAGAGGCAGCGCTCGCAGCCAACAAGCGGCGACAGCCGTGAGTTTCTGCAGCACGAGTGAACGCCGCAGCCCATGGGGAGCGGGACACGTCCCAGAGCCCCCGAGGCAGCTGGAGCGGCCCCTTCGCCACCCCCACCACGTCTGGTCCTCACCTCCATGAGACACAACAGCTGAATCTTCTGCAGCAGCAGCGCCTCGTTCGCAGCCAGGTCTGGCTGTAAGGGGATAAATACGCTCATTGTTACTCTTGTTTTCTGGCACAGCCAGTGCCGTTAATGTCCAACACCCCCAGTTTCCTCAAGCCCCCCAGCACGCAGGGAGAAGTGCTGTTTTACACTGAAGCAGTTAGTGATGGCACTATGGAAATTACGCCAGAGATTATCTTCCTGGGCAGGACCGCACGACGGCTTTGAGCTCCCCTTGGATCACAAAACATTTCTCTTTACTTCTTTCAATCAACCAGACGCAGAGGGAAGCCAAAAGACAACTAACGGTACGTACTGAGGTAAAATAAGCATCCCTATGCTATGATTAAAATTACACCAGCTCTGCAAAGGCTGCGCCCAGGCCTCAGGCAACGCCGCGACCCCGCCGCTCACCTGCTGACCCCAGGCCGACTTCAGCGCCTGGAACGTCTCGACGTTGCCGCTGTTGAAGGCGTACAGGGTGTCGATGAGCCACTGCCGGTCGGTGTTCCGCAGGGACTCCAGCACGGGGTGCATGAGCTGCAGGAACCAGCGGGGCAGCGTGAGCGGGGAACGTCGGCTCCGGCTGCTCAGCGAGCGATGCAGCACCCACTTACCAGCTCCCCGAAGTTGTAGACGCCTTCGCCCAGGAGCCCGGCCAGCCCCAGGGTAAACGCCCTCTCCTGCTGCTCTGAAACTGAAATAAACCACAACAAAGAGAAAACTTCAGAACAACAAACCTAGTTGGGACGCAGCAGCAGCCTGAGCCCCATCAGCCCCCCCGCACCCCCACTCTGCAATGTGTTTAACCCCGGCCCTTCTCACCCTGCCCAAGCCTCCAGTTCAGCAGAACTGCAACAGCCCCACAAAGGGGCCACTCTGAACCTCTCCTGAAGATTTCTGGGCACCAGAACAGTGTCCCTTCTGGCGGCGGCTCCTCGCCCCAGCCAGACCCTGGCCCGGCTGCGGCAGATTCAAACCCACGTTGGGGAAAACCTGTTCTCTGCCAGCACGTTTATTTAGACTGAAGGGATGAAAATCAGAATGAAAATGGGATGTTCAGTGCTTGGCAAACGGAGTTACCTGGCAGATCTTTAACGTCGATGCAGCCCAGAAAGCGCAGAGCGTCCTTGTAGTAGGAGGCGTGGTTCCCGATGGTCTGGTAGTACTTGCTGGAGAGGTCGTAGAAGCGGCTGTGAACGGAGGTGACGCCCGGGAGGTTGTTCAGCATCTCCTCCACCTCCTCGATGGTCTCCTGGGGAGGAGGAGGACCCGTCAGTGACAGGTGAGGGTGCGGCTGGCACCCCGCGCTCCCACTCCAGACGTCACACCCGCGCGGCATAAAGCGGTTAGACCATGGGCAAAGCCACAGCGCTGAAAATAAAGCGGTGGTGCTCTCCTTTTACAGAGCACTTAGGTGAAAACACACACCCACCCTGCAGCTATACGTATACACACACGTGCTGTATATGTCCTTATACCCACCAAACCCCCGCTGCACGGCATGAACGAACCTCACCCTAGGTTAAAGAGGGAGCTCTAAAAAAAGCCAAAAGATGCAATAAACAATGCGCCTAGCACAAGAAACGATACATGAACTTGACTATCATTAGCAGCTCGTCAAGCAGCATAAACACCACTGAATTCCTGAGGCCCTCCGAGCTGCAAACAGGAACATACAAGATATTTCTCCCTCTCCTACGCACACCAGAATCGTAGAGACACGCCAGAGACGCGGCCGCAAGCACTACACAGCCGACAAGACGCAAAGCAGAACTGCGGGTCTGCCTGGGAATCCCCGGAGCTGCAATTTCTCCTCATTTAAACAAGCGCAGACACGGGCACGGCTGCACTGGAGAAAGTGCCGAGCGACACTGCTCCAAAACGCCCGCGTGCGGGAGCCACTCGAGCCGCCACCTCACCTTGGTGACCTGCAGGTCCCCGATGTTCAGCTTGAGCGCGCCGATGGCCGTTTTACACAGAATGACGGCTTCGTCGCTGCTCTTCACCTGCAGGGACACAGAGAGCCGTGTCTGGAGAGCGCCACCCCCGGCCAGGCCGCGCTGGCTGTGTTCCCCTCGTTAACGAGCTCCTGCCTTCAAACACAGAGCTGTTCGGGAGAAAGGGAGCGGGTCTCCTGCCGCACGGGTTTGCACACACACTCCCGCCGGGCTCCTCAGCCACACCGCTCGCGCACAAAGCCATCCCTGCAGGCGGACTGCCACACAGAACCACGCCAAAAATACCTTTTCTCGAGTCTTTTCCAGAAAAGTGAGCGCCACATTGGGATCTGAAACAGAGAGAGAAAAAACGGCAGCAATATCAGAAATTCCAATGGAACCAAACCTCAACCTAGAAACACATCTTTTTAGCGGACTTGTGAAGACTGGCACGCATTTGTTCTCTAGTGTAACGCTCAGTCTTCGAAGGCGCTGCTGCCACAGGCTGGCTCTCTGCTCACCAGCCGTCTATCCAGAGAGCCACTGAACTGCCACTCTACGGAGCAGCACCTGTTTAAGCTTTGGGAGTTGGCGCTTTCCCTTGGAACGCGCCGAGAGACAACAGCTCTGTGATGAAGATTTGCGGTTACTACGAACCAGCCGCACTTCCCAGCCAGCGGCTGCTGAAACCTGCAGGCAGCAGGTGGGGACACTTACCCGTCATCTGCCGGACCACGTGCAGGATGATCTCAACCAGGGACAGGGGGTTCACCCTGCAACACAAACCTCGTTGCTGGATCCGCCTCGCTCAGCGGGTTCCCCCAAACTCCCCAGCGAACACACTCACCGGTGCTCAAACTCGCTGATGAAGTTCTCGTACAGCTGCAGGTACAAAGATACGCACGGTCATAAACGGAGAAACCTCCCACGCAGTGGGAAACAACCTGTGGGACATCTGAAGTGTTTGTGAACACCCGACTGTCCCTCCTACACCTGCAGTTGTGAACCCCTTGCTAGAAAAGGGAAAGAAAGATGTTCCCCCTGCACCTCTCCCCTCCTCAAACTACAGAGCGAATAAAACTAAAGAATCATTTTGAGGCTTCTGAAACAGACACATTCAATTTTAGCAGGTGTGTAAACCCCAAAAAGCCAAATTCACGTAGTTTGATCACTCTCCAGAATTAAGTCGCAGGCTGTTTATTTTTCTACTAGTACAGAAGCACTCTCACTCATCCTGGTTACAGAAAGACGAACCGCGTGGGGACAGCGGAGCACTTCACCTTGATGAGCCCATCGCCCTGGGCGAAGCAGGGGTCCTGCACGAAGTCCAACACCTGCAGCGTCAGCTGGTGCCACAGCCTGCGGGAAGCAGAGGGTCGCCCGGAGAGCCCGCGTGAACCCAGGGAACCGGCGGGTCGCCCGGAGAGCTCACGCCGACCCGGGGAACCGGCGGGGCCTCGGGTCCCGTCACATCCCCTGTTTCACCCCCAAATCCGCCGAACCCGGCTGTCCCGGTCCCTGCCCCTGTCCCTGTCCCCGCGGTGACTCACGGCAGGGCCGGACGGGAAGGGGCACCCCCGCCCGCAGAGCACGGACACGGTGACCCCGGGAAGTCACCGGGACATCGGGCCCCACGGCCGCACCCGGGCCGTCACGCGACCGCTAAGCTACAGAGCGGAGGCGGGAGCTGCCCGTTCCCCCGGGGCTCTCCGGCCCCCTCCGCGCGCCGGCCCAGCGCGGTCCGCTCACTTCTTGTTGTAGAGCTCCTCCAGGCGGTGCCACACGGCGGGCTGCCCCGGGCCCGCGCTCTGGCTCTGCTGCAGGAACCCCGGCACGTCCTTCATGGCGGCGGCGGCACCGGCGGCGACGGGACACCGGCCGCTCGCGCCCGCCGGAAATGCACACTCACTTCCGGCGCCGCGCGGGGCACGCTGGGTACCGTAGGGCCCCGCGGATATCGCTCCCCCGCACCGCGGTAGCCATAGCAACGATCCACACACACCCCCCCACACCCCACCCCGGCCCCGCTCCGCGAACACAGCCCCCGAACCCCCGTTCCCCCGGGGCCGGGACGGGCCGCCAGCCCGGGCCGCTGCCGGAGGGTCGGGCGCGGCTACTCGGGGCATTGCGGTAGCGGCGCGGCCATGGAGCGGGGCGCGCGGAGCGGCGGCGGGCTGCTGGCGGCCGGTGAGCGCGGGGCGGGCCCGGGGCCGCGGGACGGGCGGGGGCGGCCCGGGGGTCCCCGCGCCCCTCACCGGCCCCGCGCTCTCTCGCAGCCTGGCGGAGCGCGTGGGAGCGCGGGCACTGGCACGGCGGCGGGAGCCTGGGCGGCCTGGCCCGGCGGGCCCGGGGCGCTGCGGACGGCGAGGGGACACGGGGCCTGGCACACAGGTACCGGCACACGGACAGGGCGGTCACGTGGGGACTGGCACACGGACTGGACTGGCACACAGACAGGACTGGCACACGGACTGGACTGGCACACGGACTGGACTGGCACACGGGACTGGCAGTCGGACAGGACTGGCACACGGACTGTCACACAGACTGGCACACAGACTGGCACACAGACTGTCACACGGACTGGCACACGGACTGCACTGGCACACGGACTGGACTGGCACACGGGACTGGCACACGGACAGGACTGGCACACGGACTGGCACACAGACTGTCACACAGACTGTCACACGGGGAGCTGTCTCGGGGCAGAGCCCTTGGGGGATCAGAGTGAAAAGGCCCGTGCTGACCTGGCATCGCCGTCCCAGGGCGAGCGCGCCACCGTGTTACAAACTTCTTGAAATTCGGGACATCGCAGGGTCTCCTGTAGCCCGAGTGCGGTGCAATCAACCCTGAGACTCACGGGTGCCAGTGCTCCTGTTCCCCAGCCCCGTGCCCACCCCTGTGCAGAAACCCAGCTCCAGAGCCGCACAAGAAAGCGGAACGGCAAGTTCCTGCTCCTGCCCCGGACCAGACTAACGGTTGGGCTTTCTCCCCATTAAGCACCGACACACAGTCCTGCCCCCGAAGAGCTGTCTGCACAACTCTCGGGGGGTTCTCCCCGCGCGGTCTCCAGCTGCGTCACTGTCCGTACGTTGTACCTGCCGTGCTCTGTGTCCCCAGCAGGACCGCGGGGACCCGGCTGTTCTCCGTGGCCGCTGCCGCCAGAGCCCTTCTGGGCAGGGGCAGCGGGGCCGGGAGCCAGCAGCTCACCCTGCGCGACGTGGCGGAGCGGATCCGGCACAACGAGTGCCGGCGGGTGGTGGTGATGGCCGGCGCGGGGATCAGCACCCCCAGCGGCATCCCGGATTTCAGGTAACGCCTCATCGCTTCGTTTGTCCTTTTCCAGGGCTGGGAGGGCCAAGAGCTTCGCCTTCAATAATGCTGGTGCCCGCTTCTCCTCTCAGCCCCCGTTTTGTTAATCTGTGCCGGGCTGGAGCAGGCACAGCCACGCGCCCCTGGGTAGAGCCGGGCTCAGCCGCCCCGGGCAGGCTCTCCTCCGTGCAGAGCCGGGCTCAGCCGCTCCAGGCAGGCTCTCCTCCGTGCGGAGCCGGGCTCAGCCGCTCCGGGCAGGCTCTCCTCCGTGCGGAGCCGGGCTCAGCCGCCCCGGGCAGGCTCTCCTCCGTGCGGAGCCGGGCTCAGCCGCCCCGGGCAGGCTCTCCTCCGTGCGGAGCCGGGCTCAGCCGCTCCGGGCAGGCTCTCCTCCGTGCGGAGCCGGGCTCAGCCGCTCCGGGCAGGCTCTCCTCCGTGCGGAGCCGGGCTCAGCCGCTCCGGGCAGGCTCTCCTCCGTGCGGAGCCGGGCTCAGCCGCTCCGGGCAGGCTCTCCTCCGTGCAGAGCCGGGCTCAGCCGCTCCGGGCAGGCTCTCCTCCGTGCAGAGCCGGGCTCAGCCGCTCCGGGCAGGCTCTCCTCCGTGCAGAGCCGGGCTCAGCCGCTCCAGACAGCACAAAGGAGCCAGAGAAGCCAGGGCCGGGCTGGCTGCTCTGTCCCAGCTCGGTCGGGCTCTGGGGTGGTGGCATCTCGCCCTGCGTTCCTCCAGCCCCGCTCTGCTCTCCACAGGTCCCCGGGCAGCGGGCTCTACAGCAACCTGCAGCAATACGACATCCCTTACCCTGAGGCCATCTTCGAACTGATGTATTTCTTTGCCAACCCGAAGCCCTTTTTCACTTTGGCCAAGGAGCTCTACCCTGGCAACTACAGACCCAACTATGCCCACTATTTCCTGAGGCTCCTGCACGACAAAGGGCTCCTGCTGCGCCTCTACACCCAGAACATCGACGGGCTGGAGAGAGGTGAGCTGGCTCTTCCCGCCTCTCAGAGACGAGGCTGAGAAGCAGAACGGGAGGCAGGGCTGGGGAATGCCCAGCGAATGCGGGGTCTGTGGTTCGGTCACCCCCTCTGAGCTGGTCCTCTCCCCCGCGCTGCGTTCCAGCTGCGGGGATCCCTCCCGACAGGCTGGTGGAAGCCCACGGCACCTTTGCCACGGCCACGTGTACCGTGTGCCGAAGGAAGTTCCCAGGAGAGGACTTCAGGGTGAGCGCTGGCAGCTGCCGTCGACAGACAGGCTAACACCAGGAGGACAACCTGCTGCAGGCCTGTTCTTGTGCCTGGTTTTGGAGGGATGTTGCTGTGAGGACCTGTTGCGGTTCTGGCCCTGCTGCCCTGTAACGCCAGCGCTGGGTGCTCTTGCTGCAGGGGGACGTCATGGCGGTCAAGGTCCCACACTGTCGCGTCTGCACAGGCGTCGTCAAGCCCGACATCGTGTTCTTCGGTGAGGAGCTCCCACAGCGCTTCTTCCTGCACGTGACCGACTTCCCCATGGCAGACCTGCTCTTCGTCATCGGAACGTCCCTGGAGGTCTGGGATTCGGGCAGAGCGCCGCTCACCAGGAGGAAACGGCACACGGGGCCCGAGAGCGCTGGGGAGGAGAGAGGGGTTAGAGAAGGCGGGAAACTGGGGCTTTGAGGTGGCAGGATAAAAAATGGGGTGCACGTGCTGAGAGACGCTCTGAAAGCCTTGGGTGGGCACCTGGGAGCGAGAGAGGAGATTGCAGCTGCCTGAGGGAAGGTCACCAGATAACCAGGGGCATCCACAGCCTGGGCACAGCCGGGCGGCTCGGCCCACGGTGGCAGAACCGTCACACACTGCGGTTACGGGCTGGGTGCGCCGTGAACTCGCCGCGGTGCCCTCGGGAGGTGACCACCCCTGCCCCGCGGGTTCCTCGCGCAGGTGGAGCCCTTCGCCAGCCTGGCCGGAGCCGTGCGCAGCTCCGTCCCCCGCGTCCTCATCAACCGCGACCTCGTGGGGCCCTTCGCCTGGCGGCAGCGCCACAACGACGTCGCGCAGCTGGGGGACGTGGTCAGCGGCGTGGAGACACTGGTGGAGCTGCTGGACTGGAGGGAGGAGATGCAGACGCTGATGCAGAAGGAAAAAGAAAAGGTGGGAAGGGGCTCAGAGCCCCGGCTCCCTTCTGAGCCTCTGCGTTCCTGCTCCTGAGCAGTAACGAGGGGAGGCTCTGACTGCGCTGCCTGAGCCCCAGGAGGTGCTGAGCGGCCGGACACCCGAGGAGCAGCGGGCAGGAGCGAGGGACTTGCTCCCCCAGCAGCGGTGAATCGTTAACTACAGACCTGACGCTTTTCCCCGCTGGTCGTTTATTTCCCTGTGCTGTTGTTACATCCGCAATCTTCTGAGATCTTCAGGAGTGAGAAATTGTAGGAGAGCAAGTTCTTAATTCCTTTGAGTGTAGTGCTGTGCGGGCCCAGCTCCGTTGCCTGCGTTGGGGCTTTGCTGACTCGCCGTAGTCAGCAGCCAGTTGTACTTTTAACAGATACACTGCCCATACGTGACTTCTTCAAACCAGGAGAAAATCTGGCTTCAAGATTCCGAGTTTAGCATTCGGGTTATTCTTACTTTCATCAGATTATGGGGTGAGAATGAGTAGGAATTCCTAGTCTTTCGGTAAGGTTTTAGATTTTTCACACAAGCCCTTTTGCATTTGTATAAGATCAACCAGCTCTTGATTTAATGCTTGTGCTGCTCTAAACCACCAATGGGTAAAGCTGGTGCAAGCGTGGGAAAGCCTGAGACCAGACTCCTCGCTCTGGGGTTTGGCCGAGCTGCCGGGGCTGGAAGGGTCAGGTGCTCTCTGGTCTTTCTATTTTCAGCTGGATGCGAAGGACAACTAGGCCGGCCGGCTCCCCGAGGCTGGAGAGCCGCGTCACCGCCACACGGGGCCGGCGTGGCAGCGCGGCAGAGCGGACCGCGGCACGGAGCCGGGAGGCCGGCAGCTCACAGACCGGCGGGCTGGCAGGGGACGCTGGTGGCCCAGTCCCGCTGAGTCCTGCTGGGAGCCGGTTCTGCCCTTGGTGCTCCTGCCCGCACCGTCAGAACAGCCGATGCAGCCACGGGACTCCGCTCCCTCCTCATCGCCTCATTTCAGCACCCGCTGGGACTCTCCTCCTCCCTGGCTCCAGCTGTCACCCGCCGCACCCCGTTCCACCGCGTCCAGCCACCGGAGCGTCGCCTGGAGTGGCCAAGAGCTCGCGGGCTCATGCCAGCGGGTCAGACAAGCCAGGCAGTGCGGGTGCCAGTGGGGTCTCCCTCTTCCTGAGCCGTTCAACCTCGGCCACGGCCGCTCCGCGGGCACTCGGCCGCCGTCGTCCCGCCGCTGCAGGCCTGTCGTGTTGGTTCTGCACACGGAATCTGTGCGAGTCGGGCGACTGCTGTCCCCACTCCTGCTCAGGAACGCCGGCCCACGCTGCTGGAAGAGTTTCAAATCACTACAGTGTTAATTATTTCATAATAAAAAGAGTTCTAATTCCTTTGCCGCTGTCACCTGAGGGTTTTTCTGCAAACCTCACACCTTCCCTTGAGTTTGAACACATTCTGTCCCCAGCACCGCTCCTTTCAGAGGCCTGACCGTGTACCAGAGCTCTGCCAGGGCAGCTCCAGAGCCCCAAAACACCGTCCGGTGGCTGTTGACAGAATCGGCAGCGTTTGAACCCAAACTCTGTGCTGTGACCTGGCTCTGGTGATGCCTGGCGCAGCCCCGCAGACGCTGCGAACAGCGAGTTCGGTGCGCAGTGTCCTGGCTGGGAGGGTTGGAACGAGTTCCCGCTCGGAGCAGATGTTTGTCCAAACGCACAGTCCCAGCACAGCGGCAGCGGCACTGGCTCTGTCTGACCACGCCAGGGCAGCAGTGGGCTGGTTTCCCGCTCTGCGGCACACCAGGAGCTCCTGGCACGGTGCTTCAGGGTGTTGTTAACCCGCCCTGTTCACAACCCCACTCCCGGTCCGGCCCCTGTACCGGTGTTACCGGAGCACAGCCTGTCTGTTGCAAGTCACGGGTTTAAGCACGACAGAAAATGTAAATACGACAAGACCAGAAGCACTGCATTAAAAATACACGCCCCGCTTTTCCTCTTGCACGGAAAGCCTCAGAGAGCTGTAACGGCTGAAAGAGATCAGAGGTTTGCGCTTTCACGTTGGGTTTCTTTGCAAATTACTCAAAAATAAAAAGAAGGGAGAGGGATGCCCTTGGGCTGCAAACGCCAGCGGCGGCCCGCTGAGCCTGTGCTCGTGGTAGCGGGTCAGTTTTACACACAAGTCGCGTGCCCCTGGGAGAGCCGGGAGCTTTAATCACTACTGCTAAAGGAACTGCGAATTCCTGAAGCACGGAGCTGCGCAAACTGCACTGCTCAGGAAACAGGCACCAACCCCAGGCGCCCAGGCAGACCCTGCAGACCCCGCAGCGCCGGAGCCGGAGCCCCGCGGCCAGGGCCAACCGCGAGCGGACGCGGAGCGGTGCTGGGAGCAGCGCGCGGGAGGCCCGGGGTCGCGCCGGGACCGTCGGCAATGCTCAAGGGCTGTCACCTCGGCACGCTCCGTCCCCTCACACGCGGTCCTGGTGCAGGGAAAGGTCCCGGCTTAGCCCCAGGAGAACGCTGCAGTTTTACCTCCCAAATAACACTGCAAAGTCCAGGGTGATGGAGCAGAACCATGAGCTAGTCAGAAAAAACAGCATTTCCTTACTTGCTCGGAGCTCTCAGGTTGGAGGAACCACTGCCACGCGCCCGTTTGTCAGGTTTTCTTTATTCTAGCATCACTTTTGTATTCCTACTTGTGACAGCAAGTTGGGGAACTCTGGTACATGAGACAAACTGGTAGATTTTGTTTAAAACAATTTTCTTTAAAAAGAAAAAACAAAGACAAGACAGCTGTAAGCCGCAGCGCAGGACGGGGCCCCAGCCGCGGCGCAGCGCGGGAAGCCGGGGCAGGGCCAGCAGCGCGCAGGAGGCGGCTTTTCCTTCGGATGGGAACGGCTGACACCAAGAACTGAACTCTGCGGTGGCGGGAACGCCGCACAGCGCAGGCACTGACCACGGTGCTCCCGGCCGGCACCGCCGCGCTTCTGCCACGGCCAACGGAACGCGCGGCTGCCCAGCGCTGCGCCGGCCTGTGCACGGCGCACACCTGCTCCCGCGCTCACACCCGCACTGGGCGTGCACAGACACCCCCGCGCTCACACCCGCACTGGGCGTGCACAGACACCCCCGCGCTCACACCCGCACTGGGCCTGCACAGACACCCCCGCGCTCACACCCGCACTGGGCGTGCACAGACACCCCTGCACCCACAGTCACCCCCGCGCTCACACCCGCACTGGGCGTGCACAGACACCCCCGCACCCACAGCCGCACTGGGCGTGCACAGACACCCCTGCGCTCACACCCACACTCTGGGGGTGCACAGTCACCCCTGCGCTCACACCCACACTCTGGGGGTGCACAGACACCCCTGTGCTCACACCCACACTCTGGGGGTGCACAGTCACCCCCGCGCTCACACCCACACTCTGGGGGTGCACAGTCACCCCTGCGCTCACACCCACACTCTGGGGGTGCACAGTCACCCCTGCGCTCACACCCACACTCTGGGGGTGCACAGTCACCCCTGTGCTCACACCCACACTCTGGGGGTGCACAGACACCCCCGCGCTCACACCCACACTCTGGGGGTGCACTGACACCCCCGCGCTCACAGACACACTCTGGGGGTGCACAGACACCCCTGTGCACACACCCACACTCTGGGGGTGCACAGACACCCCCGTGCTCACACCCGCACACCGTGTTTGGACCGACACGCAGCGCAGACACGCACACCTGCTGATGAAACGGATGCACTGTGCTCACAGCTGTTGGGCTCTACGACCTTAGAGGTCTTTCCAATCGAAATGACTCAAGGACTCCGTGCCGAGGCTCCCGCGGGCTCTGCTCCCCCAGAACTGCCCTCGGGAACCGCGCGCAGCCCCTCCTGCCGTCCCACCTTCCACCCGCGCCCTGGGGAGCAGCTCCCCCACACGCGGCCACGCTGGTGTCAGCACACACGAGATGCTCACGGGTTACCGTTCCCCGACGGTGAGATGGAAAGATCCTCCCACCCACCCTTCTCCCCACATACCATGTATTAAAAAATAAATCCTGCTGCAAAGTCCTGGAAGCAATTTGGGGTACGAAATCTCGCGGCTGCTGGCAGGAGAGACGGCGGGGGAGCCGGGCCATGGAGAGACTGGAAGGAGCGGTGGCTGCGGGGCTGGGACAGGCAGGAGGTGTTTCTGTCCCCGGGGGGCTGGCAGAGGCAGGAGTGTTCCTGGTCCTGGCTGTGGCGCTCCGAGAGGCAGGAGGTGTCCCTGCTCCGCGCTGGGTGCCGCCCCCAGGAGAGCCCTGGCCTGGCACCAGCCCCGGGTGCAGCCCCAGTTCTGGGGGGGCGGGGGGCTCCCCAGCGCTCGCGGTCAGTCCAGCCCCAGGTCCGAGTCGGAGGACGACCTCTCGTCGGCCATGTCGCGGAGGGCGTTCTCCATGGGGGCCAGGGTGCCGCTCGGCGTGATGCCCATGGGCTGGATGACTTGCTCTCTGCAACACACGTTGGCAGCTGACAGCGCAGGAACAGACATGCGGCAGCAGAAACTCGGGGCTGGTGGGAACCGCCCGAGGCAGCTCCGAACAACCCAGGCCACCACCAAGGGTCCCTTTTAGAAGTGGGGGACAGTTCTGGCCCTAAACGCTCCCGCACACGGAGGCGATGGCTGGAAGCACAACCCACAAGTGTTGCCGTTCTCAGGTTCCATGGAACCGGCTCAGGTTTAGGGCCCCGCTCTGTGTTTTCAGAGGAAAAGCAGCGCTGGCAGCAGCGTTCCTCCAGTACACACAGTAAACGCGCTGCCTTCTCCCGCCCGCCCTCAGGGTGCTCCAAACTCAGCTGCCGGTCTCTGGGCTCCTCTGTGGCACCTATTAACGATGCACAAAAGAGCAAGCACTCCCGCAGGGAAAGGACCTGGTGGCACTGGTGCCATCTGTCCCCACATCGCTGCTTCCTACCGAGCAGCCGTGCCAGGAGCCGGGGCTGAGGAAACGGTGCAGACGTGCCGAGAACCCCTCGGTACGCCGTGGTGCCAAAGAGCTGCGCGGGGCTTGCTCTGCCTTCCCCCCAGCTGAAGGCAACGTGTCCCCTTGTGTCTCCCCCACCCTCTTTTACAGCACTTCGGCTAGTGGTGGCCTCGGGACTCCCCTCGGAGACAGGACTGTGATAAATGTAAATCACGGACACGCAGGTGCTAATGCAAACAGAGTTTTCTAGTACCTGGACAACTTGTCAAACATGTTGACTAACTTCATGGCTTCATATTCCTTCTGCTCTTCAGTCATCCCTTCCATGGGGTTGGGCAGTTTCTCCTCGACACGACCCGTCACAGGGTTAATGCTGCAAGAAGAACAGGGAGGCCGGGGCAAGGGAGGGAGGTAAAGCAGAGGGGCGTGGAAAGGGCTGCTTAAAAACCTCCATCGCCGCTGCCGAGCACAGAACACAGCGGCATGGCAGCTGCCACTGCTGCCCGTCTCCTCAGCGCCAAGCGCCATCGCGGTGCACGTCCTGCACACAACCATCCCCCCCGTTTCTCTGGTGTGAGCGACATCCCCATCCTACCTATCCCACCACGCAGCTCTGAACCAGGAGCACGGGGCAGACAACACCTCTTCCCCTCCTTAAGCCAGGGGGCAAAAAGCTAACATAGGGGAGAAAAAGGCAAACACCAACCTGCAGACCACTTTGAACAGGATGGTAGAAAGCAGGGGACTCGCACCCCTCACCTCACAAGGGGTGTAAGACATGGATCGCAGACGCGCCACTCGCGCACAGCACGCAGGGGTCTGGCGCTGAGCGGGCCCTGTGTGAAGGAACCCGCGGGCTCCGGGGCCGTGCCCAGCTCCAGGGACCGAAGGCACGCTCCGGTGCCGCTGCACCACGAGCCGCTCAGCGCGGAGACGTTTCACCGAGGAACGGGCAGGGGTGGGAACACAAGGTCAAAGTGGAGGGTGAAGCTGCTGAGCAACGCGGAAGGAAACGTGCTTGTGCAAGAGCAGGACAAGGGGGATGGCGGGGAGGAGGATGAAGAAAGGACAGAGCTGCAGGGGGATGAAGGTGCAGGAAGAGGGGGAGCAGAGTTCTTTACTTGGGCTTTGCCTCTTTGTACTCCTCGGTGTCCGTGTCTTCGTCTTCCGAGTACTCGCCCTCCTCCCGGCCGCCAGCCATGAGGCCTCGTGCTGCCAGCAGCCCAGCCGCGTTCCCGTAGCCCGTGTACTTCACAAACCGCGACACTGCCAGGACAAGGGGAAACACCGCCCTGTGCCTCCCTCCTGCCCCTCCGGCCGCGGAGACCCAGAAATGCCAGCGCTGCTTTGACCTCAGAGGGAGCGAAGGGACAAGCTCCTCTCGGCTGCAGGGTCACCCAGCCCACACTCGCTCCTGTCCCCGAGCCCCAGGGCCCTGCAGCTCACCGCTCTCCTTGCAGAGCACGAAGAGGAACTCAGCCGCGCAGTGCTTCACGTCGGTGTCGATGTGGGTCATCAGACGCACCAGCTTGTTGCGCAGCGAGTTCCCCACCTCCGGCCGGTTCCGCACGTCCCGCAGCGGTGGCAGCACCTGCAAGGACAGAGTGGTGACCGGTGGAGCTGGGACAGCACCGACGGGTCAGACGGGAAATGTCCCTTTGTTTTACAAGTCAGCTAAAACTGATAATCCACAGAGTGTGAGAGATGTGGAAAAAGTGCTGTGGGTACCAAGGGCCTCAACCAACGCATATCAGAAGCTGGCAGAGGGGTGTGTGTGGAGGACGGCACCAACGGGGCGGTGTGCTGCCCCCTCTCCCCAGAGCGCCACTCGGCCACCGGCTGACGCACCACGTACCTTCGCCTTGAGGAACTTCCTGGTCTGGCGGTGGACGCGGGCGCTCTCGGTCAGCAGGTTCAGCACCGGGGTCAGACTCTCCTTCAGCTTGTGGCCCTGCGGAAGCGTCCACAAGACGAACAGCACGTCAGTCGCGCTGGGCTCAGCCTGCCCGGCTTGTGGTGGAGAACATGAGCACAGCCCATCAGAGAAACAGATGGAGACCGAAGCTTTGAGGCTCTGCCGCAGGAACTCGGTGCTGCACCAGCCCTCCTGGCCCGGCTCTCTGGCCCGGCTGCGCTGGAAATACTTGTGCGGGGCACCCAGAGCAGAGAGCTGCTGTGGTAACAGAGGCCCTTTGGAGTGCCCCCAGGGACTGAACCACAGACAGCTTGAAAATAATGCAAATTCTGGCGTCCAGAAGCTGCCCAGCAGGTCACTCTGGAGTGAAGCAGAGCACAGATATTTCCAGCACCCAGCTAATCACTGACCGTTCCGCTGCTCTCACCACCGCAGCCCCCAAAGCAAGGACCCAGTCACCTTCCCAGTCAACACTGGTTTAGTCCCACTGACCACAAGTTTTGCCTCTTTTACAAAGTGTGGCTCCCACAAAGGGCTCTCTCCGAACCCGCCACGCCTCACTGCTGCCCCGTGGCGCTGGGCTCCTCCCGGCCCACCCAGCTCCCGCAGCCCCGCTCACCCTGTCCAGGCGCCGCTCCAGGAAGCCCAGCAGGACGCTGACCGCGTCCATGTTGACGCCCATGTACTCCAGCGAGCCCGGCCGCACCTTCGGGGTCAGCAGCACATCCAGACACTTCAGGGGCAGGTTGCCCAGAAGGTTAACGGTGTGACTGAACACGGAAAAGAGACGTGAACGCAGAGTCACCGATCTCTGCTCAGTTCTTCAGCTCTCAACAATGAAAGTTCATGACTGACTTCAAAGAGTGTGAGGACCCTGAGCTCCAAGCTGCCCTTGGGCTGCACCCCAAGCTCCTCACGCCACCCAAGGAAATAAATTAAACTGCTCTTTGGGTTGTTGAACTACTCACTGGGAGTCCAAAGGGACTTCGGTGACACTGAGAAACCCTGGATCTTGACACAGAGGCCAAGCAGGACCACTCTGGGTGGCCAAAGGTCCTTCTCCAGGTTCTCCTGCTGCATCTCTCCTCCTCTCCTTTGCAGCCAATGCAACACATTGCTTTGGATTCCCCTGACTACGGTTTTCTCGGGGACAGGACGGTGTCACCTGCTCCCAGCTGCCGCCCCTGGACCAGCAGTGCTCAGCAGGGTGACACAGGCAATTTCTCAGCGTGGCTCCAGGGACACACAGTTAATAGGGCCAGCCACGGGCTCTTCACCTGCAGTACCACACACCTGCTCTGGCAAGCTGCCCACCGCAGTGGGTGGCGCGGTGAGGCCTGACACAGGACACTGCGCGTGGCCCCCGGGTCGGGCAGGCTGGAGAAAGCGCGTCCTCCCGCGGGCCGGGGACGGTGGCATCGCCACACGCCACGTCACCGCGGCGAGCAGGGCTGTGCCCAAGCTCTGGCAGCGCAGGAACCCGCAGGCCCAACCAGAGTCACCTGCTTGTCACCAGTGGCCCCAGCAGCCACCAAAAAGCAGAGATGTTAATGCCGAGGTCAGGCAGGACCTGCCTCCCGGAGCCCCCAGGGCTGCGTCTGGCGGAGATGAGGACCCGGTTACCGAACACGGACCTGTGGAACTCCTCCGTGCGCTCCTCTCCGTCAGCACGGATCATCAGGCAGTGCCGCAGGAGGGCACCCAGGTGCCGGTACAGAGCTGCGTCTTCCTGGCCCCAAAACAGAACGTGAAAACCTGCATCAGGAAAGGGGCTCCTCCGCTTCCCAGAGCCCGCTGCCCACAGCCCAGCCCCCGCTCCGGCAGCCCGGAACCCGCAGCTCCTGTTCACGTGGCAGTGAATCGTGTCAGTAGGAAGGAAAAATAGCCAGCCTTCACATTTTAATGCTCTAAAAGTCTTAAGGGTTAATAACGCATCACTCAGGCAGTGCTCTAGGGACGAAGGTCTGGACGCGAGTCTCTTGCTACATGCACCCAGGGCTGCACGAGGGCCCATACGTAAGATGAGGAAACGCAAGCAGAGGAGAAAACCAGCAGCCAAACCTCAGCCAGCGACACGCGAATGGGGTGGGACAGCCCAGAGCTCACCTCGTCCACCTCCCTCTTGCTGGAATCAAAGGTGATGTTGAAGAGCACCTTCAGGATCTCCATGGCTCGCTCCGTCTCCTGCCGAGGCAAGGGTGGGAGAAGCGCCTCCTCGGTGGCGACCTCGTAGGGGTCCAGCCACTTCACGCCAAGGGTCAGCTCCAGGGTGTCCGTCATGAGGCCGATGCCCCTGAGCTCCTGCGCCAGCTGCTGCCGCACATCCACCCTCAGGGCCGTCAGCAGGAACAGCAGCCGCAGGTCGAAGAACTTCACGTCGTGGGGAAGGCTCCTCTCGTTGTACAGCTTGATGCGCTCGGCCAGGCCCACCACCAACCGGGCTTCGGCTGTCAGCTCCTGCGCCCTGGGGCTGCTGAACACGATGTTGCAGAGACACTTGAGGGATTCCAGGATCACATCCAAGTCCGGGACCTCCCGGATGAGCTCCTCGCAGTAATCGATGCCAGCGTGGCGGGAGAGGGTCCTCAGGCCCCCCTTGGTGGCAAAGGGCTCCAGGCAGTGCTTGTCGCGGGACAGGATGCGGATGCTTTCCAAGCAGGTGACCTGGCAGGACGGCTGCAGTTCTCTTTCCAGGAACTTGATCAGCAGCTGGGCCATTTTCTGTGCAGATGGAAACAAGCAATGCCTCACACGCTGACACGTCCCGGTGCTCCCCGCCTCCCTGCCACGCTCTGCCCGCGCAGACGCAAGCGCTGTCCGGAGACGGGCCTGCGAGCGGCTCCGGGCCACGTCTGCGCTCGGGAGGGTTCGGCTCCGGCCTCTGATCCTGACCCAGACCGAGCGAGGAGCAGAGAACGGCACCGCGCTGAGGCGGATCTCACTGCATCGCTCTGCGTGACGCCGGATCAGAGCACGTGTCTTCCCACACACATCGCAAAGCGACCCAGGATTGCAAGGTTTGCTGTCGCTAGGGCTAATTAGCTTATCAGCCTAACCAGTTACACTTCGTAATAATCAAAGGACCGAGGGAAGGAATGAAGCAAAACTGAAATTTAGTTCGTAACGTGAGGCTGGCAGGACTGAGCAAGCTGCAGCTGACGAAGCCTGCCCCACAAACACAGCCTTCGGAAGTGAGAAAGTGCAGTCACTGCTCTGCTGCTTCTGTACGAGGGGACAGACACGGGAGTTAAAAGTACTCAAAATACCCAAAGCCCCTGAGCGACCCAGGTTAAAGAGACCTGGAGTGTGTGCCCAGGGCTGAACCTGCAGAACGGAGCCCCAGGCACCAGCTGGCGATGCTCGGTTGGGATCCCACAGCACACAGCCCGCGGAGCGGAGCAGCCCCGCGCCGTGCCCCAGCTCCAGCCTGCGTGACCGTCCCGGCTTGTGCAGCAGCTCAGCGCAAGGCAAAGAGCCCAGACCTTGCGAGATCTGCTCCCACGAGTCAGGCTGTGCCTGGGACAACTTGCTGGAGCAGCACAGACACAAGAGGTCCCGTTCTGCACCCAGCTGCCTGGCACAGCTGCTGTGCCAACACAGGTGTTAGTGCAATCAAACAAACCAGACCACAAGGCCCATTCAGCTGGAAAATAACCCAGGGAAAGAACAAGAGCTATTCTTTAGTTAGAGCAGCCCACCAGCCATGTGCAGCCACACAAAGGTCTGTCCTGGCAGGAAAGAACGGCGAGAGCACACAGAACAGGCAGGAGCGTTCCTGTCCCCTGAGCCGCAGCTCACACCGGCTGCGGGTCTGTGACACCCGGCCCGGGCCAGCCCTGCGCTGGCCCACGGCAAACGGCTCAGCCACAGAGCCCCGCCGGGACCCTGCACCGCAGGCACGGGATCACACCTCTCCTACACCCGTGGCTGGGACTGCGCGCACCACGGGACGCACAGCGCTGGTAATGCCAGAAGGATGCTGGTCCTTATCCAAAACCACCAGCTACCGAGGGAAAACTGGAGCCAGACCATTCCCTAACTAATTTAACAAAAAACACTAATTTCTTTCCCTGTAGGAGCTGCCACCACAAATCCCTGCTGGACATGAGTACGGAGTAGCGGCAGATCTACACATCCGAGCAAAGAGCGTGCCTACCTTCCTCTCCTCCCGCTCCTCATCGTCAAAGGTGAAGCACTGAGATTTCTGTGGGGGCAAAACAAAAACAAAATAAGTATGAGGTTAAAAAGCCACAAAACTCTTTGTCCCGGCCAGGGAGCGCGGTTCGGGCAGAAGGCAGCACAGGACACGCTCCAAACGCCAGCGCATCTCCCCAAGGACGGTCCCCAGCGGCACAGAGCAGGACTCGGGGCAGGGAGTGCCACGCTGCCCGCCGAGCTCAGTGATACCTGTGCGTTTGTAACAAGCACCAAGCGCTCCACAGGAACAAGACAAAGGAAAACTTTCCTGCCACAGAGGTTTTTGCTTCCGTCCTGGCTCTTCTTTCCAACACTGTTCCTACTTGGCTGACTCCAGCTACGTGCTTCACCACCCGGGGAACAGATCTGGTTTGGGCAGCACAGAGGGGCCGTGCCCCCGGTCTGCAGCGCTGCCCTGACCCAGCTCCCCGCTGTTCCGCGCGTCCCCGTTTCTCTTCCATCCTCCAAGCACGCTCGTGATGCTCCCTGTCCACTGCCCTTGGCCGCGGGCCCTGCGGGGAGGCTGGAATGCAGCCCACAGCCGTGCCCATCTGACAGACGGACTGTCCGTAAATCCCGCGGCAAAGCGGGCACTCACCGCATCCCAGCATCCCGGAACAGCCGGTAATTCCCTGCTCAGCGACACCAACAAGCCGTGCCTGCACACTGCTCCCCTTGATATTTACTGTTCCATTTCCTGACCAAAAGAACTGCTGGCTCCTTGTTACTTGCCAACAGATCCTGGTGGGTACTGAGGTCTCTTCTGACCAAAATGATTCTGTGATTCTGTGAAGTCGCTGAGTTCATCTGCAGTTCCATAATCCTCTTTGATTGCTCCATTTCTAGACGGGCTAGCAAAACCCCTGGCATTCTCACAAGTTTCACACACTTGATACGTGGACAAAGGATCCAGCCGGAGGAATTCCACAGACGAGGTTGTGGTTTGATGCCTCCAGCTGGTCACACACCAAGCTCCGTTCCACTCGCAGATTCTCCCGCCCACCTCTGCTGCAGGCGCTCCCAGTCCCGCAGACCGTCCCTAACAGGGCGCTCCTGCTCTGTAACATCCCCGTTTCAAAACCGGCTGCCGGGAAGAGCGGCACACTCTGCCTCTCACACACCCGTGCAAAACGCTCACAGCCTCCCCCCGCTGGCTCCCCACCTACTCAGGGACGGCGCAGAACGAGCCGCGGAGATCCACAGGGCCGGCCCTGCCCCGCTGGGAACCCTCCAAAGGAAACTTCCCTGACAACCAGAGTCTATTTCACAAGGGATTTACCCCCCCACACAATCTGCTGCTACTTTAAGGCTAGAAACACTTTCATCTCTGCTTCCCAAACATTCTTGTTTTGATATTCTGTATTTGTTATTTACTTCTTACTGTCAACTTTCAGATTAGGCACCTGCATCAAATTCCAGCAGCCCAGCCCCGTTCACCTCTCCTGATCTTTTACTTGCAAATGATGAGGAGCGTCTCACCTGCAGCTCCTCCCCAGGCCTCCCTTTCGCTACCTCCAAACCTTGCCAAACATAAAAGTTCCTCCTACTCCGCGTTCACACTGAGGTTTATTTCCGCGCCAGGTTTTACTTGGGATACAGATAATAATTAAAAGAAAAAAATCCCTTCTGCATGCCTTACTTCCAGTACTCAAAAGAACCAATGTAAATAGAGGCTGCTTAGCTGCTTCCTAGCAGAACATCAAGCAATAAATCATCTGCAAGCAGAAGATGCAGCAGTCTGTGGCGTTTCCACGGCAGTAACGCTCAGAGGAGACAGACCGGGCGGCACAGAAGCCCCCGACACGGCCGGGCTGCCCGCGGCTGACGCGCGCTCACCTCGCGGTTGTAGACCTGCAGCACCTTGAGCACCGTGTCCTGCTCCCCGCCCTCCAGCGTGGCCACCACAGTCCTCAGCTCCATCATCGCCACGGCTCAGCTTCGGCAAGAGGTGAAAGCGGGAGGAGGGGGCGAGGGGCTGCCAGGGCTCCCGATAACCGATCTTCACGCGGGGACGGGCCAGGGAGAGAGCGGGGTGCCGAATGGAAAAAGGGCAAAAAACAAAACGGAAAAATCCCCGAGTGAGATTCTCACACCGTTGCATCAATAAAATCAGAGCAGATGGATAACCCCAGTAAAACCAGCAGCCAGCTTCCCCTCTCTCCCTCTAATCCTCTTCTTCCTCTTTGCTTTTCAATGTTTAATACATGCCCTCCCAGCAAAGCACTGGGGAAAGCCTCCCCCCTCCCAGCCAGGGGATTAACACAGAGCAGATAACAGCAGCTCCCCGAAATAGCTCGCTGCCTCCTCCTCCCCGCTGCCCCGATTTCTGTTACCACACAGGAGAAAATAAACACAAAATACCCAGAAACACTCCTGTGGAGTAAAAAGGGACGGATGGGAAAGCCAGCCAGCCAGGACAGGGTCCTCCCGGCCGCCCTGGGGCGGAGCCACCTTCTGAGGTGATGAAGAGGAGAAACGGTCGGGTTTTGTCGCAGCGGCCGCTCAGCGCAGCGCCGGATCGGGCGGAGCACCAGACCCCGGCCCCGCACCGCACCGCACCGCACCGCAGCGGCGGCAGCAACGCGGGGTGCGGCCGGCGGGCGTCCCGGCTCAACCACGGCCCCGCGATAATAATGTAAACGAGCAGATGTGCACAAGGACAGCGCTGACGGGATTGTTCTGGGCGCGAGTAGAGCCGCGCAGGTCCACAGGGCTGGAAAGCAACCCCTAATGGTGGAGGAGCAGCCAGCCTCAGTACCTATGTGAGCACGCACGTCTGTGCAGACTCTGTGTGGCCACGCACCGTGTCTGCACCGCGACCAAGCGCTGGCCAGACCTCGTTACAAAAGCCGTGCTGGCCCTGGGCCCCGTGCCGAGACCCCGGGGTCCCCAGGTCACCCCCAGGCTGGGGAGGCAGCCAGCTGTGCAGGCAGATGTGCTCACCGGGCGCACGGCGGCCGGTCCCGGGCACAGACCCGGGCAGGGCGCAGCGTGTGTCACAATGCCCAGCTCTCCGCTCCCCCAGCCCCTCCTCGCGCCGCCCTCGCCTTTCAAAACCCCTCTCACCCCCGTTTTGGCCCAAAACAGCCGGGCGAAGCGCCGGCGGTACCTGCGGCACGTCAGTCCCTCGGAGCGGGCCGGGGCCGCGGGCTGCGCTGCGCTGGAGCCCGGCCCGCGCGGCGGGCGGAGGGAAGGGAAAGGAAGCGGCGGCACCTTCCTCCCCGCCGCCCCGGCTTCCTGCCGCGCCTCCTGCCCGGCCCGGCCCGGCCCCCCGGCGCTGCCGCCGCCCTGCGCTGCCGCGGGCCCGGGCTCAGCCCGGCAGCCCCCAGGGGTCCCGGGGGAGCAGCCGCCGCCCCCCGCCCGCCACGGGAACCGGCGGCAGCGGGAGGGGCCGCCGTGCGGAGGCGGGGACCGGAGCGGCTCCGCCCGGCCAGGCGGGGCCGGGGCCGCCATGGCGGAGTGGGGCCGAGGTGAGGCCGGGGAGCCCCCGGGGGAGCGCGGGATGAGCCCCCGGTCCGCTCGGTGCCCGCAGCCCGGCCTGGGCGCGGCGCCCGGTGCTGCCGGGCGGGTGGCGGCCCGGTGCTGCCGGGGTTTCTGACCGTTCGGGGCGTTTTTGCCAAACGGGGTTTGGGAGCGTTTGATGGCGCAAACCCCGGCGAGGCCGCAGGTGCGCGGTGGCAGCTGAGCGCCGGCACACGCGGGACGGGGGACACGCGGGACGGGGCGCACTCAGGACGGGGCACACGCGGGACGGGGCACACGCGGGACGGGGCGCACTCAGGACGGGGCACGCGCGGGACGGGGGACACGGGGGACGAGGCGCACTCAGGACGGGGCACACGCGGGACGGGGTGCACTCAGGACGGGGCACACGCGGGACGGGGCACACGCGGAACGGGGCGCACGTGGGACGGGGCACACTCAGGACAGGGCACACGCGGGACGGGGCACACGCGGGACGGGGCGCCCTCACACCCGCTCCTCTCTCCCCAGGGCGGGGGCCGGGGGCCGTGGAGGACGTGCTAGACGCGGAGAACCAGCGCATGGCGGACAGCCTGGCCAGCAAGGTCACCAGGCTGAAGTCGGTGAGCTGCCGGCGGCCGGGACGTCGGGCACCGGGGCTGCTTGCGGGGCCTCGCAGGAGGCGCACCCCGCGGTCAGTACAGGCGCCTTCCACACGTTAGTGACTCTTACCTGGTGGTGATCTAATGGGCAGCTGTCACCTGTGAAATGCCAGGGACGGCTGCACGCATGTCCGCTTTCCTTCTGAGGTTTAGTGACATCTGATGGGAGTGATGTGGGTTTAGGACTCTCAGGGAAGGAATTTTAGGCACAGAGAGAATGTAAAAGCTGCACAGAGGGGTATCGCTAAGCGCAGCTCCTCGGAAAAAGTTCACAGTGCAAAGGCGGGTAGATCAGTTCTGAAAAGTACACGTGTCTGTATATGAGCGGTGTTCTTAAAGCTGCTTTGCCCCTACTGACATGAAATACTTTGCATTAGAGCTTAATAGAACTCAGTGACTCTCCTGGTAGAAGAGAAGACTCAATTCCTGCTGTTGCCCCTCCGTGTTGAAATGCTCCTGTCCTATATATGAAAGTTTCAGCGCTGCAGAGCTGAAAAAGTTCAACAGCCTGAAAGTGCAATGAGAATCTTGCTCCTCCACAGAGCAAGCCCGTGAACGTCGGAGCTGGGGCTGCAGTGTCTTGCTTTTCTAATGTGCATTTCACATTTTAGCAGCACTAGATGCATTAAAGGTTCTCTCTGTATTAGAAGTTCACTAATACCTGTTTCCTCCCTGACGCCGTGCAGCTGGCTCTGGATATCGACAAGGACGCTGAGGAGCAGAACCGTTACCTGGATGGCATGGTAGGGAGCCAGCGGGATGGAAAAGCGTGACTTCCTTGTGCCGGCTCTCGGCAGTGACCTGAACGGTGAAAGTTTAAGTTCACAGGCAAAGTTAAATCCCAGGGGCTGGTCGGCAAACCAGGGCATGCAGCTAAACCCGTGTCCAGTGGGCTTCTTGCTATACAAACATCAGATCCCAAGCAGCTGCTGGTGTCACTTTGTCCCCGTGTATGCAGCACCGGGAGAGGGGGGTGTTGGACAGCTCAGAAATGCGGGTCCGCACTGGGACCGCAGAGCTGTTCCTCAGCCGCTCCGTGAGCTCCGCAGTGCTGTGTAAATCTGCCGGGTTATTCACCGCGGCACCTGAAACGTGGGCTGCCGGCACGCCGTAGTTCACCGCCGTCCTCGGAAGGAGCAAAGCTGACGCTCTGGGTCTGCTCTGGTTCTTTGCTGCCCTGTTCTGTCATCCTGACGCACAACACCCGATAAAACCAGAACCGCTTCCCGAGCAATCTGCTGCCGAAGCGTTGGAGACTCACAGTGCGCTGGGGAAAGGCCAGAACAGCAGATTCCTGGGTTACCTGCCGAGTGAGGTTTCTTAGGAGGAAAGCGTGGATGTTTTTAGGTAGGAAATGGGACTCTTGAGGGATCTCTTCATCTGTTTATAATGCCTCCACCTTCGTTTTCTTCCCCCTCAGGATTCGGATTTTCTGAGCGTGACTGGCCTGCTGAGCGGCAGCGTGAAGCGTTTCTCCACCGTGACCCGCTCCGGGAGGGAGAACCGCAAGTTGCTCTGCTCTGTCTCAGCAGGACTGATTGTTGTTTTCTTCATCCTTTACTATCTCGTGTCCAGAGCAGGGACTTGAGCTTGTTGTTCTGCAGGCTTTACAGAACAAAAACCACGATTGACAGACTCGTTCAGCACCTTTGTCCGTCTGCCCTGTGATGGAGTCTCTGATGTTCCAGACAGACCTTTCAAATAGTGTTTCCTTCCCCCAGCTGCTTGTGGGTGTTGGGGCTGGGCTCAGACATCTCTTTATAAAACGAGGATGTTTGATTTGAAATGGATTTTCGTGTGTAACACGATTTTGATGTTGTTAAACGCTTACGTCTTTATCTCTTGCCTCGTTGTCCGTGTTTTTAAGGGGCACTTTGGTGTTCTCTCCCTTGCTGATGTTTTGTATCAGGCTTGTGAGATGGGGCCAACAGATCCAGAGACTTGTCAATACTTGGAAGTTTAATAAAGCCTGTCCTTGGGCTATCCTGGGTCCAGATCTGTGCTGCCCTGTGTTCAGCTGCACCAAACTGCTACCAAAATACTGCCCTACCTGGATTAGGTGTCATCTTTTCCACATACGGGGAAAAACATGCAGGGAAGGCAAGTAGAAAGGAGGCAGCAGTGACTTCCTCTGCTTCTTCCTGCTGCTCTGGTCCAAACTCTCTGTTCAAAGAACGATGGGTGAACTGGTGGACTCTGGTTTGGTTTTCTGACAGGAGGCTGCTGAACAGCCTGGTCTTCGTAACAGTGGTGGGTTTGGTTTCCTTTTACTGCTGTAAATAAAGCTCTGGTTTTAGAACTTTTTGCTTGAGTGTTTTTTCCTGTGCTTGCACGTCAGCAAGGCTGAGTACCCGGATCAAATCGTTTGGTTGTCCTGCTCGAGCTGTACAGCCCGTGCTGCCTGGGAGCGCAGTCCCGGCGCAGTCCCGAGGAGCAGCGTCTCCGCGGTGACCGGGACTCCTGGCTGCTCCGCGGGCTCTGCCGCTGCTGGGGCTGCTCTCCTCTTGTGTTCTGCGAACAAGCGTCCTCTCAGAAGCTGAGCTGCACAGGAACTGTCTTTAGTACCTTTCTGTGCCAGTTTAGGTGCTAAATAGTCCATGTGTCCATCAGGGTTGATTTGCCTTTGCCTTCCTCTGCAGAAGAAACACTATCTCTGACCCTTGGAATTCGCCGGTGTCCCCACGCACCAGGACCCAGTGGGGTCGTGTGGCCCCGTGGGGACGGGGACCCACCCGGTGTTGTGTGGGAACGAGGGGAGGGACACGGGGGCTCGTGGGGACAGCGGGGAGGCAGGGGGCAGGCGAACGGCGCGGACGCGGGGCCAGGGCCGGGGTCGCACCGGCGGCTCCCACCCGTGTTTCCCGCGGGACCCGGCAGGGCCAGCGCGGCCCCGACCGCCATGACGGGCAGCGCGGCCGGTTGCCGCGGCGACGGGCACTTCCGGCGGAAGTGACGGTGCGGGGCAGGGCCGGAAGCAGCGGCGGTGCCGGCGCAATGGCGGAGGCGGCGGGCAGCGGGGCCGGGGGCAGGGGCAGCCCCGAGCCCGGCACCGGCACCGGCACCGGCACCGGCGGCGGGTGGCGCCGGCCCCACGGGCCGCTTCAGCGCTACTATGGCCCGTCCGCGGCCGAGACGGCGGAGGCGGCCCCGGACCCCGCCGACATCAACGGGCCCCACTTCGACCCGGAGGTTTTCCTTAACAAGGTGACCTTTGACCCCGAAGCGACCTCTTCCCCCGGCCGTGACACCCCCGTGGGGGCAGTCGAGGGGCCCAGGGGGGGCCCAGGGGGCAGAGGGAGGCTCTGGAGAGTCATTTCCAAATCTGGGGGTGCATTTAGGGGCTGGGGGGCAGTTGTGGCTCCCCAGGTGGCAGTTGGGGATCCTGGGGGGCAGTCAGGGGCGTGGGGGCAGCTGAGGATCCCAGAAGGGCTGCGGGGGGAGGGTAGAGCCCCGGGGAGGCGGTCGAGGCTCTGGGGGGTGGATCCGGGGCCTGCAGTGGGGCTGGGGGACAGCTGTGCCACCGTTGCCCCCAGGTGCGCAGCGAGTGTCCCCTGGGGCAGCTGCTGGCGCGCGAGGCCGCGCTGGGCCGGGAGATCCGCGCCCTGGACAGCGACATGCAGACGCTGCTCTACGAGAACTACAACAAGTTCATCTCCGCCACCGGTGAGTGCCCGCCGGGGAACATGGGGCTCCCGGGGGCCGTGGGGGGTCTCGGGTGGGCAGGGGGTCCAGGCATCCGGCTGCTTCTCCCCAGACACCATCCGGAAGATGAAGGTCGATTTCCGGCGCATGGAGGCGGAGATGGACGACCTGGCCGCCAACATGGCCGCGATCAGCACGTCCAGCGCCCGCGTGAGCGCCGCGCTGCAGGACCGGCACCGCCGCGGCGCGCAGCTCGCCGGTACCGCACGGGAGCGTGGGGGCAGAGCTGGGGGCGCGGGGGGAGATCTGGGGCTTGGGGGTGGATCTCAGGGGTGGGCAGATCCAGCTGTTGGCCCCACCCACATTTGCTGGCCCTGCCCACATTTACTAGCCCCACCCCACTGTCTGGTCACACCCACATTTCATAGCCCCAGCCCAATGTCTGCCCTGTCTACATCTGCTGCCCCCGCCCCAATGTCTGGCCCCACCCACATATGTTGGCCACACCCACATGTGCCACCCCACCCACATTTTATGGCCCCGCCCATTTTATGGCCACACCCACATTTGCCAGACCATTTCCCTGACTGGCCACACCCACATTTGCCATCTTTGTCCCCTGCCTGGCCCCACCCATATTTGACAGCCCCGCCCCCTGCCTGGCCACACCCACATTTGGCAGCCCAGCCCCCTGCCTGGCCCCACCCACACCTGCCAGCCCCGCCCCTCCATGGCCCCACCCACACCTGCCAGCCCCGCCCCTCCATGGCCCCACCAACCCTCTCCCGCAGGGGTGCAGGCGCTGCTGCGGAAGCTGCAGTCTCTGGTGGAGGTGCCGGGGCGGCTGCGGCGCTGGGCGGCGCCGGGGGCGGAGCCTGCACGGGCCCTGCGCTGCCACGCCCGCGCCCGCGCCGTGCTGCGCCACTACCGCCACCTGCCCTCCTTCCGCGCCATCGAGGACGAGAGCCACGCCATCATGGCCGAGCTGGCCCAGCGCCTGCGCGCGCGCCTCCGGTGCGTTCACTCTGGAGCCTGCTGGTGACAGCTTAGGAGGGTGTTTCGCTCTGGAGACTGATGGCAGCCATTCCAGTCAACAGCCTTCTTGGTGGGATGATGCTGGTTGTGCTGTGTTAACTCTGAAACCTACTGATGCCAGCTGCAGGAGAGAGCTTTTCAAGGGGTTGGGGTGTTAAATCTGGACCCTAGTGATAACAGCCCCCAGGAGCATCCCAGGGAGGGGGGTATTCACCCTGGAGCGGACTGAGAGCCCCCGGGAGCCACCCCTTGCGCAGAGCCTGCTCGGAGTGAGGAACAACTCTGGCCGCTGCTGAGGGCGTTTGCCAGGTTATGTCACAGGGGGTTTCTCGTGTGTTTGTGGTAACAGGATAATCCTGGCACCTTCTGAGGAGTTTTAGTCATTTTTTTTTTCATTATTATTGTAAAGTCTGAGTCTGCCAATGGCCTTTGGTGAGCTTTTAATTGCTATAACCACTGTTAACTTTGGAATGTGCTGTTAAGTATTCTTTTCCTCTTTGCTTTTTCAATTACTGTTTACTCTGAAGCCTACTGATGACTCTCATTGCTCATTTCCATTTTTCTGCCGTGCCGCTGTTAACCCTGCACCCCCTGCCACCCCCAGTAACCCCTGTTCTCCCCCAGGGATGAGACCCTGGAGCCCAAGGAGCTGAGCGAGTGCGTGGAGATGCTGCTGCAGCTGGAGGAGCCGCCCGAGGAGCTGTGCCAGGAGTTCCTCAGCCACGCCGGCGCCCGCCTGGAGGCCGAGCTGGCGGCGCTGGAGGCCGAGCTGCCCCCGGCCGACCCCCCCTCCGGCACGGCCGCCACGCCGCCCCCTGCCTCCGACATCCTGGACTTCGTGGACCGCGGCAGCTCGTCCTTCGTGGGCACGCTGTGCCTGCTGGCCACCTCCTACCGCAGCCTCTTCCAGGGCCACCCCGGCGCGGGGGGCGGCCGGCTGGAGAGCTTCGCCGCCGCGCTCACCAACCGCTACTTCCAGCTGCTGGAGCAGCGGCTGGCGCTGGAGCGCGGGCTGGGCGACACGTCACTGCTGGTGCGGGCGCTGGACCGGTTCCACCGCCGCCTGCGCGCGCTGCTGCAGCTGCTGCCGGCCGCGGGCGCCGAGCCGGGCGCCGAGCTGGTGGCGCGGGCGGCGCGCGAGCGGGTGCAGCGGTACCTGCGTGCGCTGCAGACCTTCTTCCTGGGCTGCCTGGGGGACGTGCGCCAGGCGCTGGCCGCCCCCCGGCCCCCCGGAAAGGAGGGGCCCGGCCTGCCCGACCTGCTGGCCACGCTGGCCGCCTCGGTGCTGGGCCAGCTCAAGGCCGTGCTGGCCTACGTGCAGCTCTTCACCGCCCGCGACGTCGCCTTCGCCAGCCTGCCCTACTTCAAGGTGCGCTGGGGGTGCTTTGGGGGGCCCCGAGGCAGTTTGGAGGTCCCTGGGGTGGTTTGGGGGGTCCGTGGGGCAGTTTTGGGCTCACTGGGGCGCTTTGCAGGTCTCTGGGGCAGTTTGGGGGGTTCCCTGGAGTGTTTTGGGGGGCTCCCTGAGTCAGTTTGATGCTGGGGGGGTGTTTGGTGGGTTCCCAGGGCTATTTTTGGGCCATGAGCCCCCTCTCCCGTGCAGGGAGAGCTCTGCATGGCGGTGGTGCGTGGGGGACTGGTGGCCGTTTGGGGTTCTTCCCTGGGGCGGTTTGGGGTTCCCTGGGGCGGTTTGGGGGTCCATGGGGCGGTTTGGAGGTTCCTTGGGCTGGTTTGGAGCCAGGGGGTCTGGCGGGTGCGCGGGGTTGCTGGGCCGTGACCCGCGTTCCGGCGCAGGGGGAGTTCTGCGTGGCGGCGGTGCGCGAGGGGCTGGTGGTGGCCTTCCTGCGCTGGCTGTGCCGCACGGCGCGCGCCTTCGCCGAGAGCCCGCCCGAGCGGGGCGCCCCCGCCGCGCCCCCCGCCCTGCTGCTGCTGCTCGCCCGCCTCTGCCTGGACTACGAGGCCACCACCATCAGCTACGTGCTCACCCTCACCGACGAGCAGTTCCCCCCCCAGGTGAGCCCCAAACTGCCCGGGGGACCCTGCCTGTCCCCAAGGGGTCACGAGGTGGCTCTGTGTCCCTTCAGGATGTGGTGGTAGGTACCGTGGGGGCATTGGGACCTTCCTCTGTCGCTGTGCCCCAGAACTTCCCCCAGTGGACCCACAGTGGTCTTATTGTCCCCAAATTGGCCCCAAGGGGACATCAAATGTTCCCAGGTTCCCCTGTGATACTGTGATGTCCCGCCAGGATGTCGTGGTGCAGACAATGGGGTGTGTGGAGGTTTGGGAATCTTCCTGCTGTCTTTGTGTGTCCCCAGATGTCCCTGAGGGACACCAAAATGTCCCCCAGCCCCTCCCTGTGGCCCTGTGTCTGTCCAGGATGTGACCCTGGGGTTGGCAGCGCACATGGAGGGTCCTCACCTGTGCCAGGGTCTCCCAGATGTCCCCAAGGGGCTCCTGCATGTGCCCAAGTCCCCTTGGATGCCCCAAGGATACGGGAAAGGCAGCAATGCTGTGGCAGAGCGGCCCAGGGAGTGTCCCATGTGTCCCCTGGTGTCCCTGTGCCCTCAGGACATCCCGTGGTGGAGGAACAGGGGGCATCCCCGCGTGTCCCCATGTCCCTTGTGCCCCCCGACGGCAGGGCCACTGGGAACAGGGCTGCGCGTGGAGCTGTGGGAGATGTCCCCACGTGTCCCCGTGTCCCTTTTCCCCAGGACGGGGACCCGGCGGTGACGCCAGCCGCGGAGCTGTGCGCGGAGGCGCGGGCGGCGGCGCAGCGGCTGCTGGACCACTACGTGCAGGTGCAGGGGGCGGCTGTGGCCCAGATGCTGCGCAAGAGCGTGGAGACGCGCGACTGGCTGGGCACCGTGGAGCCCCGCAACGTGCGCGCCGTCATGAAGCGCGTGGTGGAGGACATCACCGCCATCGACGTCCAGGTGGGCAACCGGGGGGGCCTCAAGTCCCCTGGGGGGGGCCAGATAGCCTGGAGGGTACCTGGAGAGACCCTGAGGTCCCTGAAGGGGCCAGAGGGAATCTCTGAGGTTACTATAAGGTCCTTGAGGCCTTAAGAAGACCCCAGAGGGTCCCTGTGTGGGTCCCTAAAGTCCCTTACAGGGTCCGAGATGTCCCAGAGGTTCTGGAGGTGGTGAGGCGGAGGTCCCTGGAGGGTCCAGCAGGGATCCGCGAGGTCCCCACGTGGTCCTTGAGCATCCCTGGGGTCCCAGAAGGGTGTGGGAGGGTCCCAGGGGATCTGAGGGACCCTGGGTGGTTCAGAGGGTTCCCAGGGGATCTGAGGGACCCTGGGTGGCTTGGGGGGTGCCAGGGGGGTTTTGGGGGTTCTGGGTCCCAGCAGCGGTTGTGGTGCCGCAGGTGGGGCAGCTGTTCGAGGAGGGGGTGCGGCGGGCGCAGAGCAGCGACTCCAGCCGGCGCGCCTTCTCTGTCTACAGCAGCTCGCGGGCGCCCGGGCGCTACGCCCCCAGCTACACCCCCAGGTCAGCCTGGCCCCCCAAGCTGTCCCCTTATCCCCTGATGATCCCCATGGGCCTTGTGTCCCAGGATTGTCCCGTCTGTCTGTCCTGTGACCATCCCCATGTTGCTGACTGTTGCCACACCCACGTTCTGTCATGTTCCTCTGTCTTTGTGTCCCCATACCATCTGTGCATCCCCTGACCATCTGTGTCCCCATGTCTCCTGACCATCTCTGCCCCCTCGTCCCCCGGCTTTCTCAAGTCCTTGCCTGTCCTGTGTCCCTGACTGTCCTGGTGTCCCCAGTGCCCCCATGGACACCCACCTGCTCAGCAACATCCAGAAGCTCTTCTCCGAGCGCATTGATATCTTCAGCCCTGTCGAGTTCAACAAGGTGAGGCCAGGGGGACATCCCCATATCCCCAGGTGTCCCCAAGGTCCCTGAACTGCTCACCTCCCGACGGTCTCGTGTCCCCGCTGTCCCCGTGGCGCAGGTGTCGGTGCTGACGGGGATCATCAAGATCAGCCTGAAGACGCTGCTGGAGTGCGTGCGGCTGCGCACGCTGGGCCGGTTCGGGCTGCAGCAGGTGCAGGTGGACGGGCACTACCTGCAGCTCTACCTCTGGCGCTTCGCCGCCGACGAGCGCGTGGTGCAGGGGCTGCTGGACGAGGTGGCCGCCAGCGCCGCGCACCGCTGCCTCGACCCCGTCCCCATGGAGCACAGCGTCGTCGAGCTCATCTGCGAGCGCGGATAGGACGGGGGGACGCCCCGCGGGGCGTCACACGGGACACGCGGGGACGTGGGACATCTGTGTCACCCTGGGGCACAGCCCAGTGGGGACACTTCTGGGAGGGGGATCTGTCTTGGGCCCTGTTATGTACCTGGGGACAGACCTGTACCCCGCAAGTCCCCACATGTATGTGGGGACACTCCGTGTGTCCTCCCCAACACAGCAACACACAAGGATGTCCCCTTTCCCCTCACCCCATGTCATCAGCCCCCTCCCTCAGCCATGGTAACGCTCTACACTGTCCCCCCGTCCTGGTGACACCCTCTATGTGTGCTGACACCCCGTATTGTCCCCACGGCCCCAGTGACACATCATGTCATCCCCCCACCTCAGCGACATCCCCTCCTGCCTGGGGGCACCCTGGGCACAGCCCTTTGTCACAATTGGGGACAATAAATAAAATATGTGTGCGCTGCGCCTTGTGTCCCGTGCCTGGGCTGGGGAGGGACACAACGGGGACAGACACCAGGGTCCCCAGGGGGCGGGGGTGTGCAGGGAGGTAACCAAGACACCTGGTAGCAGTCACCTGTGTCCCCATGGGGCACCTTTCCTCTCCCCCCACCAAACCCTTGCACCAGCACCCGAGGAGCGTCCAGTGCCCGTGAGCAGCCGGTGCCCCGAGGGGGACGGGGACAGTGCCCGGGCGGAGGAGGGACGGGCATGTCTGGGGACTTGCTGCGCCGGCCCTGGGCAGTGGGGTTCCCCTGCAGGCTGGGGATGGGGACAGACGGCACAGGTTTGTACCCAGAGCGACGTCCCCAAAAGCCTCAGTGAGCACAACAGAGCGCTGGGCAGCACCTGGGGACACAGCCCTGGGGACACTCGCGCTGCTGTCACTGCCCACACGCGCCTGAGGCCACCAGAGGAGCCAGACTGGTCATCGCTGTCCCAGCCCACCCAGGGTGACTGAACAGCCCCTTCGTGCCTCTGGGGTGTCAAAGCTGAGCGGCCCGGGCACCGTGAGCTGCCTGAACAACTCGGAGGGACAGACAGACAGACAGACGTTCACGGAGCAGCGTGTGCTCGGGGAAGTGCACGGTTTCCTTGCCCGTCCTCCCGGGTCCATGAGTGCGTGTGAGGCTGAGAAGTGCTGGAGCAGGGAACCCACAGCGTCTTGTCCTGGCAGTAAGGAGGAGAAAAATAAGACCTTCATTTATAAAGACAAATCACAGGAATGATTTTAAAGCATCATCTGAATTTTATTTAGACCTTGGATGTTCCCTCTAAAGAAATAAGATCTGTGGTAGTCTGGAAGGTGACGAGTGTCGTGGTCAGCACGTGGTTTAGTAGAATAGGTGCCAGGATCCTGGTTTCTGCAGTGTTTGTATTTGTTGCTTTGCCAGAGGCGCTGGGCACGAGGAGCTGGAGCTCCTGAGCGTTATCGGCAGCCAGATCAAATCTCTTGTCACTTCAGGCCTCTGTGCGAACCAGGTTCTGAAACAGAAAGCGGGAGCCGAGAGTGTGGCAGGACAGACCCCACGCGTGCCGAGAGCAGCCGGAGTCGCAGCGGCACCCGAGCTGCACGGCCCCGCTGTGACCCGCGCGGGGACACGGGCTCCATCCCCACCCGCGGGGCTTGAGCTCCGCACGTCACCCAGGGTCCCGTCCGCGGTCACCGGGAGCCGCTGTCACACGTGCCGGAGTCCTCCCGGCTGTCAGCAGCACGTGTTCCCGGCTCCGTCCCGATCGCGCCCCTGCACCAGGGCTGCTCCTGCCCCGGAGGCAGCGGCTCCGCGGGTCCCAGCCTCCAGGAAAAACCCTGGTGTTTGTTGTAGGGACCATCTGCTGTGCAACCAGCTGGCAGACCCCGTGCTGGTCACAGGGGACGCTGCGGGGAAAGGACCCGCGTGCCCTTTGTGCAGGATGGGGTACAAGGCACGTACAGGCACTGATGCGGATAACAAAGGGGGTGAGTTACCAGCAGGTCGACGAGGGCGCGCAGGTGCTCAGGAGAAAGCTGGTCAATGCATTCCTTTAAGGAGCCCAGGGCGGCGCCGGTTGTGTTGTCCACTGCGTATTGAGCCATCGGCCCCGAGCGCAGCTGCTCGACAGAGCCCTGGAGCAGCGTCCGGAGGAGGCTGGGGACGGTCCCGGGGGTCCCGGCCCCTGGGGACAGACGGCGGGTGAGGGACGGGCCCCGCTCTGACCCGCTGCCGCCCGTTCACGCTCCCACAGAACACGCAAACCACACTGAGGTTTTCCTGTCCGTGTTCTCAGCTCTGGGCTGTTTTAAAGCTCTCAGATGTGTGTGTTCCTGCAGGGGCTGCTCTGGCACAGGTCCCCCCGTGGTGAGCTGCTGCTCCCCAGCCTCTCCTCCCGCAGCCGCCCGTTGTGCACTCAGGGTGGTGTTGGGTTGGTTTTGCTCAGGGCCGAGTCCCCGTGTCTGCTCCGGTCCCGGGAAGCAGCAGGACAGACGGATGCCCCCGGCGCGGGCGCTGTGTGAGCCGCCCTGTCCCCGGCTGCAGCGCGTCCGCGGGCGCGGGCCGGGCCGAGCGCTGGGGCACCGCGCGGGCTCCCCCCAACCGCCCCAGCGTCCCCCGCAAAACGACCTCCGAGCCCCAACACCGGCCGCTGTGAGGAGTGTTTTCCTGCAGGCCGGGTACCTGAGTGTCCCCGTCACCCCAGCGGGACCCGCGGGGACACGTCCTGCAGCAGGGACACAGCCTGTTCTCAAAAGCTTTAAATGAGGCGTCAGGCACCTTTCAGCTGCTTCCCCGGAATCCCTTCCGACAGGTTCTGACGGAACTCTGAGCAGTTTGAATACGTTCTGCAGGGGTTTAGTGAGTTCAAGGTTATAAAAAAGGTAATATCCTATTTTTCTAATTGTCAAAACTTACCGAGGGAGCTGCAGAGCAGCAGGGCGAGGAGCAGTGGAGCGGCGAGCTTCATGCCAGCGGGCTGCAGCGCGTGTGCCAGCGGCGAGCGGGACGCAGACACCTGGGTGTGTATAATACATGGGGTATTTATTTATGCGGGGTGCACACCTGGGTTGGTGCCGCGGGGGGGGAGCGGGCCCCGCGGGTCACGCAGCTGCGCTGGGATGGATCCAGGTCCGTGTTTGGGGAGCGGGCGGATGAAAGCCGGGGTGAAGGCTGCGTGCCCTGGCTGCCCTGCCCCGCGGGGCTGGCGCTGGCGCAGGCACCGGTGCTGGCGCTGGCACTGGTGCTGGCGCTGGTGCTGGCGCTGGCACTGCCACGGGCTGCGGGATCAGCACCACAAGCGGCTCTGGCAGAGGGTTCGGGTCCCTCGGCACTCGGGTTAAAGGTGGTGAGGAAGTGGGGGCCTGGAAGAGAACAGGTGCCCCCGCTCCCCCCCGAACATGAGGTGCTTGTGCAGGGGTGTCCAGGACCTCGAGGGACTGTCTGCGATATGGCTCATTTTTAAATGGCTGTGAAGAACCACATGAACGGTGAATACCTGGTGACCTTCCTCTAGGACGGTAGAAACATACGATTTTAATCTTTTCATGGTGTGAAGTTGATCATCTAGGCGACTACGATAGTGAAATATGAAATTATAACATAAAATTCCTTCCTGTAAAATGCTGCTGTTGCTTTTCAGGGCCGGACGGGGGGCAGAGCAGGGCCGCGGGCCATGGGCTGGCTCGGTGCGCGGCGGAGCCCGGCGTCCTCTCCGGGCGGGCGTCACCAAACCCGACCGGGCCGTCTGCCCGGGGCTCTTTTTCCAACTCGGACCGGGGTGCCGGAGGCTTCTCTGTTTTGTGCTCCCGTGTGTCCGTGTGCCCGTCGGAGACTGTCAGGGCACAGAAAGGCTCCCTCAGCGGCGGGGGCTGTGCGCAGAAACGGGGGAGCGAAGCGCGGCTTGGGGCGGCGAGCGCTGTGTGTGCCGCAGAACGCGCTGCGGCACTTCCCCGTGGGAACCTCGCGGCCCTCGAGAGGGGGTTGTTGTACACCTGGGATTCCCTGGCGGGGAATTCTGGAGGACAGGGCTTTGTTTCCCTGTTTGCTCAGATGGGCTGTGCCCGGCGGGAGCGAGTGCTGCTCTCCAGCATCGCTCGGCCGCTCCGTGGGGCGATGCAGGAGCCGCGGGGGCCTGACCGACCCCTCGGCGCCAGTGCTGTTCGCACTCACCGTGCTGCGCGGGGAGGATCGGGCTGTCAGAACACGAGCGCGGTCTCGGGAGGCACCCGCCGTGCCCCATCTGGCTGTGCTCCCTCCCGTCCGCTCCCCGGCCCGTCTGGGAGCTGCGGCCGCGGGATCGCGGGTCGCGGGCTCAGCCCCGGCGTCACGCGGACACCGCAGCTCCGGGGCCGCGGCGCAGCGGTTCCATGGAGAAGCTCCCGGAGGCGGCTCCAGCAGCTGTCCTGGCAGAGCCCATCCTGACTCTGTGTCCCTGGAGCGGGTCCCACGGGGAGTGAGCGAGGGCGGCCTTGGAAACGCGGCGCTTTGTTCATGTTCTTCTGCTTTGAGACAAATAATGTATATAATTCTGTTCTAAAAGAGTGTGAATTTTAGATGTGCCTCGATTAGTGACAAGCAGCCTAACGAGGCCTGTGATGAGTGGAAGCGCATCCCTCCCGAGGCAATACCTCCCAAAACCCACAGTGAGAAAAAAGCCCCAAAACCAGAAGATGGGAGAGGCCCAAAACCAGCTGACCTTTATTCAACGCTAAAACCTACAGATTTACAGACACTGCGCAGGATCTTTTCTCCCCCGCAGCCGGAGCCCCCGCCGCCGCCCCCGCTACTTCCTGGGGCCGTGGGGCAGCGCGAGCGCCGGCCGGGCCCCGGGGAACGGCGGGGAGCTCCACACCGCGGAGCTCGTGCGCTTGAAGTAGCGCGGCTTGCTCTTGCGGAAGATGCTCTCCAGCCGCGGCACCGCGATGGCCCCGAACAGCGCCCGCAGGCTGGGCGGGTGGCGGTACTGCTGCAGGACGGCCTGGCGCAGCTGGCTCCCTGCACAAACACAACACGGACGTCACGCTTTTAGCCAGAATTGCTGTGTAGCCCGCCTGCACGCAGCACATCCCTGCTCTGCTCATCTCTAACCACAGTGAGGTCGCAAATGGGGGAAATCCTGCTCTTCAATGGTTTAAAGCACTCTGTTTAAGCCTAGAGATTCACCATGGATAAATGGGACGGCACATATTGTGTGGTCTGCATTCTGTTCAGGAACCAGAGTGAGTTTGCAAGAGGTGAAGACGCTCGGCTCGTCCTCCTGCAGATACCACCAGTTTCCCTGCAACTCCTTCGCTCCCCTGGGCTGGGTGGAATATGAAATTGTGGAACTGAGTATTTCAGAACCAGAACAACAGCCGGGCTGAAACTGGCCCATGGCATCTGGCATCGCTTCGCTCTTTAAAGCCGAATCAACAACAAGCGGGCTCAAGGCCAGAGCAGGGGTTCATCGCTATTCCCCTCGCGCTGGCAACGGGACACCAGCAGCTCTGGTAAAGCAGCGTAAGAGTCTTTGTTGCCAACAGTGTCGCAGCAGATCGAGTGAGGAGCCCCCGGCTCGGCACTCCAGCCACAGCGCTGGACATTCGGACCCTTAACTCACGAGCGAGCAGGGAGAGCTGGGCAAAGCCCTGCACCGGCTCTTGCTCTGGGCTGGAGCAAAGCCCAGGACCTCGGGACAGACATCGACCTGCCCACACTCACCCGTGGCCCAGGCGGGGATGGGCTTGCGGGGGTGGCTTTCGTCATCGGTGGAGTCGTCGCTGTTCAGATCCATTCCGTAGTTGTCAGCTGTATTCACCGCGAGGGGCTTCGGGGCTTTCCGGCTCTGTGGAGTCATCTGGTACGACTCGGAGGCGGGTGGGGTCTGCAAACAGACCGTTCCGCGGGCGTTGACGTGCGAGCCGCCCCGGGCACCCGCGGGCCGGGCAGCCCAGCGCCGCGCTCGCCCACCGCCCCGCTGCAAGACCCGCAGCACGGCAGCTCCGCAGCTCTCACCCAAGAACTCAACCCACGTTCTAAAGTTTGGAGCCAATTATGCCTTTGCATTGCCTTCTCATTAATTAGGCCGCTTAATTGGCTACGTACGACATGAAGCCAGCCAGAGATGCATGTAACACACCCCAGGGAACGGCAGGAGATGTGCTGGGGAGGGTCAGTGGACATGAGGAAAAGGTTCTTCCCCAGAGGTGCTGGACACTGAACAGGCTCCCCAGGGAGGGGTCACGGCCCCACCTGACAGTGTTCCAGAGACTGGACAACGTCCTCAGACACACGGGGTGACCTGTGGGGTGTCCTGTGCAGGGACAGGGGTTGGAACCGATGCTCTGTGGGTCCCTCCAGCTCAGGACACTCTGTGATTCTATAAAGCAGTTCCGCTCAGTTCAAGCAAGGCTTAATTGGAGTTGTTACATCCTCAAAGCTGGAGCTGAGTAATGGGCTTTAAATACCCTGCAACCAAACTCCTGGACTTTTTTAACTGTTAAATGGATTATTACCATGCAGAGAATGAGCACGTAACAGCTCAGGACAAACTATTGTCACTCCTATGGAACCGCAGCACTGAAATTTCCCCCCACGTGAAACATATCTCTAGAAAGCTGGCAAGTTTTTCTTCCCCACAAAAGATGGCCTTCGCGGCTTTGTGCCCATGAACGTTTCCTTGCGTTTCACGGGGTCTGCAGGTAAGGACTGAAGCACAGCTCTGCCGCAGCAGCGGCTCGGCTGCCATCCTGTGGCCGTGCCCGGCCCTGAGCCGAAACCGCAGCGCCGCGGCTCCTGCCTGGAGCTCCAGCCGCTGCCCCGGGAGCGGCTGCCCCGGCGCGCCCTGCGCTGCCCTTCCCTCCTGTCTCCAGCATCCACACGGACACGCTCAGGCCACCGGGACTCAGATAACCTGGGAGAACGTTCACAGGGTCCCTTTGCTATTGAAAGGGAGTATGAGAAGCAGAGGGTAGAACTGCCCGTTGAAGCAGCGCCAGTGCGGGGATCACGGTGCCCTTTGCCAGCCCGGGGAGCGGTTTGGCCAGGGAGCAGAAATACCTCATTGTTTCCTGGGTGCTGCGCTTGGGCTAAGTCTTTAGCCTTTTGTTCCTCTAGCAGTTTCTTCTGTTCTTGCTCCTGCCTCTTCGCCTCTGCTAGCCTCTGCTGCTCCTGCTGGCAAGCCAACACCACGAGTTAATTAATCTTATGAACTGAGATACGCTCTTAATCCAGGGATCCATTTTATCGGTTTGGGAAAAAAACCAAAAACCCCACACAACTAAGCATCTCATTGCAAGTCCCTGAGGCTCGTGATGCTCCGGAGCACCTCGAACGCAGCTCAGGAGTGAACAAACGCACAGCAACAGCCTGAGCTCCCCGCAGGCCTTCCCGTGTGAGAGCACCCGCTGCCCTCCCGGGTGCACAGGGACCCCGTGCTTTAGGAACCTGCTGCTGACTTTATCTTTGGGACACGAGCGTCACAAAGCAGCTGAGCACCCGCAGGTGGAACGCTCTGGGCCGCTGATCTCAGCCTCTTTTTAGACTAACAAACGGTATTTTTAGAGGCCAAGTGTATGGGAATTGCAGAAGAACGGTGAGGAGCAGAAAGGTAAACACGGTCAAGGGGCTTGCAGCCGCTGCAGAGAAAACACACATCACGCTATTTGTGTTACTGACCTTGTGTGCTGGACAAGCAGAACTTGTGTTAGATAGAACCAGAATCATTTTGGTTGGAAGAGACCCTCAGGATCATCGAGTCCAACCATAACCTGACCCTGGCACTGCCCCACGTCCCTGAGAACCTCATCCGAACGCCTTTCAACCCCTCCAGGGCTGGTGACTCCAGCACTGCCCTGGGCAGCCTGTTCCACTGCCCCACAGCCCTTTGGGGAAGAATTTTCTCCTAATATCCAATCTAAACATTCCCTGGCGCAACTTGGGGCCGTTTCCTCCTGTCCTATCACTTGCTACTTGGCTTAGTTAATCTGTGCTGGCATGACCGCTGCAGGACACAACCCAGGAAAGCCTGCTTTGTGCTTGAGGTACTGCCGGAGGCGGCACAAACGTAAAATGGAGACTGAAAGGTCTGGAATTAATTCCTGTTTGATACCAACAGAGGCACAGAGAGGGAAAAAAGCCAAAAACCTGTTCAGCATGTGTGTTGTCTGTCCCTTCTCCAGCAGTGCTGCTGGCTAAGAGAGCAAGAGCAGCTCGGCCGCTCCCAGCAGCAATGGACACGGAACTCAGGCCCGTGCGGCTCTACCCACCGACCAGAGGAGGGGACTTACCTGTTTCTTCTCCGTCTCCCTGTGGAGCTGCTGCTCCGCAGCCAGCACAGCCTTCTGCAGGCGAGCAGCCCGCTCCTGCTGCTCCCGCAGCCTGCAAACCAAACCACAGGCCGTTACTCCCAAAACCACACGGGGGTGTCCTCCCCACCTCTCTGCCCACGTTACGGAGCACAGAAGTTCTGGAGCGCAGTGCCCGGGACGGTGCAGAGCTGCACGTCAGCACAGAGCAGCTCGTCACTGCTCGGGCCTTTCACCAGCACCCGCTGTTCCTGCTGCTTTCACAGTCCCAGCACAGAATTTGGCACACAAACGGACATTGTCTTACTTCTCTGCCTGGATCCTCTCCTGTTCCTTCTTCTTCTCCAGCTCCCTCTCCGCAGCCAGCTGTCGCTCTCTCTCCTGTTCCGCCTGTCTCTGCTCTGCAGCCTTCCTGGCACGTTCCTGCTCCTCTTCCTTCCTCTTCTGCACCAGCTCTCTGTGCCGACGTTCCTCCTCCTCCTGGGGAGCCCAACAGGGCAGTTACTCACCCCACACTGCACAGGAACAGGCTCCAGAATGGAGGAGCAGGAGCAGCTTATCTGACCCAAGACTCGGGCGCCTTTCACCGCTCAGCAGGAAAACACTGATGGCCCCAGCGCTCCAGGCGGTGCGTCACCGCTCCAGCTGCTTCAGCGCTGCCACAGCGTACCCCGAAGGCCCAACGGCCACCGCACTCTGCACCCCTGACAGGGGCTTAACAGAGATTTTTGTGCTTGCCAATCCACAAATTAAGGTCTTTAGTAAGAATCTGTCCAGGACCGCAGAAGAAACGTGGGTGACAACCAGGACTGACGGCTAACAGCACAGCTCTGCAGGGAGATCTGAGCACGAAGCCCCTCAGCTGTGCGGATTCTCCTCGGTTTGGGTCGGAACCGCCGCCGGACTCCTGCTTACAGCGGCGGGGCGGGCGGCGGGGCGGGCTCCAGCACGCACCTGCTGCAGCGCTCTCTGCCTCCTGGCCTCCTCCTCCTGCCTGCGCCGCGCCTCTGCTTCCTCCAGCTTCTTGGCAGCCGCTTTCTTCTTGATCTTCTCTTCCGCCAGCCTCTCCTCCCGCACCTGCGACACACGCACCGCTGAGCGCCCGCAGGACACCGCACACAAAACGTGGCGGCAGCAACTCAAACAGGCAGAGCTCCCCCGCTCCCCCGGCAACACCCTCCTTCTTTGGCACCGGGAGCCTACGGGACCCGTGCTTTACTTTGAAATGTAGCATTTAAGGAAATGACCTTCTCTTACATCTCCCCAGGAAGACCTGATCCCATTCTGGAATTCATACATCTAATACCACAAAAGCCATCAGAATACATTCTCAGAATCATGAAATAAGAAAAGCAGATGGAGATAATTAAAGCAGACAAATGACTGCTATGGTCACGTGTGCTAACGGCCCCACAGTGCCCGCCACCAGAGCAGCTCTGGGGAGGGATGTGTGCGTTCACCTCTCCAGCCATTAGTCAGAGGGAGCACAACCTCAGGCAGATAAAGCCTTGGGGCCATTAGGCTGCTTTATCTGGTGGAAGCTCTTCTCCCATCTGACTAACAGAGCCTTAATAAAGCCTATTTAGATTCATAATCCTGGAAAACAAAGCCTTTCATCTGCCATTTGCTGTATCCAGGAGAAAGGCAGTCACCGGAACCGCCAAGTTTCTGGGAAGTTCTTCACTCGACTGTTCTCCAGTCGGTTCTCCAGGCTCCAAGCAGCCCCAGCTCCTCTTTCAGGAAGGCACACTCATGTCACACTCACGTCCATCATCCACCTCGCAGAGCGTTTATCTCGGAGGACCCTCTGCTGCGGGGCTGCGGCAGAACAGAGGTGCCGCTCGCTGCCACGACCCTGCACGGCAGCAACACCGCAGCGAGACTCCCCGATTCCACACACAAGGCGACTCACGGACTGGAGAGCCGAGGAGCGACCAGCAGGACTCGCTCACCACTAACAGCCCCGTCTGGCCAGTGTGAACACCTAACGGAGAGCAGAGACTAACAGCGGCCAGCGTGGCCTGCGGGAAGTCCTGCCACTGGTAAGTGCTGCTGGTTTGGATGCGCTAGAGCTGCCATTTGAACTGGAGCCCAGGGCAGACAGCGCTGTGGCACAGCCGACACGGCCAACTCGTTTTCTAGTCCCTCTGGCAGCAGCGTGCAGTCTGTGTTCACCCGGATGTGCCGGGAACCGGCCGGCCCAGGGCTGCAAACACAGCCCCACCAGCTCCAGCACACGCGGCCTCACCTTCTCAGTCTTCTCCTCAGACAGAGCGATCTTCTGCTCGATGCGCCTCTTCCTCTCCTCCTCTATCTGCTCGGCCCGCTCCCGAGTCTGCAGGACCTTGCGCAGCCGCTCCTCGCGCTTCCTGCGGGACACGGGGCAACTCGCATTGCGGTGTGGCCAGCAGAGCTCCTCACGGCCCAAACCCAGCCGCACACAGCGCTCGGGCAGCGTGAAACCCCGCAAACAAAGTACACCGTTCCTTTAGACATCAGCAGTGCTTGTAAGCTCCATCTGAGACAGAGGATTGAAGACTAGAAGCTGAAGCAGCAGTCAGCTGGGACACCTAACTTTTTATTAGCGTTCTAGATAGATACGGCGAGAACAAATACTGTCTTTGCGGTGTGAAAGCAAGCCAGCAAGAACTTTTGCTGTAGGCATGGACTCTGCAAGATGGAAGACCCAGACCCAAGGTCCTAGAGGCGCAGAGCAGGGCAGACAAGGCAGAAAGCAAATACTCACAGCTTTGCCTCTTCCAGACGCCGTTTCTTTTCTTCCTCCAGCTTTTGTTTTCTCAGCTGCTCGGCCTCTTGCTTTTTCCGCAGAGTCTCCAGTTTCTGCCTCTCCTTTTCCTGGTTGGATTGAAATGTGATTATACCAACTTGTCAGGGCAACTTTCTCCCTCAGCTTGAGGGCCCAGAGACGACGCCGGGAAACCGCAGCCACTGTCGAGGACGGTCACAGCCCTGAAACACAGCTCAGGCAACGGTACGTGGCCACGGATGTTCGGGAACGGCCGTGACGGAAAACAAGCGGTGTTCATCTCAGAGAGCAAGAGAAGCAGCTGGGGAGCTGAAACGGAAGCATCAGCAGCTTCCGCAGAGCTTGCAGACAGACAGACAGCACAGTGATTTGTGTTGGTAAAAAGAACCAAAGCAGCAGCGCTAGCGCTTGGCAATGACGGGCCCTTCTCGCAGTGAGCGGATGGGCTGCAGGAGACACCCGGCTTCCTTAACTCAGCGCTGGCACCTTCGCTTCCCCAGGGCTCGGTCTCATCCAAACCAGCACCATGCCCCAGGAACGCGCAGCTCGTCTCACGCACCCAGCAGCCCCACGTCGGGACGTTTGTCCCGCTTTTGCGGACAGCCCAGCCCGCCCAGCCTACGCACACTGCCCGGCACAGGGCAGGATCCAGACACCACCACCCCCACAGCAAACAGAGGAACACAAACTGATTTAATGCCACATTTGATACTGCAGATGCCTCGTTATGACAGGCCTGGTCTTAGTACAAACCCATCGATAAGCACGGTGAAATATTTGAGTTATTACCTTACACTGGGCTTCATATTGCAAATGACTGGTGTTATTAGCATCCAAACTAGCTAATTTAAACCTAACGGCTTTGTCTTATTGCTCTGGTGCAATTCAGTTATGTTTAGCCCCCCCAGTTTTTTCCACGTTTGGGCCACAGCTTAGGCACTCCTCGGACCATCACGTACCAGCTTACGACAGTCTCGTCTCACCTTGGGATCAGGAGTGTTGTACTTGATGAAAGATTTTATCACGCCATGTCTCCCCACAGAGGTCGGCGTCATGAGAAGCTGGTTCTTCTGCACGGTGTGCAAAAACGTTTTGAAAGGCCGCACCACCTGTGAGGGGAATGCCAAAAACCATCCTCAGGACCGTGAGTAAGAAACAAGTCTGGTGAAGTACCTCAGGGTTACAAGGATCTTACTTTGCTGGCTGGAAAGGCAGGGGATGGCACCTTCTTTCTCGGAGGAGAGAGCCCTCCGTCTTGTGCGTGCTGGATGTCATAGCGCTCGTCCACAGCTCTTTTGTAGCTTGGCTTTCTCCTGGGAGAAAAGTATCACACATGGCAAAGCCTCCTGGTTGTCTCAAAGTCAGGTTTAAAAAGGCTCCTAAAACTACCCTAGCTTCGAAGGTAATTCATGGTGTATACACAAGGGGATAAAACATTTCTAATCCCACAGAAGATACTAATAAAATCCTCTTTTCATAGAGGCAGAGAAAACCTATTGCAAAAGCTTCATAGCCACAGAACACTGAGGCCATTTGACAACATTTCAGTGCCGAACCTGCTCCGCACTGGACTGCAGGTGTCCAGCGGCACCTCCCGAACAGAACGATTCTACCCACGTACCTGGCACTCTGGGGTGGTTCCTGGGTCACTCCATTCTTATGTAAGTTGTTTTCTGAAAGAAAACATGGTTACACAGTTCTAGCAGAAAAACGGTCCCTCCGACACAGCTGTGAAACAGACAACAGATTTAGCAGCTCACTAAACGGCGCAAAGCCTGCCACGAACGATGCACAGCAGGGCCTCTCTCGCTTTCAGCAGCTAGCGGCACAGCGCCCCGCGAGCCGGGAACACGACGCGCAGCAGGGCTGCGGAGCGACCCGCGGCGCGGGGCCGTGCTGACGCTGCGCCCTGCTCCGCACAGACACCGCTGCCTGCTCCAGAACCGGGCTCAGCCCGGACCCGCGAACAGGCCCCTCCAGCGCCGCGTCCCTGCGCTTCCCAGGGCGGAAAATAGCTCCAGCACAGAGCCTCCTCACGGACAGCCTCCTGAAACAAGCCTTCGCTTGCCAAGGACTAGACTAGGCTTCCAAACTGGGCTCTCAAATTAACCAGCCAGTCTTTCAGACTTCCCAAAGTGATGACTTTTTAAAACGCTGCCACAAAACCCCTCCGGGAGTTACCGTTGCTGCTCGTCTCCTGTGGCTCTTTGTTTCTGTTGGCGGTTTGAGAGCGAAGGGACATCTGTGGACTTTGGGGATTCTGCAGGAACAGCAAACGGGTTTCAGCACAACTCTCACACAGAAGCAGCCAATTAGTTTCAAATCGTGATGTCACCCTGACGAAGACACTGTCTGCAACATCACCAGAGAATACAAAACCACGTGTGCTGTACAAAGCGTGGGCGCCAGCACCCGGAGAAAAGCCCTAACACTGTAACTCCAGCTGTGCGTAGCACCTCGGGCCAGCACCCCGGTGACCTCCTGGGTGGCATCGCTGCCAGCGCAGCCGTGAACTCAGCACGAGCCTCTGCAACGAGGGAAAACTGCTTGAACTGAACAAACGCATAAAGTAAGGCTGAAAGCTTTTCGCATTGGGAATGTGTTTGGGCTCGCTGGGCTGCTGGCAGCGCTCCCTCGCTCCGCAGGGATGAACAGAAACGCAGCGAAGCCGCAGCTCATTTCCCTGATCCATTGTTCCTGTTATCGCTGTGACATGCACTGCTATTTGCTGCCTTTGCACTTACACTGGTACAGAAGCGCGTGGCAATAATGGCTTTATAGGCCTGTAAGGAGCAGGCAGAGGCTTTGGGACCCATGGGCTGGCAGCGCGGTGAGCACCGACTGCAACTCCCAACGCACCGGGCAGCGCGGTGAGCACCAACCGCAACTCCCAACGCACCGGGCAGCGTGGTGAGCACCAACCGCAACTCCCAACGCACCGGGCAGCGTGGTGAGCACCAACCGCAACTCCCAACGCACCGGGCAGCGCGGTGAGCACCGACTGCAACTCCCAAAGCACCGGGCAGCGCGGTGAGCACCAACCACAACTCCCAACGCACCGGGCAGCGCGGTGAGCACCAACCACAACTCCCAACGCACCGGGCAGCGCGGTGAGCACCAACCGCAACTCCCAACGCACCGGGCAGCGCGGTGAGCACCAACCGCAACTCCCAACGCACCGGGCAGCGCGGTGAGCACCAACCACAACTCCCAACGCACCGGGCAGCGCGGTGAGCACCAACCGCAACTCCCAACGCACCGGGCAGCGCGGTGAGCACCAACCGCAACTCCCAACGCACCGGGCAGCGCGGTGAGCACCAACCGCAACTCCCAACGCACCGGGCAGCACGGTGAGCACCGACTGCAACTCCCAAAGCACCGGGCAGTGCGGTGAGCACCGACTGCAACTCCCAACGCACCGGGCAGCACGGTGAGCACCGACTGCAACTCCCAACGCACCGGGCAGCGCGGTGAGCACCGACCGCAACTCCCAATGCGCTGGGAGCACCAACAGTGAACTCCCAAAGCGCTGGGCAGTGGGTGCTGCGGGAGAAGATGAGCGTGGGGACCGTGACCCCCCAGACGCGTGTGAGGGTCAGACCCTACGGCTGGGGACAGGGAGCATCTTGCAGCCCAGCAGAAGATCATAATCAGAGATGAGGCCTGAGAATTTGCAATTAAAACACAGTCCACAGTCTCAGGCTTCCCCTGGTCCGTGTCTGGAGGCTGCGGGCGGGCTGGCGCAGGCAGCGCCCGGTGCTGCGTCACTCCAGCGCTGGGCAACCTGTGGCCAGAGCTCCCCAGCAAGTGAGAGTGAATGCGGCACGTCGTGCTCACGAGCCCGCGCAAACAGAAACACTTTAAGCTCTGCTCAAATCTTACCGGCTTGGGGGGGGTACAAGGTCCAGGAGGAGGCCTAGAAAAAATATAAAGAAAAAAGGCAGCCATGTTTAATAACATCAAGGAAACGAGGAGGCTGCACTGCAAGCAGTGCATTTTATACCCAGAACGTCACGGTGAAAATACCCTCCAAGCGCGAGATTAATAATAAAGAAACATCTTAAAGAAGCCTCACCCAGCGTTGACAACTGTTTCTTCATCCTCTGGCACCTCTGCAGAGCTGGAGACTGCAGGAAAAGACAAAAACAGCAGAGCTGTAATGCATGGGTGCAGGCCAAGGCTGTGGAGGCGCGGAGCCCCCTCGGGACCGGTGCCGAGGCTCTCGCCTGCAATCTGGACGCGTGCCGCTACACGTCAGGGCGGCCGACGCACCTCAGTAGCGCTAGAGAAAACACCGCTGCAGTTTTAATATCAGAAAACGAATGTTTTCCATTATAGATGAGTTCCAAGCGGTGTTCAACGAGCCGACATTAAGAGTGAGGAGGTTTGTGCTCAGACGCATTTTGCGGGGCCACATCCAGGTATTCACAGTAGTTAAAATCAGCATTATATACGCTCAGCATTCCAGCTGGCACAGCGGCAGCTGCTTTTAAGCCCCAGCACGAGCGGAAGCTGCTGTTAATTATTAATCATTATTAATTATTAATGCTGTTAATTATCCTGGCCGAGTGGAGCCCAGGGCAGACCGTGCACAGCCAGCGCCCCGGGGCTGGGGAAGGAAGCGCAAACACACCTCTGTGCACACAGAGCGAGACCCGGTGCCTCAGGTACGCTCTGCAGTTAATTAACGTGCCTTGGCCTTTGGGACATTAACCAGCTCAGCTGGAGCTGCCTGAAACACCTCAGTTCCCCCTTACACCCCAAATTTTGACTAGGCAGAAGAACAGTCCTGTCAAGCAGCGCAGAGGGAAGAAATTAAGCCTTCCTTAAACCTCCCAGGTCATCCAGGTAATACAGACTGGTCATTTAAACTAGGTAGATATAGCCGCTTCAGGGCCTCTTTGCAGTTAACGAGACTTCCCCCCAGTTTCAGTGTTCGCTGCGGAGCGCCCACCACTGCGCTCAGAAAGCCGCGCAGCCGCACACGCGACACCGTCCCCAGGACATTCACCTACAGCAGCGACACTGGCGCGGACAAAGGTACCGCAGCGCCTGTCTGAGCACGCCCTCCTACAGCAAAAACAGGATAACTCTTCAAAAAAGCCGGTTTTATACAGCACAAATCCCATAAGGCTGGATCACTGCAGATTAGCACGTTACAGTAACATTATTACAGCTGTATTAGTTCTACCTTCAAACAAAAACGTACGCTGTGCAGAAGAGCCAATCCATCCTCAACATCAAATGCATCCACCCCGGGCTCTGCCGCTCCAAACCCGCCTGCATCCCAGCAGCATGGAAGAACATTTAAATCAGTTTGTCCTTCGCTGAAACCTGCCTCTACCGCAAGCTGGAAAGGTTTGGAAGACTCCATAGATGTACAAAGCTGGGCCTCAAAATTCCCCTCTCAAGAGAGGCTCTAGAATGTCCCGCAGCCAGGTTCTGTGCAAAGAACGGTGAATTTGTGAGAGATGCCTCATTTCCCAGAACACATGGACCTTCAGGAGCGCCCAGAACCCCCTTTGGCAGCAAAGCTGCTCTCCAGCCTCGTCCTGAGCTGCACACACTCGCCCCGCAGCTCACAAGACGTTAATTAAGGCTGTTAATTTACCAGGCTGAACCCAGGGGCCACGAACCAGCGCAGCTGCCTGGGCTGCTCCGTTCACACCGGTCTCTAGAACGTCAGTCAGAACATCCAGGCCTGACAGCAGCTCCTCCAGCCCAGCTCCGCACAAACTGCACAGCCAGCCCAGAACCTTCTCCTTCAGCAGCAAAATGCAGGTGATCAACACAAAGAGCAAGGAGGCACAAAGCAGACTCACGGGGTGACATTCAAACTCACCGTCTGTGGGACTGGAGGACACAGATGACTTTCGAGCTGCCTTCTTGACCCGCGTGCTGGCGGCAGATCTCCGGGTCATGCTTCTCCTCTTGCTGGCGAGCGAGTATTTCTCTGCCAAGGATGTTCTGCGAGTCAGGGACGTTTTACCCATCAGACTCCTGCGCACGGAGCGGCGGCTCAGCCTGGCGCCCGTTGGAGTCCCTGGGCTGTCCCGCGCGTGCTGGGACGGCTCCTTGTCAGCCGCCTCTTCCACCTGAGCAGCCTCATCCGCCACCTCCAGCCCAGGCTCGTCGCTCGAAATGACCACAGCACCAGCTGCCTTTGCTGTCTTCTGCCTGGACACAGCCTCGCTTTCTCCCGCGTCGTTGGCCTCAGGGGTCTGAGGGACCACGGGCTCAGGGGCTGCAGGCGCAGGTGGTGACTTGACAGCCCTGCCTTCCGCGGGAGAATCATCACCTGAGCTCAGGAGGACGGGCGAGGAGAGCTCTGCTGGTTTAGCTGTGCTTTTCTGGAGGTGCAGCTCCGCGCTTGTGCGATCGCTGACTTGAATTTCTACTACAGCAATCTTCCCTCCTGCTTGCTGCACAAGAGGGGTCTCAGGAACGGCCTCTGAGCGTTTAGCGGATGCGGCAGCCTGGGATCTTGTGACACGCTGGGGTGGAGAGGCGTCCTTGAGCGCAGCCCTGAGGAGTTCCAGGCTTTCTTTATTGTGGAGTTCTTGAGAATGTTGCCTGGAGGGTACAAGTTTGAGGCGGCTGTTCCTCCTCCTAGATAATCTAGCAATAGAAATTGCACATTAGACTAGAACTGGCTTCGGGAACAGGCCAGAACTCCTAACAAACCAGTTCCCCGGCAGATCCCTGCCTGGAAACACAGTAAGCAGAAATAGCACGTCTAACTCCTCGCTCGCGGGGTGTCTGCGTGACAGCCCAGCGCTGCTCAGTCCACCCGTGCTGGGCAGCGTGCGGCCCGAAGCGCTTCCACGCACGAACAGGAACACACGGAGAAACAGAGAGAAATCGAGTGGGATGCGCTGCTCCAGGAGCTCAGCGCGCACGGGGCTGAGAGGAGCAGCTAACGAGCATCGGAGCTCCGGAGCGGGAGAGACAGCGAGAGGAGGAGGAAACAACACCCGACGGCTACCGGGCCTTCGCCGGCGGGGTGCGCGGGGCGGGACGCGCCGTGGGCAGCAGATCGGCCCCGAGCGGATCCCTTCCCAGCGGACACTCCGGCCCCGCAGCTCCCCCGTGCTGCGGGCGCCCCGGACCCGGCCGCCCGGTCCGGCCCCCCCGCCCCGGGCCCACCTCTTCCTGCCCGGCCCCTGCTGCTCGTCCTGCAGGGTCGAAAGCCGCTTCCTCCGCTGCCGCTTCTTCTGCGACGGCGTCTTGGGTATCAGCTCGGGCTCGTCTCTGTAGTGGCTGCGGGGGAAGGGGAGGGGCGGGTCAGCGCGGGCGGCGGCCGGTGCGGGGCCCGGCGCGGGCGGCGGGTCGGTACCTGCTGAACACCTGGTCCGCCAGCTCGCGGATCTCCTGCAGCCACAGCAGGTCGGTGTCGTCCACCTCCCGCAGGACCTGCGCCAGCCGCCGGTTCACCTCGGCCGGCAGCGCCGCCATCGCCGCCACCGCCGCCATCGCGCCCCGGCCCAACCGCCCGCCCGCGGCCCCGCCGCGCGCTGCAATTCAAACCTAACGCCCGCCTTCCGCTCCGGCACGTCACCGTGGCGCCAGCCTATCGCCGCCGCGCCGTTCTCCGGCCCGCCCTCCCCATTGGCTGCGAGGTGACACGGGAGCGCACAAAACGCCCTCCTCTCTGCTCGCCCTTCTCTGTGGCCGCGGAGGACTCGTGTAGGAAGGCGGGGCTTGGGGGGGCAGGCAAATAGGCCGCGGGGCTTTAAGGGCGAGGAGTGATGGATGTGGGCGGTGGCCAGTGAAAGACCGTGGCTTGGGAGAAGCGCGCTGCGATTGGCCGCGGCTGGAACGATCTGGGGCGGGAGCGGGACGCGGCGCGTGTGAGGGCGCGGGAGAGGCGGCGCCGTGTCCGAGCGGGGCCCGGGCTGAGCCGGACGAGGCTGCGCGGCCGCTTCCTGGGGCGCCGGTGGCTTGTGCCTGCCCTCCCTCGGGCTCCTGCCCGTGTCCGCTGGTGCCTCACCCCGCCCTTCTCCGCTGGGGCCATGGCGGCAGCCGCCGGCCCCACGCAGCTGCTGCAGGTGTGCGGGCAGCGGCTCGACCGCTTCATCCAGGACGCGCAGCGCAAGCGGCTGGCCTGGCTGCGGGAGGCGGAGGAGCAGGGCCTGCGGCTGCTCCACAGGTGCGGGCGCTGGGGAGCGGGGGCTCGGTGTGCCCAGCCCCGGCACCCGTGCGAGGCCTGGCGGGTGCTGGGCCTTGCCCCAGCGCGTTCGGGCCGCGGCGCCGGGGGCGGGCTCGCCGCACTCCCTCGTTTCCCGTGGGCGCCCCGGCTCTGTGGCCGGGCCTGGCGGCGCAGGGAGGCAATCCCGGCTCTGTCTGCTCCGCAGCAACTTCGGGGCCGAGCCCGAGCTGATGCCCAAGACGCCGTCGCAGCGGCGGCGCCCCAGGAAGCGGCAGTCGGCCTGCCTGCGGGACGGCCCCCGGGAGCCCGGCAGGAGGAGGTGGGTGAGGCGGTTCTCGCTGGCTCTGCCGCGGGGTGGCGAAGAGGGGAACGAGATAGGAGCGGTTTCCATGTACACAACAACACGCGATAGCTGCTTTGTTCCCTGAGTTAGCACATACGCTTAAAAGGGCGTGTCAAGATCAATCATTTTGATTCTTGTGAAAGCTTGGGATAAAGTTGGCTGGTCTCCACCTTTGTTTTCACTTTTTCTCTTTTTCTGGTTAGAAACAAAGACTAATAAATATTCCATTTTCTTCTCTATTTGGATTTGGGTTTTGCTTGATTTGACTTTGTTCCAGCAGTTTCTGGCCTGAGCTTGCTGCTGGTGTTCGTTCCCTAAACCTTTGTGCTGGTGCCCGAGGGACCCTGCGGCTGGGACGCGCTGCCGGTGAGCCGCAGCGGTGCGTGGTGCAGCGGTGCCGTGGCCGCGGGTCCCTTCAACCGCAGGAAGCCTCCAAGGGGTTAGTGGTGAAACTGAGCTGCAGATTCCAAGTGATTTGCTTAGAACTGACTGTACTTGAGGTTGTTAAAACTAGCCCTAAGTAGACAACGGTTGCCTGCGCAGAGATGCCAAGGCAGGACGGTGCAGGGTCTGAGTTAACTGTGTGTGTGGTGCTCATCGCCGCGCTGCGGTCGGTGGGGAGTGAAGGTGACCTGTCCTCAGCGAGCCGCGGGTGGGCACAGCGACGGCTGCTGTGGTGTGACCCAAACCTCGTCAGTCAGCTGTTTGCGTGTCAGTGCTGAAAACCCGTGGAGATGGACAGGAAGGGTTAGGACAGAAAGGCTGTCAGAAAGCAGCCGCGGAGGGAGCGGCCAGGCCAGTGGGGACGCGCGGGGGGTGGTACGTGTGCGTGGGGCAGCTGGAGGAGAAAACGCCGCAGCTCTGAGCAGGGAGAGCTCTTGAGCCGCACTGATAGCTTTCAGGTAGCAGCTGGTTTGCTCTGCTGAAGACGACAAGTCTTGCGTATATTTTTCTTTACTCAAACCTGATTTTGAAAAAGATCTGCTGATGCAGCAAAGCGCCCGGTTGGTCACTTGTCAACAGGAAGCTCGTGCCGTGGTTCAGTGCTCACGCTCCATCCTGCAGGGTCAGGCCATTGTTTCCCTTACTCTGTTTTTCTCTGTATGTATTAAAACTCATTTCTCATTCTATTGTTAGTTACACATTTCCTAATCAGCAGGTTTTTTTGCTAATTGTAGCAAAAAGTAACCCTTCTTGCTTAAGGTCAGAGCAGAAGCCGAGAAGTCAAGGTTCAGGTCCTGCTGAACGGGGACAAGCGGTGGCTGGCGAGGGCAGCGGTGGAGGGATGGAGCCTGCAGGCTCGCTTTAAAGCTTATCTGCTTTTTTCTCTAAAAATCATTTGGGAGCAGGGAGCTTCTTCATCACTTCATTTAAAACTGTTTTTCTTTCAGGTTGTCCAGAAGGCGGAGCAGCCTCAAGCCAGTGTCTTCCAAGCCTGGTTCCCAGAGGCGCCACAGCAAAGAGCAGCCCCAGAACCGCGGCTGGCAGGGGGAGCAGGCGCCCGTGCCCGGCGGTGCGGTGGGTTCTCAGGCTGGTGCTAGAACCGAGCTCCCGGCACCGCCTGGGGAATGTCCTGCAGAGGCAGGAGCTGCCGTGGCCGGGATGGGGTGTCAGGACGGCCCTTGGGGCACCAGCAGCAGCGGTGCCGTGGGGGATGCAGCCATGGAGCCGCACGATGCGTGTGCTGTCGCCGTGCTCCCAGCTGGCCAGACAGAGAGGGACCAGGAGGTCCCGGAAAGGAGAGCAGGTACCTCCCCGCCCAGGGCTGCTGTAAATGGAGATCCCGCCGTGCTCCCAGGAGATCAGTCTCCTCCAGGCCTCGAGAAGCTGCTTCTCCAGGACTCAGACAGCGAAATTCCTACAGCAAGATCCAGACCGCAGTGTCGCTCTGGGCGCCGAAGCTCGGTGGGCGTCCCCCACAAGAGCCGCAGGGCGTCCTTGGCAGTCAGATCCTCCCTGGCCAGGAGAAGGGAGAGCGTGGCCCGCAGGTCCGTCGGCAGGGCCTGCTCGAGGAAGGCAGCGGCAGGAGCGTCACCCTCTGCCTGCAGAGTGAGCCGTAAGTGCCTTTCAGCCCTCGGCACCTTCCTCTGGCTAGACCAGCTTCTTGTTCCTCTGGCTCAATCAGCCACCCGCTTCGGGAGGGGACCGAGCAGCTGCGGAGCCGCTCATTGGCGTTAACTCTGTCTGGTCCCTTGGTCTCCTGTTGAGGGACCTGTGGCTCCTGCCCGTTTGGGGTGCAAACTGTGGGTCCCATCTGTCAGAGCGGGCCTGGGGCCGTGTTCTGCTGCAGTGAAGGAAGCTCTGCTGGGTGCAGGGGGGTTTCGTTGGTTGTGGATGGGCAAAGAACCACGAGCACAAGGCAGAACACAGCCTGGCCAGGTCTGGCCACATGTGCGCTTTGACGGGTCAGAGGAGGCTGTTGCGTTCCCTGGGGAGGGGCTCTAATTGAAGCACCTTCTGCTGGCCCCAAACCGTTGATAGGAACCCAGTGTCCCCACCCCTGAAACCTGGCTGAGGTCGGCAGAGGAACTTAAATGCTTCTTGGGTGAAGATAAAGAGCGGCTGGACTGAGAACCAAATAGCACAGTCATCAGAGGGGAGGAGAGGCAGAAATCCAGGCTGTTCCCGGTAGCGTTGAACTCCTCTTGCTCCGTTCCCACTGCTCCTGGGAAGGTTTCACTGTTTGGGCTTTCCAAAATTGTTGCTTGTGAAGTCAGACAGGCTTCTGATAAAGCTCCGAGGCCTTTGTTGTCTAGTTCTGCCAGCTTTGGGTCACCCTGTGCCCAGGCACTTGTTACGACACTTCCAGCTGGGTGGTGTTACGCGGCAGCGGGATCAGCTGCAGTCCCCCGCTCTCGCATCCAGCCGCGCAGGGAGCTGGAGCCGGTGCATGGGAAGTGCAGGCTGTGCCGCGGGAGCTGCTGCCCGGCTCTGCCACCCCAGCGCGCAGCGGCTGCCGGTGACACCCAGGGAGGTGACGGTGCTGGCGTGGGGCGCGGAGGTGAGCAGCCGGCTGCTCCCCGGGAGGAAAGCTGCACGCAGACCTGGGCGCTGCCACAGACGTGCTGCGGGGAAGACGCAGAACGGATTCCCCAAGCCAGCTTATGTTTTGCTCTTGTAGGTCAAAGCTCCTTGGAGGTTTTTGTGGAAGAAGACGTGACCAGCAGCACAAGGTGAGGCCGCTGTCCTAAGCGGGCAGGAGGAAACCCCAGAAAACCATGTGAGGGAGTGATATGGGTCACTTTGTTATGGGTGTAGGGCTGGTTTTGTAACAGCTGCTGGGGTGGTGGTGTCAGCCGGGGCTGGCTGGTATTTCCAAGCTCGCACTGCTGAGGCACAGCCCTTTTCAGAAGCGAGACTGGGGCACAGTGGGGTTGATCACAGTGGGGTGTCTGTGCGGCTGCCACACGAGCCGTGTCCGGGGTTCCTGGCTGCGACCAACCTCCGAACGCCTCGGGGTGCTGCGGTCAGTCAGCTGTGGGCTGATCTGAGAGGTAAAACTCAGCCTAAGGCTCACACAGCTTCTGCTTTACCTGCTGCGGGCCAGTTCTGCAGAAGGGACAGATCTCATCAGGGTGGTGGTCAGTCACGCAGTGGAACAGCCCGTCAGAAGTGTCAGCTCCCACTCTGCGTGGCCTGGCTGAGCTGGGCCTGGCTGAGCCGAGCCTGTGCCTCTGCATGGGCTTGGGTTTGTCTGCTCTGTGCCTGGGGTTCCACCTGCTGGCTCCATCGTTCAGGTGTTCCAAAAAGATGGACCCAGCTTCCGAGTAATGTCAGCTTTATTGCCTATAATTCATTATTCAGAGTCAAAGTATCTTCAGTAGCTCTTCTTTTACAGGCCTGGAGAGGAGCTGAGTCCCGCAAGTGAAAAGGTGAGTTCTAAGGGACAACCTACAATGCGTCTGCACATCCTGTCTTGCGGAGCGTTGCCGCTGGGCGCAGGGAAGGTGGCCGAGGCTGGCTCTGTCACGTCTCCGAGGCAGGCGAAGGCGCGCAGCCGGGCAGCGCTGTTCCGCGGCAGCTGGGCTGGCTCCTGCGACACAGGCGTTTTGTGCCGCGGCGCAGCCTGTGCAGGACGGAGCCTGCGGAGGAGCTCGGCGCTTCCCGGCAGCCAGCCCGCCTTTGCTGCCAGCTGGGCACCGTGATGGTTCTCAGCCTGTCTCGCACGGCTGGCTCGAGCCGCACCATCGGGGGCAGTTGGAGCTGATGTGCTTTCCCAGCCGCTGGGGCTGTGGCAGCTGGATCACAGCTGGAAGGGACTGGCCACGGCAGCCGTGTTCTCTGGAGCGCTGCGCTAAGAGAACGTTTCCGTCTCCTGCAGGCCCCCGGAGTCATCCTCGTTCCCAGCAGAGGTGCGGAAGCTGCCAGCCCTCCTGTGGAGCGCTCGCCCCCTCCGGAGCAGCAGGCGGGGAACAGCGAAGGTAACTGCGAGTTGCTCTTGTTTTTCCTGCCTGAAGCCCCAAGGACACACAGACCAGGGAGTGTGAGGGTTTGTTGTTGAAACAAAACCACCTCTGACCAGTCATAATAATTTTTCACGTAAACTTTTCTTCTCCTGAAGAGATGAGATGTGCAATGAGACAAGCAGGGACATCGTGTAAGTGTGCCCAAGACTTGAGACAAATGCTGTCCTGTCCAGCTTGAATCCATGTAATGAGCGAGCAGGGACGCTTTGGAAGGCTGCTCCTAGACCTGCATCTTCCACTGGTGTCACATTCTGTTAAAGTGCCTTGACGTCCCTTTCCTCTGGGTTTACATGATGTGAGGATTTATAGGGAGAGACTTGGGTTCTTTATCAGGACCCTTTGGGTGGTGCTAACTGCATGTTTCTCCACAGGAACCCCTCTAAGTCCAAACAGCGAAGGCCAGAACAAGAACCGGGAACAAACCCCTTGTGCCAAGGCCCAGAAGAATCCCTCGCTTGTCTGGTATGAGACTTTGGCAAGGAGGAGGAATGAGCCGGGGTATTGGAAAAACTGGACTTGAACTTTTACGTAATTTGTTTAAGCAGCTTTGGGTGTTTGTTTCCCTAATTTTCTCCCTGCTTCCAGTGTAGTTTTGAAACCTTGTTAGGCCAGGTCCTGTCTCCTGGGAGCCCCTTGTGGCTGCTTGAGCCCTGTTTGGGTCTGGGACCCAGGTGTGGCTTGGGGAGCAGACGCGAGTTCAGGCACAGGCCAGCGAGGGTGACTGGGGTAGCACCGTTACATCGCGCTCAGGTGTGAGCGAGTGGCTCCTGAGGGCTGGTCTGGGAGCAGTTTCAGAAGGCAACACGAGTGGGCAACTGACCTGTGGGAAGTGGGAAACAGCAGGAAACGCTGCTGGCGGGACTGGGGAGCACTGTGGTCGCCTAATGTGCCTCTTGCTAATGCCACCAGGGTGAGGAGCTGTAAACAAGCGATGGGCGCCCTATGGAGTGGGCAGCAGGCAGGGGGTCAGACCCTTTCCCCTTCAGATGACAAGCAGATGAATTCAGAGAACCGGATTCCACCTTCTTCCTCTTCTGCTAGCAAGGTGAGTGGGCACCACGGCCTTTCCTGCCTCTCTCTGCCTCCCTACCCTGGCGGGTACTGATTTCCCTCCATCTTCTGCCCCTAGGTTGTCAGACCGCTGAAAACCTTCCTGCAGGCTGTGCAGCGGAACCAGCTGCTCACGAGCCCGGGGCCCACAGGACACGGGGGTGTCATAAAGAGCCTCATCAAGTGCAGCACTCCCACCCGGCCCAATCTGAAGGTACGTCAGTCTAGCCGCACGTGCAGGGCTGCAGGAGGGGATCTGCTCTGGGGAGCAACAGGAGGGGCTGTTTGCTTAGGAAAGCACAAACGTGTTCCTGGTTCTGTCTGCTGGCAAGGATCAGTGCAGGTCCCTGCAGCAAACTGGCCTCACCACCCTCCCTCAGGCTCCCCAGAAAAGGGGAGCTGGTTGGTGTTGTCTGGTGTCACCTGTCCACACACACAGCTTTTGGCCGGGGCTCCAATCCTCAGGCCATCCTCATGTGCAGAGAAACCTCGGCTGCTTGCTCTGTAGTCAGCAGAAACACTTAATATTCCGAGGCTGCTGATCCGCAGGGAAGTGGGAAGTGTTTCTCTCTGCAGCGAGGATCTTCCCCCTGTCGTGTATAACAGCTGCGGCAGGGCTAGAGCCATGGGCAGCGTGGGACCGGGCAGGGGTCCCTGCTGAGGAATCGCAGCTAAGAACAGGGTTGGTGTGCAGTGAAAGGGGGTTCTAGTGGCACTTCCAAACCCTTAATCATTTTTTAATGTCTCTTCTCTGCAGGGAGACTTTGTTGTAAGTAAGGACACCCTCAGCTGTGGGGGCTGAACACTAACGGCTGTGCCTCCTGCCTCCCGGGCACCGCAGCCTCTGTCCACACGAGCACACTGGGCACAGCAGCGGTGAGGTGGCAGGATCTCTGCAGGTGTGTTCTGCTGGGGCTGGGGACTGCTCAGAAACCCTTTGGCCTCTGAGCAGCACAGCTTGCACCGTGTCGCTCTCCCCGTCCCGCAGCTGCTGGTGTCGGTACCGCTGTCCTGGGCGAGGAGCGTTTGCTAGGGCGGGAGTGCAGGGCGCTGCTCCCTGCCTCAGTGTACCCTCTGCAGCTGGAGGACTGAGGTGTCTCCCTCCTGTGCCCGTGACTCTTCTGCTCTTGTTAGCTGAATAAGCACTGTTCCCAAACCTGCATTGTTTCTTCCCGACTGTTCACGTCCCATCCCGGTGTGTGGGTGACTGAGTGACGGTGGCTTTGTGCAGCCGAGCCGCTGCTGCCTGTGCAAGGCAGCCGGAGGGTAGGAACAGGCCCCGGCAACCGGCACGGTCTGAACTCATCCCCCTTCAGGAGAGGGAGCGTCAGAGGCTGGAAAGCCTCAGGAAGAAGCAGGAGGCTGAGGAGCAGAGGAGAAAGAAAGTGGAGGAGGAGAAGAGGCGGCGGCAGGCGGAAATGAACCAGTGAGTTGGGTCCCTTACCCCACTCTGTCCCTGGCTGGCACAGCATTTCCTGGGACGCCTTCCCTGCTGGGTGCCAGCTCTGTGCCTCCCGCTCGAAGGAGCGCTTAGCGGGTGGTGCTGCTGGGCACCCTGAGCTCGCGGCTCCAAGGGCCGCGCTGCTGCAGAGCACCTGCAGACGGCCCAGCCCGATCCAGAGCTGAGGCCGAGCTCAGCCAAACCAAGTCCAGCCAAATCGCTGTTTTCCCCAATTACCATGGCAAGTCCCCGTTCCCCGCCAGCCTCGGTGCTGGTGCAGACAAAGCTCACCAGCCCCTCTCGCACACGCGGCCCAGGAAGAGGGAGGAGCGCCTGAGGAAGGCACTGCAGGCCCGGGAGCGGGTGGAACAGATGGAAGAGGAGAAGAAAAAGCGGATGGAGCAGAAGATTCTACAGAACGATGAGAAGGTAAGGGGCAGGCCAAGCTTCGGGCTGCTCGGTACGGTGACTACCTTTCTGAGCTGTGGACCACGCGGGTGCAGACAGGCCCCTGGCACAACATGTGCAGGCACAGGGCTGCTGCTGGTGACTAACCACGTGGTGGGTAAGTGCATCAGAGACACCCAAATTCTCTGTCTGGCGAGAGGAGCCTTTTGTTCTCCGCCCCCCTGCAGTGGTTCCGAACCTTCCTGTTCTGACACGCAGTGTTCATGGCGATCTGCGTTCCAGGAATGTCCTTGACTGTCCTGTGAACAGGCGAGCAGGCGCACGGCTGCGGTCGGCTGACAGCGCGCTCACAGTGAGCTGTGCGCACACAACCCCACGCGCAGCAAAGCTGCGGTGTCCTCGGGGCTCGTGCTGCTGTTCGGTTAGTGACAGCGGCACCGCAGGCAGAGCAGAGGCCGGGTGTGAGGCCCCCTCGTTCTGCAGAGAATCACCGGCTGGCAGCACCTGGCTGGGCTGTGTTGGGGTCTCTGCTCCTCTCTCCCGTCACCCTGAGCGATGGTGTCTCTTCCCGTGCCCTGCGGGAAGGGGAGCAGGAGGCTGGTGCCAAACCCAACACGCTGTCGCTTGCCAGGTCTGGGCTCTGTCTGGGCCCTGGGGTGTCGCAGGCTCCAGCAGCTGCCCCGTGCTCCGCTGGCCTGGCCCCAGGACATTGCGCGGCCGGAGAGCAGACCCGGGTGGCTTTCTCAGGCACACATCTCACAGGTGCGGGAGGAGAAGGTGGCAGAGGAGCGGAGCAAGAAAAAACTGTCCAAGAAGCAGGGGGAAGCTGATGCGTGGAAGCAGAAGGTGCTGAGGGCGGTAAGAGCAACTCCAGGTCTCTCCTGTGTGGGAGAAGGAAAGGAATAGCTGGGAAGCTGTGACCGGGGGGACGGGGAAGGGGCACTGGGGGGTTGGGAGGGGCACTGCTGCTCCTGCTGCAGGGATTCTGGGGCCCACGTGCAACATCTCTGTCTAGGCCGTTGATGTTGGGTTTGAACACGAGGTTACCTGTGGGGACAGAGGGCTGAGCGCCCAGCTGGTGGGCAGCACAGGGAGGGTGACGGTGAGGTACAGCAGGTGCAGGTTGCATTTGCTTCACGTCTTCCTGTCCTTCCCCACCCAAGCTGCGTGGTTAAAAGGCTTTTCTTTCTTCTTCAGGGGGAAGATGAATTTGAGCAACAAGAGCCGCTGCAGAACAGGAGAGAGGATGAAGGGAAAGAAAAAGGAAAGAAAGTCTTGGAGCTGAAAAATCTTGTAGAGCAGCAACAGACGGAACACATGGGGGAGAGGTACGAGTTCGGTAGCGTCCTGGAGAGGGGCGCTGGGCAGCGGGTGGGGCGGAGCAGGAGCGCCAGTGGTATCGCTGCAGCCTGGGCTGTGCCAGCGCTCTGGGTGCTGTGGGGACGCTTGGTGGGGCAGTGCACGTGCTCTCCTCGGTCACTAAATGACAGGGGTTTTTCCCCAGGGATCGCAGACAGCAAGGGAAAGAGAAGACCCCCCAACCACAGCCGGTGTCTGCAGCCTTCGCTGAAAAAAACGTCAAGGTGGGGAGCTGAAGGGATCTTGAAACAAGTTCTCCTTTGGAAACAAGTGAGGCATAGGACATGCAGGCTTATTGTAGGATCAGTCTTGTTTTCCAGGTGCTGTGTTACTGTTTAAGGTTTTGACATTCTCTATGATGTTATGTAGAGTAACAAATAACAAACATGTAACTGTAAGGAGTTGGGGTTTGTGCAGGAATAACCCAACTGTGTTGCCGAAGTCGGGGTTGAGTGATCTCTTGTGAACGCAGTGGCAGTTAGAACAACACCTCCGAGTGACACTCACTGATACTTAAATTAATATGGAAATTAGTAAGAGGCTTATTTTTTAACTAGTCCGTTCAGTCCCTGTACCTGCAGGATGTGGTCACAACAAACCTCGGGTATCATGCGGCTTCACCACGCAACGTCACTTGCGTTTGTACAACGAGTGTTACGGCGTAAGGTCAAGGCTGTTTGTCTCAAAACATCACAGTAATGTTTTCCTCTGCTCTCTTTCTACTCTTAACATCACTTTCTTTTGCCTTCTTCATTGCTAAGAAGTCAGCTCCCCAAAGGCTGCTCCTCTTAGGGATCAATCCTTCCAGTGTTTGCTCTTGCTGCTCTTACTCACCAGGTCCGTGACATTCAGCTTCTGTTAGTGCTATATAATTTTAATGAAGCTCTGAATTCTTCATATGTTGCCAGCAATTGGGCTGGAGGGAGACGCAGCAAAGCTCCTCCAGATAAGGAAGAACTTGAATATAATTGCGAGTGCCTGCAGCTCCTGCCCTCGGTTCTCTTCCCTGCTGAGCAGAACGGAAGAAGCTCCTGGGTAAAGTGGTTTGGGTTGAAAAGAAGTTGAAAGAGTGAACTCTTTCCTCGCAGGAGGCAGGGAGCCCCAGAGAGCTGCGCCAGCTGCCGGGGCAGGAGAGGAGAGCCCAGCACCCGGAATCCATTGCTGTGGCCTCTAATCCCTGGCTCAGGGCGGTGAAGGTGAGCGTGGGCTCTGGGCTCAGCAAGGCCAGGACTCGCTTTATCCTTGAGTCTCGGGTTCGGGTTTTTTCTGCACAAGAAGACACGGGGGGACTGAGGGTTTTTTTTATTGCAAGGGACCCAGAAAATGTCTCTGTTTTAGATAGACTGGTTGTTCTGCTCGGGTGAACATGAATGAAGAATGACTTAATTAATGCATCTCAACAGGAGAAAGATGGTCTGCGGGAGCCCCAGCAGCAGCCGGCAGAGAAGAAAACCAAGCCGGCAGAGGCACTGGCTGCCGCCCCTGGCACATGGCTCAGCAAAACTGTGAAGGTGAGTCGCAGTTCCAGCAGAGCCCTCAGACGATGAGTGTGGTGTCTGATTAGCTGCTGTGGTTTGGAGCCAGCCGGCGGGTTCACTGTCCAGCAGCCGCGGAGCGGGAAGCGCAGCGCTCGGGCCCAGCGGGGTCTGTGCCGGGGGTCAGCTGTGCGGTGCTTGGGCAGAGCTCAGCACCGGGCACGCGGAGGCCCAACAGGAGTTGTCCCTTGGAACAACGCTGGGTGGCCGCAGGATGGCAGCGCGTCACGGGTGTCGCTGCCCGGGAGCAGCCCCCGTTCCCCCCGGCGCTGAGTCTCCAAATCCTGTTTGAATTGGAGCCGCTCAGGCCTGGGAGCTGGAGGGGTGGAGGAAAAGCTGCTCGGAGTCAGACCCGAGTCCAGGTTCTGCCAGTGAACTCCTCGTGTGGCTCACTGACTCCTTCCTGCTGGGCACCTGTGCTGTGACACCTCAGAGCGCTGGAGAGTGGAAACAGCTGCTGTGAAACCTGAAGGGGTTTGAGTGTGGAGCCATTTGCACTACAGCAGAGTATTTAGACATCATGGTCTGTTCTTCCTAGGGCATTGCTACAAAACACAGGAGGGTTTAAAGGTTCAAAGGAGTTATTCAGTCACTGGGACCAGTGGCAGGTTGTGTGTGTGGATTTCTGCCTGCTCTGTCCTATCTGACCAGTGCTGTGTTGCAGAAATCCAGCTCCACGTCCCAGCTGCAGCCCCTCAAGGCCATGCAGGGATCCAGAGCCCTGACAGCCAACAAAAACAACTACGGGATGGACCTGAGAAGCGATGACTCCACTGATGACGAGAATGAGCCTCGGAAGCCTGTCCCTGCCTGGGCTGTTGGTAGGTGCCAAGTTGGGTTCAGCTTCCCCAGGAAGCTGGAGCTTTGCAGACGCCCCTGGTGCAGGCTCAGCTTGCTGAAGCTCAGCCCAGCAGCGTGAGGCTGCAGTGGTGCTGGCAGCCGCTGGTGGCCAGAGCCACTTTCCTGCCAGTGCCGCTGTGCCGAGGTTGAACGCGGGCGCGTTGGGAGCGGCGGGGGCTCGCTGGCGCTGCGCCACGCGTCCCGAGGGGGACCACGATGGGGAGTGGGGACACGGCCGGTGTGCGGGGAACTGACACCAGCGCTGCCAGCAGCTGGAGCTGGCTGTGGGGCTCGGAGCCAGGGTGAGCGGTGTGTCACTCGCGGGCAGGTGACAGTGTCTGGGGCGGGCTGAGGAGCAGCTGTCCTGCAGGCTCTCGGGGTAGGGCACCTTAAGCACCGAAAACTTACTTATGGTGTGTCCGCTTCTGTGCTGTGGTCGTTTCTGTAGGGGCTCAGCTTCAACAAGCCGTGTCGCACCAATACCATCACCCCGTGAATCTCCAGCGGCTCTTTGGGCTCGTTACGAGCCCCAGGCTGGAGAACATCTTTGGCAAGAGGAAGCCTCGGTACTTCAAGCGCACGAGCTCAGCGGTTTGGCATTCCCCGCCTGTGCCCAAGTGCACCCGTTGCCCATGTTGCAACTTCATAAAGTGAGAACATAATGAAATGCGTTTTATACAATACGGTGTATCAGGTTTTTCTTAGCATACAGCAGATTTGTGATTTTAAGCATTTATTTAAAAATAAATATGTTTAATAAAGCCATCTCAGTGTTGTCTCTCCCCTCCCCCGCGGTGCTGCGATGGCGCTGCTCCAGGGCCGGGGGGGTCGGCTGCGGTTCCTGCAGGCGGCAGGGCCCACGGCTGAAGGGACGATGTTGCTCCATTGTGTGTTCTGTCTGCTTGATGAAATTCTGTAATTAACCTGAGGGGTGATGTTTTTCATAACCCCTTCATTCTCTACGATAGTTGTGTTTAACAGCGCTGCTACCTGCAGGTAGTTTCCCTTCAAGAATTCTTGTCACCTCTTGTTAGCCTGAGCAGAACCATTTTCCTGCAGTTACAAAGGTCTGGACAGTTTAAGCAAGGTCTAAATGTTGCTGTTCTTTCTTTCATAATGGAAGAATGAAGCCCAGGCCCAGTTCTCGGTCCTGGCTTTCAGGAGGCTCTAGCGCACAGCCTGGCTCGGGTGGGAGGCAGATTTGCCCGGCGGTTGTGGCTCAGGAGGGGGGAGCAGTGAACTGATTTCCCCCCTGCATGTGGTCCCTGCTGGTGGGTGCTGACAAAAGCCCCTCACTCCGAGCAGCTATACAACTGTTATAAATCAGCTCAAAATGTGACCAGAGTTTGATGAGCTTCTCATCCTTGTAGCATCTTGTGTATTTCTTTGGTCGACTTGTTCTCAAGGCCTAAGTAAAACTGCACAGTTATCTCAAGTCTCAGCAGCTGCTCTGCACTTAGGATCGGAGCAGACACAATTAGACAAAACCATCCACAGGTGGAGGCATTTGCAGCACACACAGCCCAGGTGTTACTAATTTGCCTGGCCAGGGGTGTGAGAGGCCAGGCTGGGGGTCAGGAGTGGTGTGGGGACATGGACCATCTGTCCTGCTGTGAACGCAGGCTGTGTGTCCTGCTGCCATCCCAGGCTGCACTCAGAGCTGTGCTGTGCCAGGGAGCGCCTGGTTGCGACCAGCAGCTCCGACCATTCCTCTGAAGAAGAGACGTGACCTCTCACTCTCCTCCGCCTCTCCTCCTGCTCTCCAACCGCGTGCAGATTAAACAAAGCAGCTATCGGGTTCTGCCCTGAGACTGATAAAGCCCTGAGCCCAAGGCAGGTTTATGGGGCAGGGGGAGCCCGGTGAGGGCTGCGGAGGGCCTGCCTCGCCGCAAACACCTCCCCAAAAAGGAGAGGTGGGAGAAGGATTGAAAAGTGTGTCTGGAAGGAAGCTCAGAGCAATCCTCCAAAAGGCGGCCCCTCCTGCCCTGCGTGTGTCCCAGCAAGGCTGCTCGGTGGGCCGGGGGACCCGGGGGTCCCCGCAGAGCGGGTGGCAGCTCCCGCTGCATGTCTGTGCCGCTTGGCCCCCCGTTGCAAACAACCCCCGGACGGGGAAATTTGCACATTTATTTGGTGCCACCGTGCCCGAAAGGCGGGGGGGCTGGAACACACCCGTTGATAGCTGCTGGGAAGCATCCGCAGCCAGGCCCGGGCTTATCTGTAATTACGCGTCTGTCTGAGCTCAGCTGGCTCCGCACGGCGGGGAGCTCGGCTCCCGGAGCCCCGGGGAGCAGCGCAATTAATCCCCAGCATCAGCAGCGCCAATTAATGCCCGCCCGGGAGAGGAGCAGCGGCGTCCCCCGGGACGGCGGAGCAAACAGCCCCGGGCCGCCCAGAGACCGCGGTTTCAGCTGGGAAAAGGAGCAGCTCCCTGGAAACGGCAGGAGGAAAAGCAAGGAAACCCCCCACCCCCGGTGTGGGCAGCTGGGTTTGCAAGTGCCTCCTCCCCAAAGATTCCGTAGCTGCGATGTTGCTATGTTTCCAGAGCAAAACACCGGCACCCTTCTGAGCCAAAAGGGCCATTTTCATGGTAAAAAGCCCGCTGTGGGGAGGAGGGCAGCTCCTAAACCTGCTTCATCCTCTCCTCATGCAAAAGGAGAAGAGAAAGATCATTTTTCAGCTTGCACGGAGCAAAACAATCAGTGTCAACCTGGGGCGTTTCCAGCTCTGTGAGCAGGAAAAAGAAAAACAGCGCACGTCTTGGCCGCGTCAGGCCGCGGGGCTCCGTGCCGCTCAGGCGGGCTGTGCGGCGGCACCGCCGCTGTCCCCGCCGCCACCGCCGCTGTCCCCGCCGCCACCGCCGCCGCGGCCGCCCCGGGCGGCGGGTCCCTGTGGCCGGGGTGCGCTGGGGTGACAGCAGCCGGGAACGTCACCCCCGCTTTGTGCCGGGCTGCTGCATCTTTCCCCTCTGCCCATACGTGATTTGCTTCTGCTTTCAGAGGCCGGGAAAGCCTCATTCACCCCGTCCCGCGGGGGGGTGCTCCCGGGAGGGCTGGGGCCGGCGGGGGACCCCCTCCTCCCGCTCCAGCCCCCCATACCTCGGCCACCCGGGTGCGGGTCCCCCCACCCTGGCCGGGGTGTCCCCGGGCGGGGGCATCTCCGCCCGCCGCCATCTCCAGCGCATCCCGCTCTCCTGTTGCTCAGAGATGTGGAGGCAGTTGCTAAGAGACACCGACACGTCAGTATCTGGCCCTAAGGAAAAAAGAGAGAGAAAAGAAGAGCCAGAGAAAGAGAGAGACAAGGGAGGCCGGGGAGGAGGAGGGGAGGGAGGAGGTGGGGAAAGACCCGCTCATCGCCAGGCTCGGCAGCACCGCGGCCGCTCGCCCAGGGCGGGGGTCCCGGGCAAGCCGACCCCCCCGTCCCGCCGTGAGTCCGGGAGCGGCCCCGGCGGGGAGGGAGGGGGCGGCGGGGGGAGCGGCGGGGGCGGCGTGAGCCCGGGCTGGGCGCTGGGGAGGGATGGGCCGGGGCGGGAGGAGGGAGCGGAGCGGCGGCGGGGGGAGCGGGCGAGCGGGCCGGGGGGATGTCGGGCGGGGTGCGGGGGGGCCGGGAGGGGGTGTCCCCACAGCGGGGTGGGGAGCGGCACTCGCGGCTCTGGCCACGGCCGGCCGGGCCGCACGGGCCAAGGTCAGCGTGGCTGGGGGCTCCTTTTTGGCTGAAATCCCCGGGGGGTGGGGGCGGCCCCGGCCTGGGGGGCACGGGGGTGCGGGTGCCCCGCACAGCCACCGCGGGCTGCACAAGCCGTGCCCCCCCGCAGGGCGGCTGGCTAGCGTGGCTCTCCCGCCCCTCTTCCTCGCAGGCAGCTGAGAACGGCCCGACGCCGCAGCCGCGGGGCTCGCCGAGCGCCGCGCCCCCGGGGGATGTAGCGCGGCCCCGAATGCCGCCGGGACGCCGGGAGCATCGCAGTGACAGCTCAGAGCGCGGCCGCGCTCCCCGCCGCTGCGGCGGCCCCCGGCGTGCGCAGGCAGCGGCCCTTTCCCGCGGCGGGATGGCCCCCGCCGCCCCGTGAGGGCCCGGAACCGCCCCGGGCGGGGGCTCCCCGCCGCCCCGCCATGCTGCTGCGCCCCTGGCTGCTGGCGGCGGCGGCGGCGGTGGCGGCGGGCGGCGGGGCGGGCTGCCCGGTGCTGTGCTCGTGCCGCGGGCAGGCGGTGGACTGCAGCGGGCAGCGGCTCTTCTCCGTGCCCCCCGAGCTGCCGCTGGACACCGGCAACCTCAGCCTGGCGCACAACCGCATCGCCAGCATCCCGCCCGGCTACCTGGCCTGCTACGGGCAGCTGCGCGCCCTGGACCTGCGCAACAACTCGCTGGCGGCGCTGCCGGCCGGGCTGTTCCTGGGCGCGCCCCGCCTGGCGCACCTGGACCTGAGCTACAACAACTTCAGCCTGGTGCCCGCAGACATGTTCCGCGAGGCGCGGGGGCTGCAGCGCCTGGACCTCAGCCACAACCCCGGGCTGCGGCGGGTGCACCCGCAGGCGTTCCGCGGGCTGGCGCAGCTGCGGGAGCTGGACCTCAGCTACGGGGGGCTGGCGGCCCTCAGCCTGGACGCGCTGGAGGGGCTGCCGGGGCTGGTGGGGCTGCGCCTGGGAGGCAACCCCTGGGTGTGCGGCTGCGCCATGGAGCCCTTCCTCAAGTGGCTGCGGGGACGCATCCAGCGCTGCGCCTCAGGTGGGTGCCGCCTCTCCCCGAGCCCCCCGCCCTGCGCCCCTCGGGGCCCTGACACCGCCCTCCCATCAGATTCACAGCTGGCCGAGTGCCGGGCCCCCCCCGAGGTGGCGGGAGCCCCCCTGCTGTCCCTGACGGAGGAGAGCTTCCAGGCCTGCCACCTCACCCTGACGCTGGACGACTATCTCTTCATCGCCTTCGTCGGCTTTGTCGTCTCCATCGCCTCAGTGGCCACCAACTTCCTGCTGGGCATCACTGCCAACTGCTGCCACCGCTGGAGCAAGGCCAGCGAGGACGAGGACGTTTAGGTACCGCCACCGCCAACGTCCCCCCGACCCGGACACCCCAGCTGGGACACCTGACTGTGCCTTGTCCTCGTCCCCTCCCGCTGTCCCCTGTGCCGGGGTGGCCCTCAAGACACTGGCCCAGCTGTGGCAGGGGAGACTGGGGGATGGATTCTCTTCCTTTTGCCCCAAAACAAGGAGTGTTTGTCCCAGTGAGCACCCTCCAGGATTGTCCCCTCCAGCACCATGAGCTTGGACCCCCCCATTCCCACTACCCAGGGCCGGTGGAGGCAGCAGCACAGGGTTCTGTGGGGGTCCTGTGGGGGTCCCATGGGGGCTGCAGCTGCAGAGCAACCCCCTGCTTGCCAGAGAGACCCCCAAAAGCAGCGTGTGCCTTGGGGGACGCCAGCCACTCTCCCTGGGGAAAACCACGGAAATCCTCGTGTTCAGCCCAAAAGCAGCACCAGTGGAGGCCCTCGAATCCTGCCCCCACTCTTCAGCCTCCCCAAAAAGCTGGGGGGCCAAGCCCAGGACCCGGTGCTGACACGCAGCTCGGCACCGCCGCCCCCATGAGAGGGACCCGGGGACACCTGCGCCTTGCTGGTGACACCGGGACAGCACCGGGGCCACCGTGCCTGGTGATGGCCAAGCTGCCGGCACCGCCTGGACACGTCTCAGTCCCCACCTTCCCTCCCAAAGCCTCGCGCAGGTTTGGGACCAAACCGGGTCTGCGCGGCTGCGGGACATCCCTGCTTGCTGCTGTGGGCAGGCTGGGAGGCGAAAAGAGCACCAAAAAAAGAGAAAAAAGAAAACAAAAAGCACGAAGGACCCGTCTGTGCGGCCGCGTCCTCGTGGTGTCCGTGGCGGCGTCGGGGCCGGCTGTGCGGGCCGTGGCCGCGGCAGCGGTGCAGGGCTGGGCGCTCGGTGCCTGCCGGGAGTGGGGTGTGGGTGTGGGTGCAGGTTACAACCACAGAAAACGGTCAGCTCTTCCCCGCGCCCACAGGAGGGCAGCGGCCCCCGCGCTGCGGCGGGAACAGGCACGTGGGCTCTTCTTTCTTTAGTTTCCTTTATTTTTTCCTTTTTGGTAAGTCTGGACACCCCTCTGCACACAGAGGACGCGCTGTGTCCCCGCACCGCAGCTCCTGGTTCTGGGCACCGCGGGAAGAGCCGACTTGCCTCCCACCAGACCCGCTGTCTGTGTTTCCGAGGCAGGACGGGCCTGGCGCTGCGCTGCCCGCGGGGACAGGGACCCCTGGGTGTGACCCTGGCGCTGCGCTGCCCATGGGGACAGGGACCCCTGGGTGTGACCCTGGCGCTGCGCTGCCCGCGGGGACAGGGACCCCTGGGTGTGACCCTGGCGCTGCGCTGCCCGCGGGGACAGGGACCCCTGGGTGTGACCCTGGCGCTGCGCTGCCCATGGGGACAGGGACCCCTGGGTGTGACCCTGGCGCTGTGCTGCCCGCGGGGACAGGGACCCCTGGGTGTGACCCTGGCGCTGCGCTGCCCGCGGGGACAGGGACCCCTGGGTGTGACCCTGGCGCTGTGCTGCCCGCGGGGACAGGGACCCCTGGGTGTGACCCTGGCGCTGTGCTGCCCATGGGGACAGGGACCCCTGGGTGTGACCCTGGCGCTGCCCGCGGGGACAGGGACCCCTGGGTGTGACCCTGGCGCTGTGCTGCCCGCGGGGACAGGGACCCCTGGGTGCTGATTCTGCCAGCGGCCCTGGCACAGGGGGACATGGGGTGCAGGACACAGGGTGCCGGCCCCCCAGGGGTGTCCCTGCAGCACGGCTGCCTGCACCCTGCTGTGCCCTGGCTGTGCCGGCCCTCTGCCTCACCCGCAGCCTTTGGCTTCTTTTTCTTTTTCACTTTTTCCTTGTTTCTTTTATTGTTTTTCTAACTCTTTATCCCACTTCCTTTCCTTTCCTTTCCTTTCCTTTCCTTTCCTTTCCTTTCCTTTCCTTTCCTTTCCTTTCCTTTCCTTTCCTTTCCTTTCCTTTCCTTTCCTTTCCTTTCCTTTCCTTTCCTTTCCTTTCCTTTCCTTTCCTTTCCTTTCCTTTCCTTTCCTTTCCTTTCCTCTCCTCTCCTCTCCTCTCC